>NC_055684.1:4617177-4992177 GCF_017639745.1 Melanotaenia boesemani | reverse complement strand
TTATTTTATTTTATTTTATTTTATTTTATTTTAAAACAGCCAGCACTTATGCCACATTCAGTGTTTTTCTGAGGAGGAGCTGGACATTGTGAATTAATTTAAATATTTGATCATTTTATTGGACTCAAGTATCATTTTAAAGGTTATGGGGAAAACAGTCACAAGTTAGTTAAATTAAACTTACAGAACTTACAGAAATTTAAACTTGTGTTATTTTTTTGTTTTTGTTTTGTTTTTTATTTGTATGTTTTTTTTGTTTGTTTTTTTTGTTTGTTTTTTGTTTTTTTTGTTTTTTTTTTTTGCTTTTTTTTGTTGTTGTTGTTTTTTACATTCAGTGCTGCTAGGATTCATTTACATTCTATATTCCCCACATTGCATTACCAGCTGCTCATGTACAAAAAAATCTTTAATTTTAAAAAGAGAAGCACTCAGAAGACAAATCTAAGTTTTCATCAATAAATTATTAAAACAAATTTTAAATTTAACATCCTAAAAAAATTAAACATTCTTACTTTTCATAACCATAAACATAGCCCTGACTGTGGGACCTGGGGCCCGACAGGAGAGGATCTTACGATACCTTGTGATACCATTTAGACATGCTGGAATAGGACAGACTGCTATCAGTAAAAGCAAATACATTCTGGAAAAGTCTGTTATAAGAACGTGTTCCACGTGCTCTTTAAATCTTTGAAGCTAATCTAAAAAGCCTGTGATCATTTTTAATTCCTGCATTGTCTGTATGTCATACACTTCTTGTTTGTCTTATTCTGTAGTCTTGTTTTTATTAGCTGCTTTAGACCATGGACAGACAACATGTTTACATCCTGACTTTTTGTACTTTTGTTCATTAACCTGCATCATCCTTATTCTATGAACAAATTAATGAAAATTAATCACATGAGACTGAGAAAAGAATAAACAAGAGTAAGACAGTACCAGTAAAAAAGTAAAGTAAAAAACAGTAAAAGTCAAATGTGGTGCAGGATGTAGTGTCACATGTCCATCTTTAGAGCTGTTGGACAGTGTGAACCCACAAAACAGGTAAAAAGAATTCAGCCACCACTGAAGAAGAAGCAACCAACCAAGTTTCACCTCCCACATCCAGCAGTGGTTCCCAAGTCTGTGTGGTGGTTCCCAAATTTAGGCCATGCCTTTTTATTGTTTGGATTTTTACATGTAACCGACATCCGGGGAGTCCAAAAACACATCAGAATCTGCTAAACAACATTTTATACCTGGTTCATCCCATCTGTCTTCCTCCATGTCCTGTGGTTTAGTGAGGTCAGTGAGCTGGTGGAGCTGGTCATGTTTAGCTCATGTCTATCCTAGTAACCTGGATTTTTTCTTGTGTCATTTCTTTAAGAAAACATGTCTATAAAACAACAGAATGCAGCTGATTGATCCCTTTTAAAAAGAAGAAAAATACCTTTAAGGCTATATGTTGTTGCCTTTACTTCAGGTTTATGGAAGGACAGGACTCAGCCGGAAGGCATCATTTGTGGTGAGAAGCTAGCTAATGAAAGCATAAAGCCAAGCATAGTTTCAGCATAAGGGGGGGGTTGCAAGGCTTTTTGGCAGATGCATGAAGGGGGTTTTCAAGGAAAATTGGTTGGGAATCACTGACATTATCAAGGTGCATGGACGATGACACCCAAATGCAGGTTGAAGAGACAGAAGGCAGACAGGTGCAGAACTGAAAGGTTTAATGATAACAGCTGGGTGAAAAAACTACAACAGACATGGACTAATAAAGAGACGGAAACAGCAATAATCTGGAAACCAAGGGGTAAACATACAGTGAAGAGAACAAACTAAGCGAGGAACAGGGGAAGCCGTTTAGCAAATTACACCAGGTGTGTAGAGAACAGGAAGTAAAACAGAATATACAACACAAGAGGATGAACTACAAAATAAAACAGGAAACCAGGACAACCTTTAAAAAAACAGCAACAAAAGATCCAATAAAATCCCACATCAAAACCCACAGATCAGGACAGACATACATTTTGAAACTTTGTAGAAAATCAACGCGATCCACTGTTTTCCTTCCAATTATTTCTGCGGAGTAAAGTTCTCCCATTTCGGTTCTGGTCACACTGGTGTGAACACAGGCCAGTTCTTAGACACCAGAATAAAGCTGAAGCCAATGTCAGAACATGTTTGTCTGAAAGCATTAAAACTGTGGCGTGTAAACCACTGGTGGTCCTCACACTCCCTCTAGTGGTACATTGAAGAAATTACATTATCAACTAACATACAAGTCATGCTTTCTTCTCCTGTTTGTTACAACAAATGTCACTAGTTGTGGAGATATTCCTCTTTTATAATGTAAAAGTAGCTGCTGCGGCTCGACAACAAATAATATTTTCATTTAGAACTCACCTGCAACTTGTGCCTGGCTTAAAAGCGTAGTTCTCTATTTTATTTTAATGTAATGCTGGTACTTTGTGATATTTCTGAGGTGGTGCGTGATGTAAAAAGTTTGAGAAAGACTGAACTAAAACTATTAGTAGACACCATAGGCAGACTTAACGGTATTCAAGTTGCACTTCATAACCTTCAGTGAGGTTTTTTATTGCTCTCTGATCAGGAAATGATTAGATTTAGCAGCAGATCCAACAGAACATAAAAACTGATTGCTCAATCAGAGAAAAGGGTCTAAAACCTTTTCAGATCCGGTTTACACAAGCTGTTCTCTTTCTGATGTGGCTTTTATGTCTGTTTTTTTTTTTTTTTTTTTTTTTTTAGCTAAAAAACACATTTCTGTGATATAATTATTTGGAAAGCAGCTGAGACATTAAACTGACAGATTATGTTTTCATTGCCTTTTCTCTCTTATTTCCTCTTGTCTAAACCTCACCAGACCTTAGTCGCAGTGCTTTGTCATGATTAAACTAACTTCTTTATGAAACAGCGGGGTTATTCTCAGTTTTATAAAAACACAGTGTCTTTATGTAAACTTCATTTCAGCACGCTTTCATGGCGGCACCACTTTGAAGGAAAAGCCTTGAAAAAACAACTACAGAGATGAAATACTTTCAAATAAACCAAAAAAAACTAACAGTCATTTTATCTGATCTCCATCTAATCTTATTTAAACTCTTAAGTAACTTTCCTGTTTTACTCTTCATATAACATGTTATCATGAAACCAGATTATCAGTCATTCGAATCATGTTGCATCAGCAAAAAATAAAACCTCCAATCAGATTTTAATACTTCAGTGCTTGCACAATTAGACTCTGACACGAACTCAAGGACTCACACACACACACGGAAACCCACTCGTACAGATAGATGCATTCACCAACCAGAAAACTGCATTTGCTTGTTCACGTCAGAGGTGTTTATGCTGGCATGATGGGAGCCCACAGAGCCGCAGACCCTTACTGCTGTTTCTTCACCCAATAAAACGCAAATCTGTTGACAAGGATCAGGACTTAAGTGCTGCAGAGGAATGTATACAGACCTGCTATATAACTGCAGATACTGTACATGTGGAGTTTATTAAGGAGGTTGAGTTAATGTGAACAGACTGTAGTTAAACAGAAAAAGGATTATTAATACATCTCATCTTAGTTCTTATTACTGTTACTCCCATTTATTAACAGATCTGCTACACAAATATTTTTTAATGATGGAAAAATAGTCAGATGCATTAAAACTTACACTCAGTGGACACTTTAGTAAGTCCACCGGTTCACCTACCTGTTATTCTTACAGTATTTCTTAGAAGAAAAAGAATATCCACCAACGTCCACTTACTTAGGCACACATCTTCAGTTGGCTGTTAACACAAATATCTAATCAGCCAATCACAAGCCGTCAACACAACACATTAAGTCATGTAGACATGATGAAGACGACCTGCTGAAGTTCAAACTGAGCATCAGAATGAGGAAGAAAAGGGGATTTAAGACACTTTGAATGCAGCATGGATGTAGGTCTGAGTATTTACTGGGATTTTCACACACAACCATGTTTAGGGTTTACAGAAAATTATCTGAAGAAGAGAAAATATCCAGCGAGCAGCAGTTGTCTGAACCAGAATGTCTGGTTGAGATCAGAGGAGAATGGGCAGACTGGTTGGAGATGATAGAAAGACAACAGGAAGTCCAATAATCACTGGTTCCAACGAAGGTCTGCAGAACAGCATCTCTGAACACACAACACGTCCAACCTTGAAGCAGATGGGCTACATCACCAGAAGACCACACCGGTGCCTCCTGTCAGCTAAGAACAGGAAACTGAGGCTACATGTAACACGAGGGGATGTGGCCTGGACCGTGACTGAGGGCGGGACCATGAGAGCCCACTGGAAGACCAAGCCAATTTCCAAAGAATGGTCTAGGGCTCCCTATTACGGATTAAGCAGACTGGATCTAGCTATAGATTTATAGAAGCAAGACAGTGTAAAAAATTTTTCTTTATAATCTGTGCCATTATTAAACATTGTATCAAACAACACAATAAAACACGTTGAGTAATTTGGGTGTTAAAACAAAACACACTGCAACCGAAACTAATACCCAAAACAAACCAAAAGTTAGTAAAAAATGACAAGACCAAACCAAACAACAAAAGTCCCCAAATTACCAAATCCTTAAAAAGCTCGTTGTGCAGACAATTAAAATAACCTAAAGGGAGCGTTGAACCTAGGTCGGGACGTTGGGAACATAGGCAAGCCGCATAAGGTAAGTGAGACGGTCAAAAACTAATGACAGCACAATCAAACTAATGAGAGCACAGTAGGGAGTAGAGGCAATCTGTTTAACAGAGAGAACACAAAGTTAGCCACAATACATGCAACCAATAAGCCAACCATTATCTTCTACAGACCTATCCATACCTTCGTCCCGAGCAATGTAGCTCTACTCCAACGCCACTCCAGAAATACCAGCAGCCCAGTCTAGTGTGGAAGGATACACATTAGCCTGTTGTATACATAATATGCATCCTACAATGTCATGCTAGCATTTGCCTTTACCAGCAAGGCTTGGGGAAAATCTGTGACCGAAACAATGAATCCAGACGACCTGGCTCCAGCAAACAAACCATGGCAACCAGCTCATGGCGACACACACCGCAACGCTGCCAACACGCCCACCGGAGAGGAACTGTTTCTGCTCTTCCTGATGAGCCTAAGCAGAGAAGCGGAAGCAGAAGTACTGCCCGCGATACCTTTACAACCATGCACCAGGCCGGAAAACACACAGCCATAATTACCTTGGAGTAAAACGACCCGGTTACAATTCACACAGACTCACCAACACTGGACAATAGAAGATGGAGAAACGTTGCTGGTGTGATGAGTCTCCATTTCAGCTCCACATTCAGATGCTTGGCTCAGAATCTGCTGGAAACATCATGAAAACATGGATCCATCCTGCCTTGGATCAACGCTTCAGGCTGCTGCTGGTGTAATTGGGGGGGGGTTCTTGGCCCACTTTGGGCCCCTTAGTACCAACGTGGCCTGGTTTAACCAGCACAGCCTACCTGAGTATTGTTGCTGACCATGTCCATCCCTATATGACCACAGTGGAGCATCTTCTGATGCTACTTCCAGCAGGATAATGCCCAGATGGTAGAATGGGTTGTCCAATAAGCAGAAGGTTGACGGTTCAACTCCCTTCATCCTCTGCATTGCTGGTGTATGACTGTTCAGTGGTGGGACTGGGGTTGGGGATCGCTGCTGTAAACAGACCCCCCTTCTGCACTGGAGAGGTGTGTCATATTGCTCAGCTGGCAGCTGGACTTAAGTCTTTGTGGTGTGGAAGAACAGATGTTCATGACACAAGGAGAGCAGCAGGAGGCCCTTTCGTCGCTGCAGGTTCTTGACATCAGTTTGGTGTATTAGAGCTTCTAGCATGTGTTTCTGAGTGGAATCAGTGAGCATCACTGTGCTGTGACTCAGTCAGTGCTGGTCAGTGAGTTGCTGGCAGACCAGACTGTAGATGGAAATGGGTAAATTTTAATAATGAGAAAAATATGTCATGATAACGTGAGAAAGATCTTGTAAAATAAGAAGTTTCTCAGCAACAATCCGAGGACGTTTTGTTTCGTCGTAGCTGCAGAAAAGCTCAGCTACACATTAACTGCAAATTTGATCCTTGTAAATGTTTAGAGGTGGTGAGCCTACACATTTGAGAGGAAGTGTTCCCTCCAAATGCTGGTGGATGTCATGCCGAGTACCAGCCTGGGTGACACCATGACCTCCTCCACACACACACACACACACACACACACACACACACACACACACACACACACACACACACACACACACACACACACACATCAGGTCCTGCATCAACAGCCAGCTGGGCCATCAAAGGAGGTTCTTCTGGCCGCTGGCCTGTCCTGGTTTCCCATGGCTCAGTGTTTTTACGAGCAACTGGAAGCCATTATGGAGATGAGGGTGCTGAGCAGAGTGGAGCAGTCCTCTCCCAGTGATGACAGGCCTCTCAGTCTGGGTCCCAGTGCAAATTAAATACAAATGGCTTCAGTGCTGTCACACACATGTTAACCGTGCACACAGTTATATTCACACAATACTACGCACACGCCCCATCCACATGAACTGCAAACGCATCTGCAATCCAAGATTGCTACACACATGGGTATGTAAATGTACTTTGCACAAATAAATCTCCTGGTTTCTCAATTCAAACACAATTAAATTTTATTTGTTTAGTTTTTTTTTCTTTTTCTTCTTTTTTTCTCTCTTTTCTTTTAAAAAAGCTTTCAAAACTTTCTTACAAAAAGTAAATTTCTGGTCATCAGAGCTATTGAGGAATTTATCACTAACCTTAATGCTTGTTTGTAGATTTAACAGGGGAGCAAAAACTTTGTGGTTACAGAGGTGTGCCTGGGTCTGCTGGACCTAAATGCAAGTCCCCAGTGTGCCTGCAGAGATCAACCCCTCTGGGTTCCTGAGCAAGGCCTTTAACACAACACACTGTAGAAATGTAATGAAGTCGAAAGTGTAGATACTTGCTATAAAATAAGTCAAGTCAAATAAGTATCTACGCTCAAGTACAGATACATAAAAACAGACTTAAGTACAGTAACGAAGTACGTGCAGAAGTGTGAAATACAGAGACTAATTATGCATTTAGGATTAAGGGATCTTGTTCTCTGAGATCTCTCTCTGGCTGGACAGATCTCAGAGAAGGGTGGCAAAGTTAGAAAAACTGCCAAAGCTCATTAGTGCTGCTAAAGATGCATTATGGAACTTTGGCAGATTTTCTCAGTGGTGCGCCCCCTATCGACGGCTAATCCAACATCTATCTTACTTCCTACCTGATGTAATTGAGATACTTACATTTTCTGTTTTTGTTCAAATAATGCAAAATGCTAAGTACTGATCAGAAGGTTTCACTTTAAATGATCTAAAACCAATAATTCTCCAATCAAGACTTCAAACAACAACAATAATAATAATAATTTTTACTTTATTAATCCCAAATGGGAAATTAGTCTCTGTTACCTTCCACCACTGGAAATGGTTGAAATGCAAAGTAATTGCACCTCCAAATCTGAGACCATGGTCCTCAGGCTGAAAAGGGTGGCGTGTCCTCTCCAGGTCGGGAATGAGGTCCTGCCCCAAGTGGAGGAGTTCAAGTATCTTGGGATCTTGTTCAGGAGTGAGAGAAGGATGGAACAGGAGATCGGCAGCTAGATCATTGGGGCGTCTGCAGTGATGTGGACTCTGCATTGGTCTGTCATGATGACAAAGGACCTGAGCCAAAAGGATCTATGTTCCTACCTAAACTATGGTCACATGCTGTGGGTAGTAACCAAAAGAACAAGATCACGAATAGAAGCGACCACAATGAGTTTCCTCCGCAGGGTGGCAGGCTCTCCCTTAGCGATACGGTGAGAAGCTCAATCAGAGTAGAGTTGCTGCTCCTCTGCATCGAGAGGAGTCAGATGAGGTGGCTCGGGCATCTGGTGGATGCCTCCTGGACACCTACCTGGAGAGGTGTTCTGGACACGTCCCTCTGAGAAGAGACCCCAGGGAAGTCCCAGCACAGCCCCGAGGGATTACATCACTCACCTATCCTATGAGTGCTGGCACCCACTTTCTACAATATATTAGAAATAAAGGAAAAACAAAAAATACCTTCAAATATGAACCTAGCCAATATTACTCTACTATTAAAACCAGGTAAAGACCCGACACTTCCATCCAGTTACCGTCCAATTTCATTAATAAATGTAGATCTCAAAATAATTAGCAAAGCTTTGGCCAGAAGAATAGAAAAAATAACCCCTCTAATAATACATCCTGACCAAACAGGCTTTATTAAAGGTAGACATTCCTCTACTAACATGCGTAGATTAATTAACATTATAGATTATTCTACTCTACATAATCTGGAATCCACAGTAATTTCTTTAGACGCAGAAAAAGCGTTTGACCGAGTAAACTGGAAATTTTTATTTGCAACGTTAAACAAATTTGGGTTTGGGTCATCTTTCATAGATTGGATAAAGATATTATATAACAAACCAAATGCATGTGTGAAGACCAATGATCAAACCTCTCCAAGCTTCTGTTTGCAGAGAGGCACCAGACAGGGCTGCCCGCTTTCTCCATCACTCTCTGCTATTTTTATTGAACCCCTAGCTGCTGCCATAAGACAAAATAAAGAGATTAAAGGAATCCATGCCAAAAATATAGAACACAAGATAAGTCTTTATGCTGATGACGTATTACTTTTTCTCCAGAACTCACCGACGTCTCTCCCCCAGACAATCACACTTATTAACACATTCTCATCAATATCTGACTACTCTATTAACTGGTCTAAGACTATTATTATGCCCATCAACTGTGACCTACAAAACATACCCAATACTACAATACAGTCTGGAAACATTAGATATCTAAGCATAAACATTTCCCCCAGGTTATCAGAACTAACAAAGCTAAATTATGTCCAGCTACTTAAAGCAATAGAGGATGATCTCTTACGGTGGAGGCGCTTACCCATATCACTCATGGGGAGGGTTGCCACAGTTAAAATGATGGTTCTATCTAAAGTAAACTACCTGTTTTCAATGATACCCACTAAACCATCCTCCAGTTGGTTTAAGTCACTGGACTTACATATATCTAAATTTTTATGGAAAAATAAGCCATCACGTATCAGTCTAAAAACTTTACAACAGACTAAAGATAGAGGCGGATTGGAGCTACCCAACTTTAATCATGTTTTCTTAGCTAACAAACTGCAGTATATCTCCAAATGGCTTAAACCTAGCAGTCTGGATGAAACATGGTTAGATGTAGAGCAAGCATTGTGTGAGGATGTGTTTATCTCTGACCTGCCATTCATCAGCTCAATCATCAAAACATAAGTGTTTTAAAAGCATCAATATCAGTTCCTCCTTAGTGGCTTGGTGGGATTTCCTAAAAATAACCAAATCCTCACTTTTTCCATGTAAGTTTACACCCCTCTGGAACAACCCTGACATCCTGCAAAACAAAAAGCTTATCAATTTTACTCAATGGAAAAATAAAGGAATAAAACAGTTAGAACATATAATAGAAAATGGAAACATCTTATCATTTAATATTCTCACTTCACAATATGGAATCAGTTGCAAAACATTTTTAGAATATCACCAGCTTAAATCTATTATATGTAAAAAAAATATACCATCAATCAATTAAACTTACAGCTACCTATTAGGGTGGCAGAATTCATGAATCTCAATGCCCCAAAGCTATTATCAAAAACATATAGACTATTATCCAACTAGAAGACTCAATCTGTCTTCCAACTTCAAAATGGGAGGGTGACTTATCCAGTAACTTTAATAAAGATAAATGGTCACAAATATGTTTAAACACCTTTAAAATGACTAAAAATTCAAATATGCAACTAATACAATTCAAAATTCTGCATAGAACTCATTATACAGGACAAAGGATGTTCAGGATGGGTCTGTCACAATCAAACATCTGCACACACTGCAATGAAAACACACCAGATAACTACCTCCATGCCTTGTGGTCCTGCACACCTGTCCACAGGTTCTGGCTTCAGGTATGTGTGGACATGTCAACATGGTTTAAATGTAATATTCCTACAATCCCCACACTATGTCTACTAGGTGACTTGGGTGACATTAATATGGCAATTAACTCTGCACACATGACACGCACAACATTATGCATCGCAAAGAAAACTATCCTTGTGAACTGGAAAAACAAAAATAATCTGTGTATTCAGCAGTTTAGGAATCTCTTAGTTGACCACATCAGTAGTGAGACAATGTCTGCCTCCTCAAAGAACTATTTGGCTGAATCTCATTCCTTCTGGTCCCCTGTGCTTAGTTCCATCACTTAGTGTAGGTGGAGTACTGTGACCTCGTTGCTATGGGGGTCTGAGAAATGGCCGGGAGTGACTGGTGGTTGCGGGTTCTTTGTGGTTGCCCGTGGTGCGGGACCGGGCTGCTCTGCGGTGGGGGTGGCTCTGGGTCTGGCCCCGTCGGAGGCTGTGGGGGCCAGCGGTTGGAGTCGCCTCGTGGCGGGGGGTGAGGCCACTGGTGGTGCCTGGGTTGGTGGGCGTCGGTCCTGGGCCGGGTGGCCGGGCTATTCTGGGGCTGGCTGGGCGGGGGTTCTGGGCTCTGGTGCCCGGTGGTGGTCCTCCTCCCTCCGGCGTGGTGGGCTCCGTATGTGCCTGGGGTCTGGGCCTGCCCGGATGTGCTGCCGTGGTGTGGGTTGGTGCATGCCCTGGTGTCTGGTTGACACCCTGGGACCCAGGGTATGGCCCAGGGGCAGGGGGGGTGTAGGGGTTTGAAGGAGGGCTGAGTGGGATTCGGGGGGTTATAGGGGGAGGTGCTGGGGTGTGAGACAGGGATGCTTGTATGTTGTGTGTGTGTGTCTATACTTTGGATGTTTGTGTGAATGGGGGGGTATGTTTATGTGCGTGCGTATGCATGTGTTAGGATGAGTGGGGGTGTATCTGGGGAGTGAGAGTGGGAGGGTTGGATGCTGTGCGAGTGTTTATATTTTTTGGGTGGGGCTGAGAGGGCATATGTGAGTTAGGATGAGTGGGAGTGTGCAAGGAAATAGGTGTGTGCATGTGTTTCTGTGTGTGGTTGGGGCGGGGTTAAGTGCACCTGTGGGGGGGGGGGGGGGGGGCCTGGGCGGGCCTGGGGATGGTGGGCCGTGGGTCTGCCGCTGTCCCCATCCTCTCATTCCCCGTTAGGGGTGTGGGAGGGTGGGTATTTTCTGGGGTGGGTGGCGGCTCACTGGCTGCGGTCCCTGAATGGCTCGGTCGTGGGTGGCGGCCTCTCCTGGCCTGTCTTGCCCTGGGGGGCCTCCTGGGGAGCAGGGGTGCCTAATGCCACTAAAGGCTCATCATCCAGAGGGATGTTTGCTTCCCTCTGGACGTACATCCCCAGACCCCTCTTACTTCCCGCTCTCTCTGTCTCACACACACACACACGTAGGGAGTTGGGAGGCGTGGAGCCATGCGGGGTGGAATGGAGGAGACCATTCAGTGGTCTCCTTGGATGCACCCCGTGGCTACTCGCCTCTCAGTTTTAATTGCACCAAGACACCAAAACACAAGAAACACAACACACAAACAACACCTGGGGGGCATGGCATGCAGTGCATGGCGGGCTGGGCCATTTAGGTGGCCCGGCTCCCGGCTCATTGCAGTCACTGCCCCTCAATTTTAATTGCACACAACACACACGACATAAACAGTCAGGAGCGGGGAGGGAGAGGGTATTGGGGACCTCTTACACCCCTGCTCCTCCTGTGTGTGGCTGGGGGCGGGCGGGGGGGGGGGGGTGTTGGTTGCCCCGAGGCCGGGTCCCAGGGTGGCTGCGCTGGTGGGCTGCTGGCTCTGTGGGGGTTGGGTCAAGGGGGGGTGCTTGGGGCTCGCGGTCTGCTGGTCCGCCTGGGGTGTCCCCCACGGGGCATGGTGGGTGGGTTGTGTGTGGCGTGACTGTGTGGTGGTGAGTGATTGTGGGTGCGGCACGGGGGAGGGTGTGAGTGTGGGGTTATATGGGGTGCAGGTTGAAGTAGATGGGGAGTGGGGGGAGGGGGCCGATAGCACCCTGGTTCCCGGGGTGTGCGGCTGGAACATCGGGGTGTGTGCTGGCCTACGCCGGGTGGCTGTCTGGGGGGGGCTGGTCCTCCTAGGCATGTTGCGGGCCCTCTGCCTTTGGGGGGTGGGGCGGCCGCCTCTGCGCTCCTGGGGCCCTGGGCCCTTCGCTTGGGCTGCCCTGGGTGGCCGGTCCCTGGCGGGGCCGGCGGCTGCTGATCTTGGCCCACTGGGGCCTGTGCCCCGGGACCGTGGGGGGCTCTTGCTGGGGCTCTCCTCTGCCACCCTTTGGGTGGGGCTGGAGTCTTCTTTGTGGTGGGCTGGCTTTGGTTGGTGCTCCGGGTCTGCTGCTGAGGGCCCGGCCCAGGCCCTGGTCTGCCTCTGGCCTCCGTGGAGGCGAGGTCGCATTTGCATGATCTCACTCACCACTTTTCATCACTGATCACTCCTTGTTTCTCATGCTCTGCATGCTGACACAGTCACTGAGTTGTCTAGTTGGTTTTTAATACTAAGCGATAATTATTAATTTTTTTTTTTTTTTTTTTTTTTTTGTATTTTTCCTGTGAGTTAGTATCTGGTCACTGTTATGTCTTTTTGATTTGGTTATTATTTAAAAACTCTTAATTACTGGCAGCCCTGTTTTTTTTGTGTGTGTGTGTGTGTGTGTTTCTGCTTTTGTAAAAGTTTTTGGTGTGTTCATGTACAGGTGTAACAGTTTGTTGTCTGATGATGGTCTGGATTGAAGGGTCGTTTCCTTCTGTCTGTGATCTTCTTGTCTCCTTTCTTCTTTCCCTTTTGCTCTTTTTGCTATTTTCCATCTTTTTCTGTCCCCTCCGGTCAGGTCCAGCAAGATTACATAGATTCCGTGATTCAAAGTAAATAAATAAATAAATTAATCACATTATCAAGAGGAGCCTTACCCATAGGCCTCCCCTTGGCAGAGCAAATTTGTTCAGCACGATACAGCAACCAGATTATCATTTTGCTTGCTATGATGCTGGACAGGACAAGTTAAAAAAAATAAAAAATCCTATGAGCTCCTCAGGATCCCCCAGACGAGCTGGCATATGTGGCCAGAAAAAACATGGAATTGATAAGAGATAAAAAGAGGAAAGAGAAAAAAAAAAAAAATATATATATATATATATATATTTTTAATTTCCTATACTTTATTAATCCCAAGCTGGAAAAATTCTTTCTCTGCATTTAACCCATCCGAGCTGCTAGGAGCAGTGGGCTGCCAGACTCCAGCGCCTGGGGAGCAGTTGGGGGCTGAGGGCCTTGCTCAGGGGCCCACATTGGTTTACCTTAGTTGCCAGGCAGGTTCTCCAGACCCAAGCCCACCTCTGTAACCACAAGGCAATCACTCCCTTTCAGCCTTAGATTCATTATCCAAACAAACACCTTCAGTTCTGCTGCCTCCAGTTGTCCTGCTGTGTTAATACACCGTGAGGTCTTCCAGGCATCTAACATCCTGCCCATGAGAGACAACTGGGCTCTAATCCACACCGGCTTCTTACTACTCCTCCCACACAGGGTTCAGTCAGTTTTTTAGTAGCGGTGCTTCCAGGAGATAAATGTGTGAAGGAGTGAGGAAGTAAAGGAAAGACTAGTTCACATGTTGTATGCTGGTAACAACTTTTGTTAGCAGCAAACACTCGGGTGCTGATGCAGGAATGTTCAGCTATTTTACTTAAATAAAAATTTAGCTTAAAAACAAATTGTAGATAAGAATTTTCCATTTGAACTATCTTTTTTAGTGCACATGCCTGATCAGAAGCAGATTAATGTGTGTAAATCTGAGTACAAATGCTTAATGCAGGGACCCCACCTTGGTTCATCTCAAATATGACTGTGTAGGCCATCAGTACCAGAAGATGCCACAAAAAAGCCTTCTGAATACAGCAGAATTAGAATGTAGGTTGTCTGTTCAACTCACACTCCGGGTGCCTCCTGTCGGCTAAGAACAGGAAACTGAGGCTACAATTCACACACACTCACCAACACTGGACAACAGAAGATGGAGAAACATTGCTGGTCTGATGAGTCTCCATTTCAGCTCCACTAGGCTCAGAATCTGCTGGAAACATCATGAAAACATGGATCCATCATGCCTTGGATCAACGCTTCAGGCTGCTGCTGGTGTAATTGGGGGGGGGGTTCTTGGCCCACTTTGTACCCCTTAGTACCAACGTGGCCTGGTTTAACCAGCACAGCCTACCTGAGTATTGTTGCTGACCATGTCCATCCCTTTATGACCACAGTGGAGCATCTTCTGATGTGGTGGAACGGGTTGTGCAATAAGCAGAAGGTTGAAGGTGTATGAATGTTAAGTGGTGGGAATGGGGTTGGGGGTCTATCAACCCCTTCTGCACTGGAGAGGTGTGTCATATTGCTCAGCTGGCAGCTGGAATTCAGATGATCTCCACCGGCTTTCTAGAACATGACGATGAGTTCACTGGCCTCCACAGCCACCAGATCTCAGTCCAGTAGAGCAACTTTGGGATGTGGTGGAACGGGAGATTCTCATCATGGATGCAGCCGACAAACCTGTAGCAACTGTGTGATGCTGTCATGTCAACATGGAGCAAACCTCTGAGGAAGGTTTCCACCACCTTGTTCCATCTAGCTCACCAAAAGTTATGTCAGTTCTGGAGAAAACGGTGTGTAACCCGTTACTAGCAAGATGGACCTCATAAAGTGGATGGGGAGTGTATATCAGTAGTAGTAAGTAGTAGAACAATAGTGTACATAAGTGCAGGAATGAGAAAATATTTTAAGCACACAAGAGACTAAGTGTTGTATTATCATTATGTTCCAACAGGAAAGCAGCTATGAAATTACAGTCAGAGTGAACTTATAAAGCTGTACAATGTGTGAGTGCAAGGGATGTGTTGACCGTCACTGTGACTCAAGTTTACTTGTGAAAGCGACCGTAAGGTCTCCAACAGCATATCGCACGGTGATGAGCAAGCTAACGCTAGCGAGGCTAATGATGCTTCAGCCCCTTATTAAAGTGTACTATGTGCTTTGCTTACTTGATTGTAACAAGGGGATATTAGCACAAGGTTAGCTCTTGCTGATGTATGACCTGAAAGTGTTCTAGAGGCTTTATTTGTATGCAAAGTACAAGCTAATGGTACAGAGGCTAACGGTAGTAAAACCCGCGTTTACCAGGGTAGAGTAGTCAATAACCATTAGAGGTGGTAGGTGACTTCCAGTAAATTCTTCACAATAAAAGCATAATATTGAACAGTTTCCAGTTATCTTCAAAATAATAATTTTCTTTAAGAAATGTACAATTACTGTTTAAATGAGTCATAATCTATTTTTAACAATAATTACAGGTTAGACAGAAGTGTTCATTGTTGTTTGTTCAGAACAGTTGTAGCTTTAATTAGATAAATGTGAAATAGAAGATTAATGAGCTCTGGGATGTATTTTTTTACAAGATGTTATTACTGGATTTCATCACTGTGATTGATCACTTAGTGTGTATAACAAATGGCTGTCTGAGACGCAACATCACCAGTAAGAATGAGTTGTCAGGCAGATGCAAGTCCCATGGCAGCACACGGGAGACAGAGACCAAATGTTATTATTATATTATTATTATTATGTTCCAACAGAAATAAAATTTAATGTGCTCCACTAAGGATCGGTGTCATTCTTAAGAGTGTAGCAATTACTCGAAACAAGAACTGACCAAAATTAAAGAAGTTATCTGGCTCATCGATTGGCCAGGACCGAAAAAGCTCATTCCCTGCACATAAAGAATGGAGCAACAATAAATTTATGCTGGTTTCTGTTTTTATTTTGTTTAAATCTAATACGGTTTAAACAGAAATCTGTCCAGTATGAGCAGCAGAAGAGGCAGTCAGACATCCAGCATGTTGCTATACAACTCGTCCTACATCACTTCCTCTCATTGGTTCACTGGATGGTCTGTTTGCTTTCACACTGCAAGAGAACCATATTAGGGTTCAGTTTTCAGTGAGCAAACCAGACTTCTTTTGTCCAAACCAGAGTTCGAATGCATGTTCACATGGCTCCAAACCAACCACACTTCCCATGGAAGTGGACCAGAGTTTGTTTAGAGATGCATTACTCAACTTTTTTCTATCGACAGTGATTTCAGTATCCATCTTGCATCCTACATCTTGCATCCTGTGAGCTCTGTCCAGACAGTAAAAATCCAGTCTTATAAGACTCTTGTCTTATCTCTTGCTGAATGAGCTACAGTGGGCATTCAAAAGGGATATTTTGTTTACATCTGCTTGCTAGTGAAACTCAGCTGCAACATCACGCAGCAGTCAGGATGAAAAAGTTGCATATTGTGGTTTCTCAGCTGCGAGATGCTGCTGGATAGTGACAGCTTCAGAAATGCACATAATAGATGTCACTGTGCCATCAAACGAGTCCAGAATAATCAAAAAGCACCAGTGAGCATGCGCCCTATCTCTGGTTCTTTCAACCACAGACTAGTAAACATCTTGGTGCAGATATCAAATATTCACTTCTAGATAGCCTTGCATTTTCAAGTCAATACTCCCAGGTGTTTGTAGTCCTCCACTACCTCCACTTCTGTTTTGCTTATTTATTTCCTTGAATACCAGACCAACAATAAAGTAGTGCATTTGCATAATCTTTGGAATGATGTATTCTGCTCTTCTTTTTTATTATTATTATTTTACTGTAAGCACAGGAGGTGCTAAATGATAAAACCCAATCATTTCTTCTCTGCTCATGTAGTGACACACAGTAAGCAGAGTGGAACTATTCCCAGTTTGAGCATTCAAGTTCATTAAGAACGTGGGGTGATACTTTGATTTGAACCACTTAAATGAAATAAAAAATGAACAGAAATAAACCGTTGTAATGTATTATCATGTTTTCCTGGCAGTAAATATTGAGATGAAATAAAATTGATGTGATGAAAGGATGCATGTTGACTGCATAGCAAAAAACATTGTTTGCGTGTTGCGGTCCCAAAGCGTGGTGAATTTAACCCAGCAGTGAAACTGAGCAATGGCTTTGCTTTGACTGTGAAATAACAGAGCCAGATGTTGCAAAAAGAGATATCAAGCCATGAAATGACCGTGCAGATATGAGGCTTCACAGAGCTGAGTATAAGAGTTTTAGAGTTAAACGCCCCCAAGGTGGTTTGTTCAGCTTTAAAGCCAGTGTTTGAACCAGCTACCAGACAAAACTACTCACTGTGTGTACATGAATAAATGGCTACATGTTTCACAGGGTATTTTAGTGCATATGTTTGACATCCAGAACCCATTTAGCTTGTCATTGCATCTACTTCATCCATCTACAGTCTCCTGTTGTTATGAATAGAGCCACACTAGTGGACAGACCACGTAGTCCTCTTAAATGTCATTAGCATAAATGTTGATGGGAAATTATAAGAGTAACGTGGTGTCGTGAGATCGACAAAACCTCATTGGAACCACTTTCCTTCTGCCTGTACGAGTGTTCCCATTTAGTCTCCGTGATCTGGTATTCATCCCAGGTCTTTGCTGCCATAGGTGATGACAAGAGAAGCCACAGTCAGGATAAATAATCCCAGACTGTGAGAAGAACATGTATACACATAAACATGCACAAAAGCTTTCCAGTTACAGCATTCACACATATAATTCAGCATGAGGCATGAGGTTTATTTGTCTGGAGATCTCAATCAGTGCTGATATAATTGTTCATGGCAAACACATGTCAGCATGACACACAAACACACCACACTGCCCCAGATAGTGCAACTGATGCAGCCTCAGTTTTACCAACTTTTTATTATGTCCATCCATCCATCCATCCATCCATCCATCCATCATGAGGGCAGCAACCTCATCAGACAAGCTAGGGAATCCCAGGGGAATCCCGAGGTGCTCCCAGACATCATCCCTCCAGAGTGTTCTGAGTCTTCCCCAGGGCATCCTGGTGAGACCTACCCAGAAAATATCCCTAAGGAGGTATCCAGTGGGCATCCCAACCAGATGCCCAAGCCACCTCACTTAGTTCTTTTCAATGTGAAAGAGCAGCAGCTCTATTCCAACGATGACAAGTCTTCTCACCCTACAGTATCTCTAAAGAAGAGACAAGCATCCCTGCAGAAGAAACTCATTTCAGCTGTTTGTATTTGTGATCTCATTCTTTCGGTCACTGCCTCATCACAGCCAGTGGTCACAGGTGAGGGCAGGAATGTAGAGCAACTGGTAAATCAAGAGCTTCGTCTTTCAGCTCAGCTTTTCCTTTACCACTACAGAGTCCGCATCACTGCACATGCTGCAACAACCTGCCTGACGAGCTCCCATTCCATCCTTCCCTCACTCCTGAACAAGACCCGTGATACCTGAACTCCTCCTTTTGAGGCAGGATCTCATTTCTGACCCAGAGAGCATATGGTCTCAGATTTGGAGGTACTGATCTTCATCCCAGCCACTGGGAAATGCAAACCCCTCCAATATAATAAGATGGCAGCTCAGGGAAGGGGTTGTTCCTTATTTCCAAGTCTGGACTGGCCATCGAGCATACTGAGCATTTGCCTGGTGGGCCTGGTGGATCGGTCCATTAGTCATGATTGATTCTAGCTAGACCAATTACAGCCGAGGGCTGATGCCCCCTCTCTCTTGGGCCACAGCTATCAATCAAGCCCCTTTTCCACCAAAAATGAATCGGTGCTGGCTCGGTGCTGGTGCTAGAGCCGGTTCTTAGCTGGCGTTTCCAAATTACCTGTTCGGTTTTACAATGACCGAGCCAAGTTGGTGCTGCGTCATTACATTGTCTAAAATGCAACTGAATGGAGGAAGCACTCAAGCAAAGATTAACATGGACTTTACTGTGCCCTGCTCTTGTTCTTCCAAACTTGCCTAGACTCCCACAGAATGACAAGAGTAGTGGAATTTATTTATCAAAGATCACACACTAAGTGAGAATCAAACAAAGTATTTAATTAAGAGCTGATCAGCAATGAGAGATCACACAGTCAAAGAAGCTTTGGCTGCACGAGTCTGGGGAGGTACATGTGTGCTTGGTTAATATAGAGCCAGAGCATGAGCTGATAACATCGAGGTCGAAGGTCATTGTAGTAAACCCCTCATGGCCTGGTACAAGGAAGAAAAGAAAAGGGGGAAGGGGAGCTCACTAAATCCTTATCTGGGGTTACAGTCATTCTCCTCCCTGAGTAAAACATAAGCCAAAGCTTTAACAATGCAAAGTGTAGTCTACAGAATATAAAGGTTATTGTGTATAAAATTTTTCATTACACAAGTCATCTGTTCATGGCTGTCCAGGAACTTTTGATTATCAAGGGCAAAGAACGGCAACTACACTTAAAAAGAGAGGTAACTATTCAAAGTTATGTAAAGATGCCCAATTTAGCACTGATTATACTTACATCGATTACGTGGTACAAACGTAATGACATTTATGTCCATTTTGCAATTTTCCTTTGGGATTAATAATGTATTTTTCAATTATTGGATGGTGTTAGGGTGGATTCTGATGCAGAGTCTGCCTGCTGTCTGGACACATCCAGACAGCAGGCAGACTCACATTCCACCCACATTCTAGTGGGATTCCATTGTTACAGATTTTACCATATAGCAATTTGTCCCCGGAGTCCTCCCTGTACATCTGTGATCGGACCACAGCCATCCGTTCTAAAGAAGACACTCACTTTTGAATGTGTATCTCAGTCCAAAATTGCTATCTAGGAGCTACCAGTGGTGAATACAGCCAGTGTTGAAGGGAGTTACGTCGGGTCAGCTTCAATGAAGTATGTTAACCGCGAGGAGCAATAACTGTCTGGCATATTATTTCTTGTTTACATAACTTTGCATACCATAAATTGTATTATTTGATCAATAAAGATGAACCTAAGTTCATCAAAGCAGTTAGTTTGGGTTAGGGTCAAAAAAGAAAATTAAGTTTGGTTTTAATTGAGCACCTAATGGCTTAAAAATGCTGTAGAATTAAGTAATGTTTTTAAATATAGATATAATAACAAATGCAGGTTTTTAGCTTTAATCTGTGAAAATATCACTCACAATCTGTCATTTATACTTTTTAACATTCATCTCATCTTTGTTCCTCTGTGTCATATTTTTCAGGATCCAATCCTACGTTGTTCATTGTTTGTTCAGGAGGTTCCTCTAAGTAAGAACTGTATAGAGTTTTGGTGCAATTATTTTTCCATATTTTTCTAGATACCAGTACTGTAATCATTTAAGTCCATCAATGGTTATTCTTTCTCACCTTTCTTTCTCTGTCTCCTTTCACTTTTTAAAGGCTGTCTTGTTGGAGGAAATATTATGTACTGTTGTGCTGCTTATTGTAATAGTTAATGACAATATAATTAAATCTGTAATTTATTCATTTTAATATTCATCAATGATCATGTTTCACTTCTGCCCTAATTTCCGGTTCACATCAGCAGCCTTTTGGTTTTCTGCATAGTACTGCATGGACCAGAGGTTCTGCAACCTTTACCATCCAAAGAGCCATTTTCTCCTCAGCCCAGCTAAATAAAATTTTAAAAATAAATAAATAAAATAAATAAACTTTTAATTTTTTTTTTTTTTTTTTAGGAAACATGTTTTCCCTTTTGAAGAACCACATTTTTATTTCTATTTTTAGGTTTTAATAAAGAAAAATATTAAACTTTTGCAAAAGAGGATAAACAGACTTTTTATGGGATGTTTATATTTTTGGAAAATGATGTTAAAAAACAAATTGCTCATAGTTTTCAACCTAATGACGAGGATATATATATATAGTATATAGTATTTCTATTCTATTCTATATATATATACATATATATATATATATATATATATATATATATATATATATATATATATATATATACTACCGCTCAAAAGTTTGGGATCACTTTGCCATGGGATTCAATAGGGAAGTGACCCCAAACTTTTGAACGGTACCTATATATATATATATATTTATATTTATATATATATATATATATATATATATATATATATATATATATATATATATATATATATATATATATATATATATATATATATATATATATATATTACTGGTTCTTGTCTCATTATATTGCAAAAAAGTAATTGTTAAAACCCTGGATTTGTAATTATATTTATATTTAAAAACATGAGGTCCAGCGAGCCACTTGCAGCTCTGGAGCTGCAGGTTGCAGACCCCTGGTATATGATAACAGGACTGGA
This sequence comes from Melanotaenia boesemani, assembly GCF_017639745.1. NCBI lineage: Eukaryota > Metazoa > Chordata > Actinopteri > Atheriniformes > Melanotaeniidae > Melanotaenia > Melanotaenia boesemani. Next base: position 4,970,880 of record NC_055684.1, on the reverse strand, counting down.
AATATGGTGTAGGTTTAAATTTATTAGACAAGTACATATAAACCAACAAACAGTTTCACAAGAAAGTTTGTTTTTATTCATAAACATTGACACAGGCACCAATAACTGGTGAGCAAGTCTTGGCTCAAAATGCTCGGGTCGATCTTTGTCCCAGTCCAGTCTGCCCATTTCTATTGTAAAGTGTGGTTAAAAAATGCTAAATGTCACTATAAGCATGCTCATTAGTACACTGCTCAAAGAAACTAAGGAAAAACTTAAAACAATGTAACTCCAAGTCAAACACACTTCTGTGAAATCAAACTGTCCACTTAGGAAACAACACTGATTGACAATCAGTTCCACATGCTGTTGTGCAAATGGAATAGACAACAGATGGAAATTAAAGGCAATTAGCAAGACACCCCAATAAAGGAGTGGTTCTGCAGGTGGTTGCCACAGACCACTCTAGTGGTAGCATGAGACGGAGTCGACAACCCATGCAAGTGGCTCAGGTATTGCAGCTCATCCAGGACGGCACATCAATGCAAGCTGAGGCAAGAAGGTTTGCTGTGTCTGTCAGCGTTGTGTCCAGAGCATGGAGGTGCTACCAGGAGACAGGCCAGTACATCAGGAGACGTGGAGGAGGTCGTAGGAGGACAACAACCCAGCAGCAGGACGCTACCTCCGACTTTGTGCAAGGAGAAACAGGAGGAGCACTGCCAGAGCCCTGCAACATGACCTCCAGCAGGCCGCAAATGTGCATCTGTCTGCTCAAACGGTCAGAAACAGACTCCATGAGGGTGGTATGAGGGCCCGACGTCCACAGGTGGGGGTTGTGCTTACAGTCCAACACCGTGCAGGACGTTTGGCACTTGCCAGAGAACACACCAAGATTGGCAACTTCGCCACTGGCACCCTGTGTTCTTCACAGATGAAAGCAGGTTCACACTGAGCACATGTCACATGGAGACGCCGTGGAGAACGTTCTGCTTCCTGCAACATCCTCCAGCATGACCAGTGTGGCAGTGGGTCAGTAATGGTGTGGGGTGACATTTCTTGGGGGGCCGCACAGCCCTCCATGTGCTCACCAGAGGTAGCCTGACTCCCTTTAGGTACAGAGATGAGATCCTCAGACCCCTTGTGAAACCATATGTTGGTGCGGTTGGCCCTGGGTTCCTCCTAATGCAAGACAATGCTAGACCTCATGTGGCTGGAGTGTGTCAGCAGTTCCTGCAAGACGAAGGCATTGATGCTATGGACTGGCCCACCCGTTCCCCAGACCTGAATCCAATTAAGCACATCTCAGACATCATGTCTCCATCCACCAACGCCACGTTGCACCACAGACTGTCCAGCAGTTGGCGGATGCTTTAGTCCAGGTCTGGGAGGGGATCCCTCAGGAGACCATCTGCCACCTCATCAGGAGCATGCCCAGGCATTGTAGGGGGGTCCTACAGGCACATGAAGGCCACACACACTACTGAGCCTCATTTTGACTTGTTTTAGGGACATTACATCAAAGTTGGATCAGCCTGTAGTGTGTTTTTACACTTTAATTTTGACTGTGACTCAAAATCCAGACCTCCATGGGTTAATAAATTTGATTTTCATTGATAATTTTTGTGTGATTTTGTCATCAGCACATTCAGCTATGTAAAGAACAAAGTGTTTAATAATATTTCATTCATTCAGATCTAAAATGTGTTATTTTAGTGTTCCCTTTATTGTTTTTGAGCAGTGTATATTCATGTGACGGACGTGTTCTGTTCCAGCTCAGGCATCTGTTTGTTTCATCTTACTGTCTGCGCTCATGTTAATTCAGCCAAACGTCCTGTAATACTGCTCTCTTTCACATTTTTATCTTTTTTTTTCCAGAAAGCTAGATAAAAATAAATAAAGGCCCAATTCAACTAAATCAAGGTTGTGTTTGAGTTGTCCATGCAAGTTAGCACGTTTGTAGCACTGCTTCAAAGTTCCACTGATACTTTTCATTCACTGTATTTGGTAGGTTATTATGTTTTATTTTTCTTGTGATACAAAGAAAAGCAGAGCAGAGGTAATTTTAATGTTGCCCAAGCAGCTGCTAGGTTTGCTAATGCCTTTGGCTGACTGATATTTTGACAGATTGAATTGGATTTGTAGGTAATATGAATTAATGGTTAAATTGGTGAAATAAATTAGTAGTTCTGGTAATAATACTAAACATCTGCCATCATTCTCCATACAAGACCTTTAAATTCTGTTGCCTCAGAGTTTGACAAACCTGCTTTCTGGTTGTAGAGCTGCAGAGCGGCAATCCATCACAGTACCCACAGCGCTCCTGACTGCAGGCTGCAGAGGTCTCTTTTCATACCGGCCCAGCTGTGTAGGTGTTTTATAAACTAATAATCCTCTTATCTAGGTCATCTGCTCTGCTCCGGTCACGCTACACTACAGCTGAGGTACATACTCTCCTCACCTGTGCATAACTGTGCACGGTCCAGCACCTTTCTTATCTGATGCTGCGGTGCCTTCGCTCTGCCAGCAGCAGGAGCATCAACTGGAGGCACACGGGTGCCGATATGGACAAACCTGACAAAAGACCAAAACACAACTTCCTTTTGTTTTCTCTTTATAAAAACTTTATAAAACTAAAAGCATAGATCAAAACATTCCTGCAGACAGTATGTTCAATTCAATGCAACCAAAAGTACTTTTTTATTTACTTTTTATTGGGTTGACTCCTTTGTTTATGTTTTTCATTACCATTCCTTCAAATACTTTTAAATGGGACTAAGTATAACTAAGTATAACTGTATTTGGGACATATTTTCTATCATGTTTTGTTAATTGATTTATTCATTGCTACATTGCTTATAAAATTTTATTGATTTAATTAATCAAATGTCATTTTAATTATTACTGTATTTGTAGAATAAATTATGTTAATATATTTTTATTTATCTATTTCTTTTTTTAATTTGTTTATTCAGTTTTTATTATTACTGTAACTATTCTTTTAATTAAATGTACTTTTAGGTATGACTGTTTGGCAGATAAATTATATATATGTTCTTTTGATTTGAATATATCTATTAAATGAAATGTCCTAAATTGTGAGACTCTTTGTAAAGGCAGCAAAAAAAAAAAAAAAAAAAAACGTTAACATTCCCAAGAATGGCAAGTCACTTTATTCATAATTAACTGAATAAATAAATAATAAAATTTTTACATATCTCATAAAATAAAAACAAAATAAAATAATAGAAATGTACATTTTTAATGATTATTTAATGACATTTATTGATTTATTTAATTATTATTTGATTTATTTAATTAAATTTTTTTATTTACACTTTTATTTATCTGCTTATTTATTTATCTATTAATAATTACATAATTTTTTATTTAATAATGACATTTTAATTTTAAACTGGTATTTCATTTAATGTGGAACTTTTATTTTTTAGTCCCATTTTTATTTCACTCCTTTTATTTGAATTTTAAATCCAGACTGCCCTCTCTGCCCTCTGCAGATGCCGTACCGATACGCCCGTCAATCTCCCGCTCCACCCTTCCATCACTCGTTAACAAAACCCCAAGATACTTGAACTCCTCCACTTGGGGCAGGACCTCATTCCCAACCCGGAGAAAGCACTCCACCCTTTTCCGGCTGAGGACCATGGTCTTGGATTTGGAGGTGCTGATTCACTTCCCAGCCGCTTCACACTCAGCTGCAAATCGCTCCAGCAAGAGCTGAAGATCGCAGACCGATGAAGCCAACAGAACTACATCCGCAAAGAGCAGAGACCCAATCCTGAGGCCACCAAACCGGATCCCGTCGACACCTCGACTGTGCCTAGAAATTCTGTCAATAAAAGTTAGAAACAAATTAGGAGACACAGGGCAGGTGGAGTCCAACCCTCACTGGAAACTAATCTGATTTACTGCCGTCAATGTGGACAAAGCTCTGCCGACAGTCATACAGGGGTGTCCAATCCGATGTCCACGCGATGCTGCAGAGGTGTGTCAACTAAGACAGCCCTACAGCATCCAGAGCCAGGATTAAAATGTGAAAATAACAGTTGTCTATGCTGCCCAGAACATATCACAAAAAAAAAAAACAACAACATAAACTACCACAGTACTACATGATACCGAAAGAAAGATAGAATGATGATAATATAAAAAATTACAATAGTCATCAAACGTACCTGCAGATGAACGTACCAACACACAAACATCAGTTACATCTAGTGAGAAGCGGATGGAGAGACGAGCACGTTTGTGAGCATGCACATGTTAATATGCATGTGTGGGCCATGCAACAGGGAGGAAATGTGTACCCGCAAGGGGGCCGCGATCACGCCGCACCCCGAAGCATCAGCGGGGGACGGGGGGAGCCCGAGGCCCCAAAGGCCAAGCAGATCCACAGAGTACCAAGCCCGGGACAGCCAAAGCAGACAGAGCAGCGGCCCACCCGGACCAGAGCAGAGGGGTCCCCAGACCCGGAACCCCCGGCGCGACGGGGCAGGGGCACCGGGCAGCCCAGGGCGATGGCGAGCAGGCCCAGTGGGCGCTGGGCGCTGCGGCGCGGGCCGCACGGAGGGCAGGCGCCCCACAGGCCCAAGGGCCACCCTTTCCCCCCAGCAAAGCCCCACCCAGGAACCCGACGGGGCCCGACCGCCCCAGGCAAAACCATCGTGGGCCACGCCAACCCAACACCAAGGCTAGGCACCCCAGGGACAAGAACATGTCCGCAGGTCCCCCCCCCCAAAAAAAAAATAAAAAACCCTCTTTACCCCAACCATTACCCATTCGCCCCACCAGGGGCAGCCCAGGGAGTCTAGGGCCTGGTGGGCCCCAGACCCGACCCTCTCCACATACACACACCCACACAACCACATACATTCTCCCTGGGGTCTCACCAGCCCCCGATGCGGGGGGGCAGATGGCGCCCAGCAGCACCCCACACAGGACTCCAGGCAGGCACCGAACCTCCACCCCCCGCAGCATCCCGGGACACGAGGGCGTAGGAAGACCCCGGCCCCCCTGCCCCCCAGCCTGAGTTGTGTGTGCATTAGTATGGGCTATTTATAATGCAATTAAAAACTGGAAGGAGCCATGAGATGGTGATGGGTCCCACTGCTGCCAGGCAGCAGGACCCCCTCAGGACTCCCTCAGTGTGTGTGAGTGTGTGTTATGTGTGTAGTGCAGTACTGTTAAATGTGATAGTGTCTAACATGTAAATAAAATCGGGGGGAGAGAGGTCACAAAGGGAGGGGATGGAGGAAGGGCCACCTCGGTGGCTCCTTTCCGCCCACCCATAGCCCATGTGCCCATCCCCCCGAGGCCCTAAATGTATAATAATGTCTAGGTTGTGATTAAAATCTAGTGGGGCGGGCAGTCACAGGGGTCCACCGGGGGATCCCGCAATGGGGACCCCCCAGCCAAACCCACCGCCTCCACCCGCCCCACAGTGCCCTATGTGTAGTGTGTGTGATGTGGGGTGGCGGGGGAGGAGAGGGGCTCGGGGAGGGGCACAACTGGGAGAGAGATCCCCGTCCCAGCCGGGCCCGAGGAGGGGCACAACTGGGAGAGAGATCCCCATCCCAGGCAGCCAACTCCCCAGCTGGCTGCTGTAGGCGCCCCCGCCCCCCCAAGACCACCCGAGGGAAGAGGGGCAAAGGCCCGGCCCCGCCAAGAGCCCAGCGCACGAGCGCCCCGGACGCCCACCCACCCCCGGCAGCCCACGCCACCACACCAGGGGACCAGAGAGCCCCAGGCCGCACACACGCATCCTGGTCGGGTCCAAGGCACAGCGCCCCCATCCTCCCCGAAGGAGACCCCGGCGGGAGGGGAGAGAGCGAGAAGGAGAGCAGACTCCATCCCCACTGCCCACCAGGACTCCCGCCGCCCCCCTTCCCCCTACCCCTCCCTTAGACCCAACGGACACATTGTAATCCCAAGGGTACCTGCCCGGCATCGGATCAGCCCGACCCCGATGGCCTGCCCAGGGCGACCAAGCCCCCCCGAGGCCCAGGAAGGGCCCACCGAGCTGGAGGGAGGCAGCCCCCAGACCCCGGGGCACCCGCCCCCCCGCCCGGCCCCCACCCCAGCAACCCGGCTGCCCAGCCCCAGGCCAGCCCCCCAACCGCCCCGGACCCCCAGTCGCCCCCCGGCCCGCCCCCAGTGAGCACCAGCCCCCAGGCCCCAAGGCCCCGGAGCCAGTCAGCCACACCGTCCCCTACTCAATGGCCCCCCCGACCACCGACCCAGAGAAACGGCCAGGGCCGATGGACCCCCAAGGCCCCCCAGCCAGCCCCACCCCTGACCCCCACAGAACGACTAGACCCCAGCACCCCTTCCCACTACGTGATGTGACTAATCAGCGGGGTCCAGGAAGACTGAGAGTTAACTGATTGGTGTTTAATGGATGCCGATACAGACTCTAGACTGATGTGATCCAACAGGAGATTTCTGTACTGGTTAATATTTAGATTGTTTTAAACTTCCAGTTCACTAGAATAGTTTTCTTTGCGATACATAAGGCCGTGAGGACCATATGTGCTTTGTTAGTGTCTATATTAATGTCACTTAGGTCACCCAGTAAACAAAGTTTTGGACATGCAGGAATGTTACATCTAACCCATGTTGATAAATCCTCACAGACCTTATTCCAGAACTTCTGGACAGGTGCACAAAGCCATAAAGCGTGTAAGTAATCATCTGCTGTGTTACCTGTGCACTGTGTGCAGATATCGGAGTGATTAAGACCTATCTTGAACATCCTTTGTCCTGTATAATGCGTTCTATGGAGGACTTTGTATTGTATGAGTTGTAAATTTGGGCTGTCTGTCATATTAAAGGCATTAAGACATATTTGTAACCAAAATGGTTGACTAGGATTGATGGATAAATCTATCTCCCATTTTGAAGTAGGTAGGGAATTTGAGTCATCTATTTTTAACATTAATCTGTATATTTTTGAAAGTAATTTGGGGGTACAGAGGTCCATAAAATCTGCTACTATTGGAGGAAGTTCCAGATCTGTTCGGTGAAGGGGGAATTTTGTGTGTATTACGGTTTTGAGCTGTTGATATTCTAAGAATCTGTTGCTGTTAATCCCATATTGTGATGAGAGTGTATTAAAAGATAACATGTTTCTATTATGGATAATATGTTCAAAGTATTTAATTCCTTGGTTAATCCATTGGTTAAAGTTTAGCATAGTTTTGTTTAGTAGAATATCAGGATTGTTCCAGATGGGTGTGAGTTTACATGGTGTTATTGAGGAGTTGGTTTTATTGAGAAATTCCCACCAGGCTGTCAGAGAAGTGCTGATGTTGACACTTTTAAAGCACTTTTGCTTTTTTATACTTAAGCTGAAAAAAGGAAGATCAGAAATTTCCAAATTGTCACAAAATGTTTGTTCTATGTCTATCCACAGGTCATCTAGTGGACTAGGTTTGAGCCATTTTAGGACATATTGCAATCTATTAGCTAGGAAGTAATGTTGAAAGTTAGGCAAGTCTAATCCTCCTCTATCTTTCGGCTTCTGTAAAGTTTTTAAACTGATCCGGGGTGGTTTGTTTTTCCAGAGAAATCGGGAGATGTGTGATTCTAGCGATTTAAACCAGGTAGAGGGGGGTTTCATAGGAATCATAGAAAACAAATAGTTGATTTTGGGTAGAACCGTCATTTTTATGGTGGCGACTCTCCCCATGAGTGAAATGGGTAGAGATTTCCAGCGAGCAAGATCATCTTCTATAGTCTTAAGAAGGTGAGTGTGATTAAGTTTTGTTAGTTCTGAGAGCCTGGAGGGAATACTTACACCCAGGTATCTAATGTTACCTGATTTTAAGGTGATGCTGGGTAGATTTTGAAAGCTACAGTTGATGGGTAGAACTGTACTCTTAGACCAGTTAACGGAGTAGTCCGACAGTGATGAGAATTTATTAATTAGTGAGATTGTTTCAGATAGAGAGGTTTGTGAGTTCTGGAGGAATAGTAAAACGTCATCAGCATAAAGACTTATTTTATGAAATATATTTTTGGACTGAATGCCTTTAATAGCTTTATTTTGTCTAATTGCAGCAGCTAGCGGTTCAATAAATATAGCAAAAAGTGAGGGAGATAGTGGACAACCTTGTCTGGTACCCCTTTGTAGATTAAAACTTGGAGAGGTCTGGTCGTTTGTTCTAACACTCGCATTAGGAGAACTGTATAAGATTTTAATCCAGTTAATGAAAGATGGGCCAAAGCCGAATCTGTTTAGAGTAGCTAGTAAATATTTCCAGTTAACACGATCAAAAGCTTTCTCTGCATCTAAAGAAACTATTATTGTTTCCAGGTTATTGATGGTAGAATAATCTATTATATTAATTAGTCTCCGCATGTTAACAGTGGAATATCTGCCCTTTATAAAGCCTGTTTGATCAGGGTGTATAATGAGAGGAGTTACTTTCTCTAACCTTCCAGCTAATGCTTTGCAAATTATTTTAAGGTCTGCATTTATCAGTGATATGGGTCTGTAGCTAGATGGTATTGTGGGGTCTTTACCTGGTTTTAATAGTACAGTAATGGTGGCAGAGTTTATGTTTGGGGGTAAGTAACCATTTTCCTTTATTTGTGTCACCATTTTGAAAAATGTTGGGGCCAGTATTGACCAGAATTCTTTATAGAACTCTGCTGGGAAGCCATCCGGACCTGGGGCTTTTTTACAGGGCATATGTTTAAGGGCTTCATGTAGCTCCTCCACTGTGAGGGGGGAATCTAAGGCCGTGACTTGTTCCTGCTGTAAACCTGGAAGATCTATGTTGTTAAGAAAATGATGGATATCATTGTCTGATGGATCTAAGTGTGATGTATACAGAGTTTTATAGAAATCTCTAAAGATGTTGTTTATTGCATCTGGGTCATGCGTAATATTACCTATTGAATCTTTAACAGCCGATATGGTAGATTTTTCCTTATTTATTTTTAACTGGTTAGCTAAAAATCTTCCGGATTTATTACTGTGTTCAAATGTCTCCAAGCGTAATCTTTGCACCAGAAATCCTGTTCTCTTGTTGATTATTTCATTTAATTCCAGTCTAGCCTTCCTTATTTGGTTCATCGTTGGTTCATCTGGTGAAGCACTGTAGGCGTCCTCTAATGATTTAATTCTTATTTCTAATTCTAATATTTTTGAGTTTTCGTTCTTTTTTTTATGTGACGCGAAAGAGATGATTTTGCCTCGCATTACTGCTTTCCCTGCTTCCCACAGAACACATGCTGAGACTCCTGGTTTGTCATTGTTTTCTAAGTATATAGCCCATTCTTTTGTGAAGTAGCTGATAAAGTCGGGATCTTTAAGCAACGCTGTATTAAATCTCCAGCTTTTAGTCGGTGGTGTGATTCTCGTGTTCCTCAAAGTAAAGGAAACTGGGGCATGGTCGCTGATAGTGATGGGGTGAATCTGGGTCTCTGAAATCTCACTCACCAAAGAGCTGCTAACCAGAAAATAATCTAGCCTAGAGTATGAATGGTGAACTGAGGAAAAGAAGGTGTACTCTCTGATATTAGGGTGATAAGACCGCCATATATCGCAAAGTCCAAAATCTTCCATATATTGTTTTACAGTGTTTGTGGATTGCCAGTTTCGATGATTTACAGTGTTACTAGACCTATCAGCTGAGCCCAGAACCATGTTAAAATCCCCTCCTGCGATCAGTGTGCTATCTGTGTGTTCAGAAAGTGATGTGAAGAAAGAGTGAAAGAAGGAGGGATCGTCAACATTTGGGCCATATAAGTTAGCTAAGCATAACTTCATATTTTGAATAGATAATTTTACTATGATGAATCTCCCTTCTGGATCTGTGATAACGCTGATTTCTGTGAATGTTACTTTTCTATTTATCAGAATGGCTACCCCTCTCTGTCTGGAGTTAAAACAGGCTGAGTAAACATGAGGAAACTGGGTTGTAGAGAGAGCATTAACTGATGTTTTTGTCATATGAATCTCTTAAAAGAACACAATGTCTGCCTGCAGATCATTTAATCTATTAAAGATTTTTAGTCTCTTCTCTCTGGTCCCAGCTCCGTGCACATTCCAAGTGATAAATCTAAGGATGGTCATGCTTGTGGTGAAAAAGTGAGTGTTGGATGCTTCTTGTTAATATAAATGTGTATGTGTGTGTGTGTGTGTGTGTATGTGTATGAATATGTATGCGCAATGTTGTGTGCCTGTGTTGAATGTTATTAAATGTACTTGAATTAATAAATGTGAGTGTTGGGTTATATATGCAGGTATTACTAAATGTACTGTGCAGCTTAGCATTCGTGTTATATGGTTCCGTGAGGTGGCAGCTAGAAAAAAAGAAAAACAAAAAAGAGTGCAGGGAGAGAGGAAAAGAAGAATAAAGCGGGAAGAAAATGACAAAAAAGAGGGGGAAGTGGGTGAAAAAAGAAAATGAACCCATAAAATATAAGTCCATTTTGTGAACATTAGGGACTGGCAGTATTATTGTCTATTGTGAACAAACATTAAACTCTGTGACTTAAGCCCAGTGAGTCTGATTAGCGTTTATAACACCTGTGCAAAGTGTGCATTGTGTGGATACATATCTGAGGTCAGTAGAGCCAGGGAGTGGTGTTATGGTCACGATGTAGCTGTCCATTAACGTAAAGCTTGTCCACCGAGATGACAGCGCGGGCTCCTCCGTCCAGGAATTTCCTCCTGATGGGGAACAAGATCTTGCGACGCTCCTGGATTTCTCTGGGAAACTGATCGCTCATACTAAGGTCAGTCCCACGAAGCTGTCTACCGCAACGCTTCACCTCTTCTTTTTCTTTGTGGAGAACGAATTTAGCTACTATTGGCCTGGGTCTGCCCTCCGGTTTTTTTTTCCCTATGCGGTGAACCCGATGAAAAGAGATGGCTTTTACCTTTTCCTCTGGAAGTTTAAGGTTGGATCTGATGAATTTTTTAACAGCTGCCTCTGTATCTTCCTCCACCTGCTCTGGGATCCCTGAAATAACTAGGTTATCTCTCATGCTACGGCCCTGTAGATCTAGGACTAACTCTTTCATTTTTTTATTTTCCACTGATAGTTGGCTTACTCCTTCGGTGAGGGTTTTCACCGAGTCTCTGAGGATGTTGTTCTCCGTAGCAAGAGCTTCCACCTGCTTTTGGCTATATTCCAAACTTTCCCTTAAAGATTGAAACTCACGATGAAGAACTTCCAGCAGGGAGAGCCGGGCATCGAGGCTGGATAGCTTCCCGTCGATGGAGATTAGGATATCCGTCGTATCGCTGCCGGTTGGAGCTTTTTAACCACTTTAGTGACTGCAGCCCCAGAGAGAGCCCACACCAGGGACCCCAGACTCTGCTTTCTCACCAGAAAACATGTTGGTGGGATTGAAGAGGTCTTCAAAGTATTCCCTCCACCAACTCACAACATCCCGAGTCAAGGTCAGCAGCCCCCCATCCCCGTTGTAGACATTGTTGATGGAGCACTGCTTCGGCCCCCTGAGTCTTGAAGCTGTCTGGAAGTCATTCTCCATGCCATCTCCAAACTCCTCCCATGCCTGAGTTTTTGCCTCAGCGATTGCTGCATTTGCTTAGCCTGCCAATTTTCATCAACTGCCTCCAGAGTCCCACAGGCCATAAAGGCCCAATAGGACTCCTTCTTCAGCTGGAGTTTCCTGAGCTGTCACCTTACCACAATTGTGGAGTTTGCACATCCTGAAGATCCTAGGAGCTATGTTGTAGGTGTCTTTATGCCCCTGGTAGGGTCACCCATGGCAACCAGGTCTCAGGGATAGACCAGACAAAGTGCAGGTCAAAGACCCCTATGATGATTGAAATTCATTTTCATAAGAAGCCGATTCCTTTGCGTACCATCCCCTGCTGTGAGCCAAGCAGTCATGTTTCAAACACCTGTGTTCATTGGAGATTTGAGAGCTCTTATCTGTCTCGCAGCTGGAGCATGACCCCTGTGGCTAAGGGCACAGATTCATGCCAATTCACTCTGCTTTCCCACTTCTCTGAAGTTCACACCAAACGGGTGGCATAACAGACTCGCATGAAGGACCTCCAAGTGTGAGTTTCACTCAAAGTCCCATCAGTTTACTCTGACAGTTAGCTTAATGGACCTTCTCGCCTTTCATGTTGAGATGTTTATCCAACCAGACCTGTTGTGTGAGTTAAGAGACAGTTATGAGAAAATTACTTCTACATGTATAAACAACAAATCAACCTGTAACACACCTAGGTTTTGGCTGAATTCTTATCATGTTGCATTTTTATTTGAACAAATAAAACAAATTATCCTTTCTAAAAAAGAAATGTGCTGAAGTTTTCTTAAATGCTACAAAGCATCAAATCTTTCACTCCACTTTTGTTTAAACATTTTAACAGGCAAAAAACAAAATAAGTCAATTTCAAGCGTTTTCATTTTATTCTTTACAAAAAATAAAGCTTTGATGCAACAACAGTTGCAATAAATACATTACTTTTAAAAAAAATCATAAAAATTACAGGTTTAACAAAGGTTTTGTTTAAACTATAAACTTTTATAAACAATTAACAATGTTCTGGATAATTATGCAATCAGCAAGTGAAGTAAGGGTGTCAGGATTCGATATAAAAGTAGCATCTACCAAAGTTTTAGTTGTTCCAAGCAAAGATGTGTCAGGGCCCACCACTTTGTGCCAAACTTCCTTTTTTTCGTGCAGAATTGCAAAGAACTTTGATCTGTTAACATCCACAAGCATATTAATCATTAAAGATTCAGTGAGTTTCAGCATAGAAATTCCAAGAAAGACCAAAGCTGAAAATCACTGTTGGATTCTCATGACTTTCACGCTGTTTCATGGCCCTACATGAGAAGCCATCATTCCACCATGATTAGTGTGGTCACATGGGTCATGTAGCAGAGTAGTTTGTTTTTGTGTGCATGTGTGTTTGTGTATGTGTTCAACCTTGTCCAGTCCACCGTCACAGCCAACAAAATGATGGTCCGGCTAGCATGTTGTGCTGAATAAATTATCTTTACCAAAGAGGAGGCTTAACTAATATAAAAAGAATGAAGCTTTGTGGATATAGGGCTCCCTTTTAAACTTGAGTATTGTTTTGGTTTTTTTGTTGTTTTTTTGTTTGTTTGTTTGTTTGTTTTTTGGGTTTTTTTCTTTACTTATTGCTGAATTACATATTTATCTATCTGAAAAAAGAAAGGGGAGATTTAAAAGAAAAGAAAAGGAGAAGATGCAGAAAAGAAGAATTCTGTAATAATTTAATTAAATTCAGTTTAATTTCAAGACACTTTACAGACAAATCTCTTCAAACCCATTCATTGTGATCCAATTAAAACAAATCCACATTAGTTCATTTTAAAACCACTGTTCATGCAGGCCATTTCATAAAAATAGTTGCCTAAGTCAGGGAAACCAATGAATTGTATTAAATTTTCGTTTCAATTCCCCATTGTGAGCCTGCACAGGGTAACAGGCAACAGCGTTAAGGAAAGAAACAAAAACGTCTATTAGAATGGGAATCAGGGAGGATGGCCATCTGTCTGAAGAGCCGAATATACAAAACATAAAAAACAAAAGCAAGAACTGTACAATAAAATGAAAACAGAAAACCCTGACAACCAGCTGCTAGAAACACCTTGTGTAAGAAAAGAAAGCAGAGAATCACCTATAAATAAAAAAAAACTCAGGGCTCCAGACTGCGACCAAATGGTCGCATTTTGCGACTAAAATGTGAGACAGTGCGAGCGACCAAAACATTTGCCGGTATTTTTCTTGTAGTTATAACTGACTTTATTTTGTCGCTAACAAACATCTGCTTCCCTCTTCAGCCCAGTAGTTCACAGTAATGTGCAAATTAGCTGCTGGTTTGCCGACTCAAACTAACTTTAATAAGAGATAAGGAGATGAACACCAACGAAGAAGACGACAGCCAATATGTGTGTGAGCGTGGACGAACCAGCCCTGTGATTGGTTTATGTGTGAAAAGAGGCCGGGGAATTTATTCTTGGGGGAATTTATTATTCCTCAGTGTTGCCAACTTTGCGACTTTTTAAAGCGACTAGCAACAAATCTAGTGACTTTTCCTGGTATTATTGAAGATTTTTGGAGACTGACGTGAATGAACATAGTTTACTCTTCCAATGAGGAGCGGGTGCTGTTGAGACCCCTCTCATACGCGGCTGTATTGGCGGCAGCAGCAGCTGTATTCAGAGCAGACGATGTTCACCTCTGTTTCATGACCAGGCTGAAAATGAAACTTACAAAGCTGCTGCTGGAGGATCCTGCGCTGGCTTACCGTCACAGTAATGTCTATTAATGAAGAGTGTGGACAAAAATATTTAAAAAGTTAAAAGTGTTGTGATGTTCCAGACTCATAATTAAAAAACAAAATACAATTTAAAAAGAGCTGAACTAAAAAATAAAGAAAATATTGACAGAATTATTATTTTATTTATTTATTTATTTTGCTGTTCTAAACATTTTTTAGGTTGTCTTTTTATCAATTTTTGCCTTTCCAGCCACATCCCTCTCTATGGCAGCATCCATTACAGCTATATGTACCAGGCTGATTATGCTAATTAGTGACGTCTGGCGACTTCTAGGACAGCCAATAGCTACTGTTCTTACTGAGGAGGGGGAACAGTGACTGGAGAGAAGCATCAGTCCCTGAAGCTGTTTATTGTCAGGAATTACATGGACCAGTCATACCATGCCCTTTGGGGGAATATTGGGGATAAAGTTTCCGTTCTGCTTCGACTACAAAGTTAAAATCAAATCAAATCATCGAATCTGATTTGATTTCATTCGACAAGTTCTATGTCTACTTGTTTTATATTCGTGCAGCCGGTAAGATGTTTTTTTGTTTTTTTTTCATGTCAACTGCTGCACAATAAAATGTGAATTGTAAACATTATGTTATGTTAATTATTTCAAATCAAAACTCTTGTGTAGTGATGTGATGTACTGTCCTGAGACTTGTTTAGCTCAAATGGTTGAGTGGCCGTCCCATGAGGCCTCAGCTCCTAGATGCAGCTGGCCCATTGTGAGAGGTGTTGTCTTGGCAAGGCTGCTAGTAAGTATTGTGGAGTCATTTGTTTGCGACACACACACGGAACAACCATGGAGGATTTACGTGCTGCTTGTTTTAATGTTAATAATCAGGAAATGGTTTATTGAGCAAAGCCAGAGAAGGTGCAACACTCAGGATTGGTAAAATGCCACTGGTGCCAATGTTCTTATCCACAGTCCCAGCTTCGGGTTTTTAAAGATGGCTCTCATAAGTCATCCCATGATGATCCCATCATGACGTGCTGTCGACACGTAACAATTTTCTGCCTGGCTTCACATCTTCAAAACCCTGTCGAAGTAGGTGATAAAAATGTACTCATCGCCCCAGGACAATCCTGATGGGAACACCTACAAATCGGGCGGGGTGGTGTCAGGCTGGGCTAAGTGAGTACTAGTGGGAAAGGGCCAAAAAACACAAGAACAGCATCTGTGATGTAGTGAAGGTGTATCAAAGCCCATGCTATGCCTGACTTGCATATGTATGGGTATCACTGATGCAGAGTTGATATTGCAGCATATTTGAATTGTGACTAGACAGACGTAATAATCAAGGCGACTTATTTCGCCAGAATATCTAGGTTTATTTCAGCAGAAGAATGACAAACAACCTGCATCCTAATACACATAATTAATGATTAATAACCTCGGTTCCCACACATTTAAGGAGTGAAGTTAAAAGGAAAGCCGGTGTAACTGAATGGCAGCCATGCCTCCATCCCAACATTTTTATGTGATTTGTTTAAATTTTCTAAATCTGATGAAGTTAGTCAGTGAAGACACTGAGAATCATTTCTGCACCTTCCATTTCAACAGATTTCAAATGGAAGGTTTTATTGCCATTTAGAAAATATCAGGAAATAAAATCATCTTCTGGGTAAGTCAGTAAACCACTTCACACATTCCTCCATAGTTACAGTAAATGCACATAAACAAGCTGTTCGTTTAATGAATGCAAGTCCATAGACTTGATATCCGGCTGGCGTCTGGTGCATCCAATCAGCCTTCTGCCTTCAGGCTGAAGTTGGGCCAAGAAAAATCGTCTGTGGCTGCTCTGAAGAAACCAGGCCGTGACTAATATGAACCACCGCCACCATCTCAGAGCTGCCAGCCAGGAAATAAATACAGCTGGAGAAGGTCGTGGACCAGCATACCTCCCAGTTATGTTTGGTCCCAGTTGAACATAAGCAGAGCAGGAGGCCAACAGATCAACACAACCTCACAACAAGCTGTTAAAAGCACACATTATGTTAGTCTGACTGCATAAAAATACATGATACATCAAGCAGTTTTGAGAAAACATGTGTAATCACTTAGCTCGTAGACTTGGACTAACCAGAACATCCACCAAGCTGCTATCATTTAACTCTTCTGGGTAATAATAGACTTTTTTGTCCTTTAAAGGTAATTTTCCCTGAATTTGGTCACCAATTTGGTTGCATTTCCCCAAATAGGATGTTTTTGTTTCTTTTTTTTTTTTTATAAGAAAGTTTCTCTTGAAAAACTTTGAAATTCATATTTCAATTTCCTTTTCCTATCTCAAAGGTCAGGGACAAATTCAACTACCTGTTTTCAATGATATTTACTAAACCATCCTCCAGCTGATTTAAGTCACTAGATTCAGACATATCCAAATTTCTATGGAAAAACAAGCCATCACATATCAGTCTAAAAACTTTACAACAGGCTAAAGACAGAGGTGGATAGTAGCTACCCAACTTTAATCACTATTTCTTAGCTAAGAAGCTGCAGTATTTCTTCAAACTACGTAAGTGTTTGAAAAAGAATCAATATCAGTTCCTCTTTAATGGCTTGGTGGGAATTTCTAAAAATAGCAAAGTCTTCACTTTTTCCATGTAAGCCTCCACCCATCTGGAACAACCCCGACAACCTGCAAAACACAAAGCTGATTAATTTCACTAAATGGAAAAATAAAGGAACAAAACAGAACATATAATAGAAAATCGAAACTTTTTGTCATTTAATATTCTCACTTTACAATATGTAATCAGCAGCACTAAATTTTTAGAATATCACCAGCTTAAATCTGTTATATGTAAAAAAATATATATACCATTAAACAATTAAACCTACAGCTCCCTATGAAGGTAGCAGAATTCTTGAATCTTGATACCCCAAAGTTATTATCAAAAATATGTAGACTATTATCTAAATTAAAAGACTCAATCTCTCTTCCAATTTCAAAATGGCACTTTGACTTATCCAGTAACTTTAATCAAGATGAATGGTCACAAATATGTTAATTAATGAATGAATGAATGAATGAATGAATGAATGAATGAATGAATGAATGAATGAATGAATGAATGAATGAATGAACGAATGAATTACATCAATAATCATTGGCAGGGAAATTCTTAGATCCCAGGCTCTCCTAACAAAGCTAAAAAGAATATAAACCACATGAAAATAGTCAAACACAAAAAGCAAGAATACTACAAATAAGTTATACAGTAAAATATATAATGAGCAATAAGAAGATGTTTTTATTTAAAGGTGACATTGCTGCTGACAGCATTTAGAAGTCTTTTGGCCTGTGGTATGAAGCTGTCCCTGAGCTAGTGGGACAGATTGAATGCTGCGAAACTGTCGGCCAGACAATAGCAGACAAAACAGTTTGTAACTGGGGTGGCTGGGGTCCTTCATGATTTTGGGGGCCTTCCTCCTACACCGCTGGGTGTAGAGGTCCTCCATGGATGGCAGGACCGTCCCGGTGATGTGCTGAGCAGTTTTCATCACCCACTGTAGAGCCTTGTGGTGGAGGGCGGTGCAGCTGCTGTACCAGGCGGTAATGCAGCCAGTCAGGATACTCTCTATGGTGCAGCTATAAAAGTTGCAGAGTATCCTTGTGTCCGTGTTGAGCCTCTGTAGCCTGCGGAGGAAGAAGAGCCTCTGTCTGGCTGACTTTGTAATAAAGTCAGTGTGATGAGTCCAGGTGAGGCCCTCACTGGTGTGAACCCCAAGAAATCTGAAGCTGTTTCCAAAACTCTTTCCACCGTAGCCCCGTTGATGGAAAGGGGGGCGTGTTCCTCCCTCTGCCTCCTCCTGAAGTCCACAATCAGTTCCTTGGTTTTGTTGACGTTAAGGTGGAGATTGTTGTCATGGCACCAAGATGTCAGGCCTATGACCTCCTCTCTGTAGGCCGTCTCATCATTACCGGTGATCAGGCCATTGGTCGTATCGTCAGCAAATTTAACGATGGTATTGGAGCTTTGGGTGGCTACGCAATCATGCATGAACAAGGAGTACAGCAGAGGACTGAGCACACAGCCCTGGGGGGGCTGGTGTTCAGAGTCAGGGTGGAGGATGTGGTGTCGCCCATCCGCACAGCCTGTGTCTGCCTGTCAAGAAGATCTGGATCCAGTCAAAGAGGGAGCTGTTGAGCCCGAGGTCTCTGAGCTTGGTGACAATGGTGTTAAATGCTGAGCTGTAGTCAATAAACAGCATCTCACATATGTGTCCTTCTGGTCCAGATGGAAAAGGGCAGTGTGGAGGGTGAAGGCGATGACATCTTCAGTTGACCTATTGGGCCTGAAGGCCAACTGAAGTGAATCTAATGAGTCCGGGAAGGAGGAAGTGATGAATGATTTGACTAACCGCTCAAAGCACTTCATGATGGTGGAAGTGAGGGCTACTGAGCGGTAGTCATTCAGGGAAAGGATTTTGGTTTTCTTGGGGACAGGGACAATGATGGTCTTCTTGAAGCATGTGGGGACTACAGACTGCAGCAGTGACATATTGAAAATGTCTGAAAAGACATCTGCCAGCTGGTCTGCACACACTTTGAGAGCTCTGCCGTCAGGTGCCGTCAGGTACAGTAGCCTTATGTGTGTGTAACCCCTGATTAATGTTGAGTAGGCTATAATTTCTTACAACCGTGTGGACCAGTTACCAGGTTCATCAGGAGTACAATGGGACTAAAGCAAGTGCGGAATGAAATGGCTGGGGGCACCAATACTCAAAAATAATGATTATTATTTGTACAAAAGAAAGAAAATAGGAACAAGAATAACATTTACAACAGTAGCAGTAATAACTGTACCAATAAAAGTAAAGCCGGTAAAAGAAATAAAACCCCAGTTCTTGAGCTCAGTGTTTGTCCTTATCAATCAACACTTAAGTCAAGTCACTTTCCTGTTAATTCAGTTCCTTTCCTCCCGTGGCAGTGAATGGTTACCACTTTGTTGATTAACCCTTAAGTCGAGGGTCTTCAGAAGAGAGTTCGACTTCATTCTGGGTACAGGCTCGCCATCTCCATCCAGAGAACATTGGGCATCCAAGAATCCAATCCGAAGGTTCTTCAACCATAAATAAACCCTAGCTGCACAACAATAACGGTGTTATTGTATACAGCTAAATATGTCCGCTCTCACAAAGCTATAGCCTAATTTCCAATCTCTTTTTTTCCATATTACCATCATTCTGTTTGATACAATGCTGGACAGGACAAGGAATAATAATAATAATAATAATAATAATAATAATAATTTCCCAAAACTGCTATTAAAGCATTACAGATCATTCTTTTCCATTTTTATGCTCAAATCACTAAATCAACTTTGATCTAACTCAAAACATCAAATACGTAATAATTTAAATTATTTTATTAATTTGGTATTTTTGATTAGGACTAAAGTTGATTTAGTAATTTAAACAAAAACAGAAAGAAAAACATTAAACTATACATATATATATATATATATATATATATATATATATATATATATTTTTGTTTGTTTTGTTTTTTTTTGTTTTTTTTTTTACTGCAGTTCTTGTGAGAGAGGATGTTGTGGTCCATGTTCCTGCTCTGGTGTGTGGCTGTGGTGGCAAGCAGGATCTTCACCTGCACCTCATCTGCAGTCATGCCTGCCACACCCTCCTTGTTTTGCTGCTCCAGCTGATCACTATAAACCTTTTTGCTTATACTCCGCTCTGTGTCCGTGCTTGGATCCTGTTCTCACCCTGAACACACAACAGAACAATCTGGCCAAGGATGAATCCAGCGGAGACTAACAGGAAATTCCCCCCAATCAACTATAGCAAGCTCTCTCCAGTCAGAATGCCCACTTAAACACATGATCAAATGCTACAGACCCTGGATCAGACCTACCAGACAATCCTTGCTCAGTTGGCTCAACTCACCAGTCATGTTACCAGCGTCACTGTGCCCACTGCTTAACCTGCTGCTAGCCTGCCTCCTGCTGGTGTTACCTCACCCCAGTCTGACCCTGCTGCCCCAGTAAGAGAGACACACATCCCAGGTCCTAAACCTTGTGCTGGGGACTTGGGTAAGTGTAGAGGTTTTAAACTTCAGTGTTTACTTGTGTTTGATCAGAAGCCAGTCACTTATGCCAGTGATAGATCCAGGGTTTCCTATGTGGTTGGACTTCTTGTGGGCAAAGCTTTGGCTGGGGCGGAGTCAGCTTATGATCAACAGAGATCCACTCGGCTATCTTATTCAGCTTTTGTCAAGGAGATGAAAGTTTTTGACTATCCAATAAGAGGGGGTGATGCAGTAAAGCAGCCAGGGAAGTCTCAGTGTGGCTGAATATGCTGTCGATTTCAGAACGATGGCTACGGACTCGGGCTGGAATGACAAGGCTCTCTGTGAAAGTTTTGCCAACGGCCTGAGTAGCCAACTTAAAGGTGACCTGGCCACCAGAGACACACACAAATCCCTGGATGAACTGGTCTCCCTCACCATTAGGATGGATACTGGGCTGAGAGGACGAGACAGAGAGCGGAGAGCCCAACTCGGATCCGCCTCCAGAGCTGTAGTCCATCTCCTTGCAGCACTTCAGTTCAGCCAGAGGAGGAGCCCATGCTGTTGAGCAGAGCCTGTCTCACTGAGGATAGAAACAGGTCTGCTTTTACTGTGGAAAACACGGACATAGGATCTCAGCCTATCCTCTGCGGCCAAAAGACCAGGGGCATCAGTAGCGGCGGGAGTTCTGATGACCACAAACACCTCTGCGGTAATCCCCCACACTAAAACACTTTTTCCTGTTGCCCTGTGTTTTGAACATTCTTACCATCCTGTACAGATATTAGTGGAGTCTGAAGCTGAGACTTTTTTTTTTTTTTTTTACAAGTTTGCTTCACGAATTGGCCTTAGACTTCAAACTCTTTCACCTCCAGTTCATGTCTGTGCACCCCGCTCTATCCTATCACCCAACAGTCTATTCCAGTTAAACTCATAGTTTCGGGCAGCCATCATGAGTCGATCTGCTTCTTTATAGTCAACTCACCTGATTCACCAGTAGTTTGACAGCATAAGGGACACCCCTGGTTGTCTTACATAATCCCTATTTTGACTGGAAAACTGGTAAAATTATTAACTGGAGCACCAACTGGCATTCTACTTGCCTTCATTCAGCCATCCTCAGTTTACGTCACATGTTTGGAAGTCCTTCTGCCAAGTCCTTGGAGCCACTGTTAGTCCGCCATTAAGTTTCCATTCCTAGACCAGTGACCAGGCCGAGAGAGATAATTAAGATCTGGAAACAGCTCTGCAATGTGTGGCTGGATCTAAAACCTCTTCCTGAAGTGACCATCTGGACTGAGTTGAGAACGCATGCAATTCCCTTACCTCATCTGCCTCAGGTTTGTCCCCTTTTGAGCGCTCGCTAGGGTAACAGCCACCACTGTTTCCAGCCCAGGAGGGGGAGGTTTCTGTGCCTTCAGTCCAGGTATATAGTCGCTGTTGATGCCAGGTCTGGAAGAAGCCTCAAGCAACACTCCTTCGCACTGGAAAACATAGTTGGCACCTGGCAGATCATCACCGGACACTGGCACCCTGATAGGCTCCAGGTCAGAAAGTTTGGCTTTCCTCCAGAAATTTTCCCATTCAAACGGATGCCAAGAAGCTGGCACCCCGCTAATTGTGTCTTTTTGAGATTCTACAAGTCATCAATCCTGCCGTGGTTAAGCTGAGACTCCCAGGTCCATGAGGGTCCATCCCTCAAGATTCTGACTGACCGTCCTGCCTACTCGGTCCAGCATCTGCATCAACGCAGCCGTGGCTTTCAGTACCTGTTCGACTGTGAAGGCTATGGCTCTGAGGAACATGCCTGGGTCTCGTGCTCCTTCTTCCTGGGTCCATGATTTTTTGCGCCGCCACCCAGAGAAGTTTGGATTGCCTGATGGCTCCCACTGAGAGGAGTGTACTGCTGTGGTCTATATTCCTGCTTTGTTGTGTGGCTGTGGTGGGCGTGCCTGTTTCCTCGGCAAGAAGGATCTGCACCTCAACCGCAAGCAGCAGTATTTGAACCTGCCTGGCCTTCCAGTCATCGCCATATTGTTGGTTTACCCAGTGGTAACAACATTTGGCCATTTCTGCACTTTCCGTGAAGGTTTTTTTCCTTCATCGTGCTTATAATCATTGTTTTGCTCCTCTCAGAAACCCAGACCTACCTGCCTGCCACACCCTCCTTTTTCCGCTGCTCCAGCTGATCACAAGAAACCTTTTTGTTTATGCTCCACTCTGTGTCCATGCTTGGATCCTGTTCTCACCCTGAACACACAGCGCAGGACTTTTTTCTCCTCTTATCACCTGAAAGTGTAGTAAACCGAAGCGATCCATAAGGTTTAAAGATTATTTCATTTTTTAATTTTTTACATTTTTTTTATCATTCAAAGTTGGCATCAAAATAGAAATTGTGACTCTGGAAAAGATTCCGTAAATGAGCCTGATGATCTTCAGGTTTACATATATAGAAGCATGGGTTATTGACAAGGAGTGTGGGTTCAGAAATGTATTTTCAGCAGTCACAGTGGGCATGCAAAGAAACATAAATTAGCTGATACAGAATAAAGCATATTTGTCAGCAGTACCTTGAACCAAGTTTGAACTTAAGCTGTAGCACAGATTAAGAGTAACATTTTCTCATCAGACTTGTTTACATTAGCTAGCTTAAAGGAAATAAACCAAAGTGTGTACTGTCATCACTAAGTAGAGGTGGAGGCAAATTCCCATGTTTGAATATGCAAACTGCAATAAAGAAAAATTCATTTAAGGAATAGGTCAAACAAAACCTGCAGCCATGAATGAAAAAAACAAGAAAACGTAGAGAAATATTCAGGAATTTGTCTCCACTAGGTAAGCCAGGTTTCAACCTCTTCTGCTTATTGAATCGGTGTTGCATCCATCAGTGAGAAAGCTCACCCTGAACAGCTGTTTACTGTCACAAACACTCCTCTCATTTCTCATTTAGTTTTCCAAAACAAGCATCATTTTGACAAAATGTCTGTGAAGAAAATGAGAATTAGAGAAAACAGAAAGCAGATGCAGCTGTTCATGTTTTGTTTCTGTGATCTTCTGGTTTCCCTACTTATAAAATGTTCATTCTGCCACCACCTGTACTGCGAAGCTGGATCTTCTTGTGCAGGTGTGGACTGTAAGTCTTGGTCAGTAGTTTGAAGTCGTCTTTATGGTGTATTCAAGTGCTGTGTTGTTTTCCCACACACTGGTGACTTGAGGAGACTCAGCTTGAGGCCTCGTTGATGGTGGATCTTTTCATTGTCTATAAAAAATGGCGTGTTTATGCAAATTTTAAAGGTGAAAATAAAAATGTCCATTTCAAACATTACCAAATGTCAGTGCCCACATACTTCCCATGTGTGTTTTATGTTGGCATGGTGGTAAGTCAATACATCCACTAGACCAGTGGTTCCCAACCTATTTTCCTGAGGACCCCCTTCATGCAATTACCGAAGAGCAGCGGACATGGCCTTAATTTAATTTACAAAGGCTCTGAAAGTCAAAGCCTCGGGGACCCACATGCTCTTTGGGGGACCCCAGGCTGGGAACCACTGCAGTGCAGAGTTCAGACTTTACTTCTTAGACACAATTCACACTGCAAGCGAAGGCGACTGAAATTCAACGTTTTTGTTCACATGAACCACATCTCATATTTTTTATGGCAGTCTGAACAACACAAATTTGACCCAGGCCACTTTCACTTGCTAAATGGGGTGCATCTTCAAAGCAAGCTCAGTCTGAACTTTCATGTCACATTTAATCCGACTTTTACATCACAGGCATCAAAACTGTTGGAGGAGGTTTGACACAGTAAGATCGAATGTAAACAACGGAGAATTATATATATATATATATATATATATATTTGGCTCTGATTACATAGCAACTTTGAAACTGACAGACACTGAGAAGTGTGTAAATGCAGGGTGCTTACACACTTGTCTGAGTGTGACATTGTAGTCTTAGTTTGTCAGTTTCAGACAACAGCAAACATGGCCAAGGTGGAGGAGATTATGATCATCTATATTCTCAGAGACATAAAAAAGAAGCAGCGCAGTAAACCGCGATTGTCACATTAGATATATCAGAAGCTTCTTCTTTGTTCTTTTCTCTGGTTGCATTAGAGCTTTACTGCACATTGACACACGATTTCGTTTGGTACCACTTCATTTGCTACATTTGGCTGTGCATCCATCTGACGATGTACTGAAACAGAGACAGAATGAATGCAGAGGACAGACTGAAGGCTCCGTCAGGATGTGTATTTGAAATTACGCATAAATGTGCCCTAAGAAGACTCGTATGTTTTTGTCTCCCTTTATGTGCCACAGCTTTTTAAAAGGCAAATCAAAAGGAAAATATAAGCAAACACAATTTTCTTTTTGTGATTTTCTCATTTGCATAACTTTTTGGTCTTTTCATAACTAAAAAAAAAAAAAGAAACTGGGCAATATCATTACGCAAATATTGCGATTTAAACAAATTACGACAAACTTTTTAATCTTTAGTCAAATGTCATTATAGGTTGAAATATGACATGTTTGCTGCATTCATTCTGTTTGTTTGATAGCAGGTCTTGTTTTTAGGTCTTGTTTTTTTACTCAGGTTTTAATTTTAAAATGCATGAAAAGAAACATGATGCATTTCAGTTTAGCCTTTATCTTTTCATTTAGCACTCAGTAAATAAGTATTTACTTACTGTTAATAGCTGCAAACCGAGACTTCCGCCTCAGTCCAGTTTGTTACAGGGATACTAATGTCTGAGTCAACATTAAATAATCTGATGTATAAGTCTTATAAAAATGTTCAAAATCAATTAATCAAACACAGTTGACACAATTTAACACAAATAGTGAGAATAATAACACTTTTAGACGTGTTAAAGATGAGGTCAGATTTAATAATGCTGCAGGATATTGACTGTACACAGTCCATGGCAGCATCTGCAACCAGTTGAAAATAAGCCCCCTCTGATCCACAGCCCATTTGATCTGGAACGGTGCTGCCTGGGCCTGCGTAGCTGCCGTTCTGGTGTGACCCACGTCCCGTTCTCTGTGGGCAGCGGCATTCCAGCAGCTGTCACGCTCCCGTCCTTAAGTAAACCCTGCTGGCGCAATCCTCCCAGGGAAGCAGCCAGAAGAGTTGCTACAACATTGGAATCACGCAACACTTAACAGTGCCCGCATTGAAGGACGTTCAGCAAGTGAGACGGCCTAGAGCAGATCTGCAACACCTGCAACACCTGCCCCGTTTAACACACCGTGCACGTCATGTGGGAGAGACGGCAAATATCAGAGGCTGTTCACATCACATTCAAGCCAAGAAACATCTTTGAACTCAGTTTTCTTTTGTTAAGTATAACAGGTTGGGTTTGGCAACAGGCCCAGATTTCTCTGATTATACTAATTCTGACAAGACCAAGTGAAATTTATGGAAGTAAATATTGTATTTAGAAAGGGAAAACAGATGTTTAATTTAAGTGGATTTGCAATGTTTCATGTCAGTTAGATCTGTTATTTTTTATTTATTTATTTTGGTGAAACTTAGTTTTCTGTTCACTGTGTAAATGAAGCTGACCAGGAACAACATGGGTTTTCATGGCCAGGAAAAGCCATGTGGTTCACCAGGTCACCAGTGTTAACAAGAATTTCCTAATTAAGGCTTTCTTTTTAAATTACTCAACATAATACCCCCCTTAAGAAATTTAAAGAATTAAACTTTGTCACGGTCAGGGACCGAAGCAAAGAGGTGGATCCAAAAGCAGAATACACTGAGAGCGGAGGAGGGAAATAAATAACGTTTATTTACAATAATGATATTGGAGGCTTGGTCCTGGGCCAGGGGAAACTTCCTGAGAGACAGCAGAAGATCAGTGCGGACCGGATGATGAAGTGGGGTAGGGAAAACAAGATCAGTGGCTTACTTGGATCCTAGAGGAAGTCTGATGGTGGAGAAGGTAGCTGAGGAATGATCTCTGACTGTGGTGACTGAGTTCAGGTGGAAGGCAGGGCGAGCAGGCAGGCACTAACAGCAGGCGGTAGGCTGGCAAAAAGAGAAGTCCTGATCCAGAGTTGCTTGTAAGTCTCCAAGGGATGAACATCAAAGTGCTGAGGTGTAGAGATAAAACAAGGTGAGTTTACTAGCAAAGAGCCACAAGAAAATCACTGGAGCTGGCCTGATTACCGCGCAGTAAAGAGACAATCTGGCAAAGGCCGGAGTGCTTGCCTGTCTTTAAGTAGCAGAGTGATGAGCTGCATGTGGTTCCAATCATAGCTCCAGACTCCGCCCTGCGCCTCCATGGAAGCCTGCTCAGCCCGACCTGGAAACTCAGAACACACACAATCAGAGCAAATCATGACAAACTTACCACATTAAAGACACATTACATAACTTTCCAACCTTAAAACTCCACGTTCTGGACTTATTTGATGGCACTGGGATGTCTGTTATCAGCATTTCTGGAGCTGCCGCTGTCCAGCAGCGTCCTGAGGCGGAGACACCGCACTATACAACTTTTTCATCCGGGACACTGCGCGACATTGCAGCCGAGTTTCTCTTTACACACCACGACACAAACCAGTAGACAAACCCAAGAAGACATTATAGGAGGAAGAGAGGAAACGAAAGAGACAGAGCAAGAGATGAGACAAGAGTCAAGATACAGACATGGACAAAATTGTTGCCACCCCTCCGTTGATGAAAGAAAAAAAGTCACTAAAAAAAAGGTGAAGTTGACTAATGAACTGAAAATAAGACACTGCTTTTGAATTGTTGTTCTAAAGAATATTTTTATAAAAAAAAACTAATGAAATAGGCCTGGACAAAAATATCAGCATCCTTAACACAATATTTCAACCTAGTCTCACTCTGAATGGTGAAATACCTACGTTTGTCCACAGCGCAAAACATAGCCATTTCACAAAAAGGGCTCTGAAATTGCAGCATGGCTACGTTTCATTTTCTTAGTCATTTCTACGAGCATGCTTTGGGTCAAGTGACTGCCGAGTTTCTACCCGGCATGAACTTAAAACATGGTGGACATCCCATATACTCCCCCTATATTTCAAGACAGATTGTGGCTTTAGCTGCGTTTTAATAACTTTTCTAGTGGCAAATCTACACTTTATTTTCGTAGTATCAATTCGGTCTATGTATACAAATCGTTGTTTTTTCGTTTCGATATACATTCTTTTAGGTCTCAACGAAATTATAGGAATACTATGTTTTTTTGTTGTTGCTATGGTGGTTGCTATGGACACTATTAACAACTAACCAGAAGAAAGTTATTGTTTTGTCATTGACTGAGTTGCTCTTAAAACGTGGTTACGTCACTGTTTTTATATTACTTATCGCTTAAATCTTTTAGTGCCTCAATTGAAAATGTGAAGAACCTGAAAGCAACGAGAACTCTTGATATTTTAAGAAGCTGCACATATACATACATACATACATTAAAAAAAACTCCAGGTTCTGTACCTGTTATCCTCTGGCTCTGTTGTGCTTGTTGCACTTCATATGTAATATGTTTTCTCTACCTATCTTTGTACTAATTGAATCGTAATAAAAAATAAAAATAATAAAGAATACGGGATTTATTTACTTTCTGACAATATGACATTCTAAAAACCAAAAAGCTGTCGAAACCACTGAACTCTGTGTGCCATATAATTCTTACTGTCTGATCCGTTACTTGTTCTTGTGTCATTCATGTGTGTTTCTTACTGTTCTGAGCAACATTTAATTAAGCAGTTTTTTTTTTAAAATAGTGATTTGTTTATTTTATTATGCTATTGTTATTATTATTATTATTACGTTAAATTTGAGTGTATTTCTACACCTTCATGTATTAAAAACCGTGTAATGAACTGTAAATAAACTTATTTAAAAAAAGGTTCCATGATTTATGGAAGTTTATTATAATAATAATAATTATTATTAATCATATATCTTACTAATAGAGGAAATGACCGGTGATGAGAATGTAGTGGGTGCACTACAGTGACATAACACTCATGATGTAATTAACTCGTCACTCACGACTTGTTAATTAAATAAATTTACTCGATATTTACTGACATATTATTAATTAAAACAAACATAACTTAAATCTGTGATAATCAAATATATTATTTAAGGAATTTAAACAAAAACCCATGTAACAAAGCCCAAGCACAATGACGCTGATGTTTTGTTTTTATTTTCAGCGTAAACAGACCACAGAAGCGTCGGAAACAGACCCGGAGAAATTTATTTGGCTCGAAGAGGATGTGAAAGAAATTTTGCTGCATATGGTAATCACTCATATAAAAATCACACATATATTCAGTTTTTTTTATTAATTTATTTTTGTTAATCCATTCACTGTTACATTTTCATATTGTGTGTTCTCATTTTACAGAATACTGAAGTTACTGTTTTTCTGCAGGTTTATTGTTCATGCTTGTGTGAGATCAGACTGACCACTCTCTTCCAGACCTCGGATATGGGAAAGTTAAGACTGGTTTTCGAAGACGCACACCTGCTAGATAGCAATAGTTGTTTAGGAGACCAGCCTGTTTTGGTTCTTGGGTGCGTGATTCTCCTCTGAGAACTGGAAGAGAGTGGCGCCATCCAGTCTCCTTTCTCTGACTTTTATCAGTTTTAAGACTGACCTTCAGTCGGGGACCAGCTGAAAAAAACTGTTTTTCTCTGATGAATCGGGGAGAGTCCTCTTCTAACGTTTCCTGGGTCAGAACACTGCTCTCAACTTGCAAGTAATTCAATGTATTCAATACTTCTCCTGTAATAAACTTCATATACTTTTACTCACTCCAGACTCTTGGTAGTTTTTCTACGACAATAACAAGGAAGGGAATCCTCTCCCAAAAAAGGAGTAGCACGGGTGAAGGGTGCAAACATGATTCATCCACAGGTGAGTTTTCTTCCCCAATGCTTTTTCTGGCCACGTTGTCAAAATAAGGATGCTTGTTTTGGACTCACCATTTTGTTTATGCATGGCCTAATAATGGAACAAAAGTCAATCAACCAATTCATTACTTGGTTGATTCTTATATTTATGTGTGAATGTATGTATGTACATAAAAGCTCCTGTCGTGTGTTCCTGTTGTTGTATATCCTCAAGTAGTTTAATGTGGCAATAGGATCTTAACTTTTTTACCCAAAAGTCAAACTAGGGACAAGAGCTGGTGATTATCAATAGCTTTAGACTTTGTTTACAGGTCATTAGCTCCATGCTTTGTACTGAAACAGTTTTGTCCCTGTCAAACAAATTCAGACACTCCAACAGTCACCTACAGAAACACGGACCTCATGTGCTCCATCTTCTAGTGGACAACAGAGAATGACTGGCACCATTCAAGATATAGGTAGATTAGTAGCAAAAGTTCATTATTTTTCTTATCAGCTACTTTGCACCTATACTACACCCCCCTCCCCAAATCCTGCCGTGTTTTCAAGGCTTCCTCATCCAAGAAGTACAAGACCTTTCAGGACCTGCAGCCCCTTCGCATTGGAAGGCTAGGAAAGCTTCCACCTTGGAAAAGTAGACTGTATTGAGACATTTTATGGTTATCTGAGAAGCCTAAAGCTACAACTTGCCCCTTTGCCAAGACCACTTCATTGTACAACCTGTGATCTTGCTAAACACAACTCCATAGTGCTCCACAACAGATCATCCATGGTAGAGGGATTCTACAGGCCACTGCCACCAACCACTCACATCAGGGAAGAAGAGGGAGGAAATTTCTCCTAGCATGAAAAAGGTACTTTCAGATGTTCAAGATCACATGTGCCTACTAAAATCTGTACAGTTCCAGGATGATACAGTCTGTCTCTTCCAACTGTCACCTGCTCCTTTGGACAGACCTGGAATGGCAGCAGTAGCGATCTGGTTGAAAGTGGCTACTGGCCAGCCACAGTCCATT
This sequence comes from Melanotaenia boesemani, assembly GCF_017639745.1. Lineage (NCBI taxonomy): Eukaryota > Metazoa > Chordata > Actinopteri > Atheriniformes > Melanotaeniidae > Melanotaenia > Melanotaenia boesemani. The sequence continues at coordinate 4,940,634 of NC_055684.1, read as the reverse complement.
TTGAGACTTCATTCACAGTGAATCTGTTCACTATATATGAAGATCTCCAGATTACTGCACCAGAAATGTCACAGCAAGCTTTTGTCAGCATGCTTGAACAGCACCACACTCTTTGGTCTGGTGAGAACATCATCATTTAACATCACTGAAGTCATTGTCTACTACATTGACTTAGTTTTAATGTGTATTTATAGGGTTTCATAGATTTTTTTTCTCTCTCTCTCTCTTTTCTACAGTGGCCAACAGGTGCAAACGTGCTGCAAATACAGACAAGTGCTGCATAAACGAAAACAACTGCAAGAAGAAAACGCTGCAAATTCACTGACACAACGGAAGTCTCCGGGTTTCTAGGCCCCACGGTGGGTTTTACCCGAGAGACAGACAACGGTGAGAAGTTTGAGCAGAGCACAGGGAGAGAAACTACATCAAGGTACGTAATTTTATCTATTTATTTATTACATTTGGCCTCAATCTTGTACAATATTAGAAAAAGATTACCTGTTTTAAGCTATTGACGTAAGCATAGTAAAAACTTTTGGTAATGTAGCCCTCCACCTGGACATACATCAGCTTCAGTTAAATGATCACCTATTAGATTATCTGACATCAGTTTTGTTTTTAATTATAACAGCAGTAGTAATATTAAAATAACAGCTCTTTACAGACAGTTTTTATTGTTTTCAATAGATGTACCACCAAAGAAGAAGGCAAAAAGAGCAAGTAGAACATACCTGGAGGTTATTTGGTCATCCTTTAATTACATTCCTCTATTTCGATTAGGACAGTACACATATTTCATGGTTCTTCTATATATCTTTGATATGACATAAATCAATCAGTCAATTCAGCTTTATTTTTACATTATCTTTCATAGAGATCAAATATAGTTCAGTGTGCAGTGATATAAAAATGGGAACATAAAATAGACAACACAATAATAACAAAGATGGTCTCAAATAGTTAAAAATAAATTATATGACAATAATAAGACTTAAAATAAAAATAATTTGAAACATCACAAATTATAATTAGTTAAAAACAAAGGCCACCTAAGACAGTGATGAAATTTGTACTTAAATAAAATATTGAGCTATTATTACACATTATAAAAAGTTGATTTATATTTTTTGCCTATTACTTTTTGCAAACCTTTGGATCATCGTGTCAAAACTTTACACACAAGACACAACACTGGGAAATGAACCATTCACATCTGTGTAGAAATGAAACTCTGCTATCAACAAACCAAACAATCCTTTGTCAAAATGTCACTCTGATGACAAAATGATGCACACTTTCATCATATGAATACACTTTCAGATCAGCAGCAGCATGCTAGTGTCGTTTATATGAAACACTGTAGTCTTTACTTTTTACTGTTTCTATTCGGTTCATCAGTTAGCGTTCTGGAAGATTAACGCAACACTTTTTTTTCCAACAATCACAGTACTATACAGTACAATACTGTAAATACTGTAGACACAGACTGGAGTGGAGAGTTGAAGACACACCCATTTTCCAATCCGAGTGTCCTTGTGATGGATGCAGCTGTGAAGCGGCTTAGATGTGGGTGGAGACTCTGCCAGCTTCTCTCATTGTCAGGCTATGATTTATCACATGATCCACCAGCGCTGCTGTAATATCATCTGAAATATTGTTCCGTGCATAACCTCTTCAACCATGTCCTGCTCCTCTCTCTCTGTCTTCCTCTTCCTTTACCTCTTGCTTTTCCTGCTTCCATGCTTGCAAACTTCTCAAAATGGCTCAACTGAGGCCTGTTTGTGGTTGGCTGATTGGTGATCAGTTTTGTAAACAAGTGTTTTCAGGTGTGTGTCTAAATGTTTTCAATCACCCAATGTGTTTTGTTTTTTTAATAGATGTGTTTTCCCTATGGTACCCATGAGATGTCATTTATGAACGAATTGTCTTACGTATGAAATAGTGTGTGCAGGAACAAGTGTGATGCAGAATTGCAGCTGAAGTGCAAAGCAGCTCGTTTGTTTAAGGTGTGGCTGTTTAAGGTAGAGTAACAAAAGCTTCAGGTTTTGTTACTTTAGTCTAAACATGTGTCTGTTTATTAATTGATGTTTATTTTTGGCTTAAAAGTGCAGATATTCTACAATCCCACATGCACACTTCCACTGTTTGAGAAATAATGGCTAAATGAAGTACAACATAAATGTCTTTTTCTGATCTGTGAAGCTATAAGAGATGTCCTGGTTTTTAAACTAAATGCATCTCAGAGAGACAGTCTGATGCGAGGCTGTGCTGTGCCTTAAAAACTAATACAATAATTGTAAAATCGATTAATCACAGGCAGCCAGTGTAAAGATTTTTTATTTAGGTAATGTGTGCTTTTCTAGTCTTCTACTCTTTGTTGGCACCAGCATTTCTGTATTTTTAATCATTTTTTGGAAGACCAAAAAGTAGAACATACATAAATCCAGCTTGCTTACAAAAAAAATAAATTAATCTTTCTATGTTGTGCAGTTTTGAGCAAGAACTGCTGTCTTGAATGATAATTTTATTTCTGTGCATTCACTGCATTTCTATAAAAAAATGCTTTAAAAAGTATAAGTGTGCACGTTTTGCTCTTTCAGATTGCAGCCATATGTTTGGGGGAAAGGACGAGTTTTACTCGGAGAAGCGGGTTTTAAAGACAAAAATGCAGAAGGTTCTCCTTTGTCGTTATTTGAAGTAGAAATGTAAAGTAAATATGTACCTTTACTCTGAATGTATTTAGTGGATTTTAATGCACCGCAGTTCTCTGACAGTGTGAGTGCTTATAGTAAGAAACATTTTTTAAATATTTTTCAGGGGAACTGTATAGAGTTGGTGGAGTGTGAACCATGTTATGTCTAATTTTCCTTTTTTTATTTTATGAAGAAACTGTCAAACTTTTATTATTCATCAAATGGAAGTTGTAAGGTTTTTATTGTTAAATGTTTTTGCGTTGATTATTTGTAGAAACTCTTTTGAAATTGCAAGTATAGTATAATCATTTGCTAACAAAAACGTATTCACCACAGTCCCCTTCTGTTTTGCTGCTCCTATTGTTCAAGTCTTCCCTGAAACTCAAGCATGTGCAGAAACAACATGCAGCACAAAACGATCGGACTGAGTGAAGACATGTTCACTTTATTCTTGCTGATCCTATCATGAAAAGGTTCAAACCATTGTCTCGGCTGAAAGTTCTTACCGATCGAGGCCGATCGGTTCAGCTGACATGCTTACATGACGCATTTTTGTTATGACTGGACGTTCGATCGGATTCAAAGTGCTCCATGTAAAAGTATTTCCCTGGGCTGGCCCAGCAGCGTAGGAAATATTGCCTAGCATGGCAAATTCAGCCATGCAGAGCATCACCTGCTATTTCTCCACAATACTGAAACTTGTTGAGGGTATGCATTGCAGGGTATGCAGTCCAGATGATGGATGCTAGTGTACCTGCTCATGTATGGCTGTACCCTGTGCCCAACCTTACCTCAAACAAAAGGGCTCTGATCTCATCAGAGATTACTGTCCATGGCCTTTGTCGTCCTCCCTGTGCTCCTCCTCTTACTCGTACTTTTCTGCCTATGGATCTGTTTCCAATGTTGGCATCCATTGTTCCAAACCAGAAGAACTCTGTCATGTTTCCTGCTCTCCACTGTCTGTGCTCATCAGTCTGATTCAGTCCACCTGTGTTTCCCCAATTGGTACTTTTTTTCATGTTCACAGCACTGCTTAAACACTGTCCAGTCTCTCCCTCTCTGCCAGATTGTCAGCAGCTCCTTGCCAAGTTCAAGTCCAGCTTTCTATTTGTTGTCTCAAGTGGCCTACCTGTTCTCGTCCCTGGATTACCCTTCTTGTCTTGCCCACGATGGATCTCTCTTGCCTTTTTGGATAGATGCCCCTTTTTCCCCTCAACCATTTCATCCATTCTCCCTCATGTTATCTTTTCCATCTGTGAAAATGGCGTGCTGCCCAGCAACTGCTGCCTCAGTCTGCCTGGTCCTGTTTATGTTTCTCATCTATTCATGATGCCTGACTCATCCCGAAGTGTCTGCACGTGAGCCATTCATTACCTAATATGACATACACTTTGAAAAGCAACCCTCATCCTTCCCGACTGAACAGGCAAGGATCACCCACATGATTTCATTGCTTTCCGGTAGAGCTAAGTTGTGGGGAACAGCTGAGTGAGAGAGGGACTCTCATCTGTTACAGCTAAAAGGACTTCACAACTGAAAAGTCTTTGATCCAGTTTTGCTGGAGAGAGAGGCAGTCTGTGGTTTATCATTAAAGCAAGGTAAAAGACGAGTCACTGAGTATATAATTGATTTCCACACTCTCTCTGCAGAAAGCCATTGGAATGATGAGCGAGGACCGGGGACAGCATGGCTCAGTTAGTAGAGCCTGCGGCCCAAGGGTTGCCGGTTTGATCCCCAGCTGGAGAGCTCATTTCAAGGTGTCCCTGAGCAAGACACCGAACCCCTAATTGCTCCTGATGGGTCATGGTTGAGCGCCTTGCATGGCAGCTTCCGCCATCAGTGTGTGAATGTGTGTGTGAATGAATAATGGTTACACAATGTAAAGCACTTTGGCTGCCTTGATAAAGCACCATTTAAATCTAATCTCATTTTTACCAAGGACTCATTCAGAAGATTAAAGATGAGCTCGCTACCCAGAACGCTCCTAAGAGTTTGGCCCAGTTGGAGACACTAGCCTCCAGGATCGATCAGAGACTTCATGAACGGAAAATGGAGTTGAGTCAAACCTTTCAGGGTCCTCGCTCTGAACCCAGGACCAGGTCACACTTCAACCCTAAGGCACCATCTTCTGTGACTCCACCCCCATTGACGAATTCAGTGGAACCCATGCAGATTGGACCCACCTGACTCCCAAAGAAAGAGAGTGATGAATGAAGATTTGTGCTTCTATTGTGGAGATTGTTGTCATCAGGTTTACTAGTGCCCATCAAAAGACCAGACTCAGTAGGAGGGGTGAGCTTCCTACTGAGTCAGAAGATATCAGTAAAATCCTCACTTTTGGTTTCTGTTTAGGCACAACTCAAAATAAATGGTCTTTCTCAGCAGGTGATGGCTTTTATTGACTGTGGATGCTGGTTTAGCCAAATCTCTAAACATTAAACTACAACCCACCTCCAAGAAAAAGAAGGTTCTGGCCCTTGATGGTCACGTGTTGCACCAGATTACTCAGGAAATGGTTGCACCAGATTATTTAGGAAATGGTTTCACTTAAGTTCATTGTAGGTGGCAGTCACCATGAATTAATCTCCTTTCTGGTCATACATTCCCCTGAGTTACCTGTTGTTCTTGGTGCCTCCTGGTTACAGAACCACAGCCCTCACATGGACTGGAAGACGAGTGAGATCCTGAGCTGGTCATCCAGTTGCCATTCTACTTGTCTTCTGACAGCTAACTGTCCATTCACCGAACCAGCTGCCGGTCAAGAAACCTACCCTGATCTGTCTGAGTATCATGACCTAAAGGAGGTTTTTAACAAGCACCTGGCTACTTCTCTTCCTCCGTTGCCCTTATGACTGCTCCATTAATTTTTTTGCCTGGCACGTTCCCCCCAAAGGGTTGTTTATACTCCCTGTCAGGGCCCAAGACCCAAGTCATGAAAGATTACATTGATGGTGCACTCAAGACGGGGAACAATATGTCCCTCGTCATCCCCTGCCAGAGCAGGGTTCTTTGTAGGCAAGAAGGATAGAACCCTAAGACGTTGTATTGATTACGGAGGATTAAATGACAAAACCATAAAGAACCATAACCCTCTTTCCCTCATGAACACTGCTTTTGAACTCATCCAGGGTGCCACCATTTTTCACAAAGCTTGATCTCAAGAATGCCTACCACCTCATCCGTATCATGGAGGGAAACAAATGGAAGACGGCATTTAATGCCCCACAGGGCATTATGAGTACCTCGTGATGCCTTTTAGCCTGACCAATGCTCCTGCTGCCTTCCAGTCTCTTGTAAATGATCTTGTGGATATGGTCAAACTGTTTGTGTTTATCTAGATGACATCCTGATCTTTGCTAATGACCTCCCAATACACCAGACATGTCCAAAATGGTTGTTCACATTTTGGACATTTAGTTTAGACTTTTGTGAAATAAGCTAAGTGAGAGCCAGAGCTGGTTTGTACTTTTGATTTTTTTTTTTTAATTACAGCAATTTGCAAAATTACACTCAAAGGGACATCTGAGTTCCCACAACAAGTAGTTAAATTAGCCAAATGCAAACTAATAAATATATGCACTGTTATCCAAACCATGAACAGTCTTTATGGGCGCGACACACTGGAGGCGACATTGCCCCTTCTCTTTTCATTTCCTATGGAACATGCGCGATGAGGAGAAAAACGCTGCCAAATCATTTTAGCTGCATCTGACTTTATACTTTACAATACTTCACACAAAGATAATAAAGATGTAAATATAAAGGCAGCCATGTGGCAGCAGGGTGAATTTGTCTGAACGTAGGTCCTGGATTTATCTGGCTCAGCCTTGAGGTCCGCCATCAGACAAAGATATTCATCATGCTGTTTCCTTGTTTGTAAAATACGATGAACCCAGGATTGTTTCTCTTTTGTTTCTGTTCCTCAGTTTCTCAGCAAAATCTTCTGACTCCACATCTTTGTTTGTCACGGACTGCTTTGAAAATGACAAATTGCCTCCAATATCACCAGTCGAATATCTTGAAGAAAAGAGGTCGGAATATCTCTCTTTCTCTTTCTTCTTATATCTTCCTCTAAAAAATCTGACTGTTACAGGAGAAATTCCTACACATTTTCATGCTGTAGCTTCTTTCTTACTTTATTTATGTATTTAAACCTGTCCTGTCCAGGATCATAGCAAGCCTAATGACGGTGTGGTTGCTGTGTTGTGCCAAACAAATTTAATCTGCCAAGGGGAGGTTTATGGGTACAAGGCTCCTCTTGATAATCTGATTTATTTATTTATTTAGTTACTATTTATTTACTTTGAATTATGGAATCTATGTAATCTTGCTGGACCTGACCAGATGGGAAAGAAAAAGGAGGGAGATAGCAAAAAGAAGCTAAAAAGGAAAGCAGAAAGAAAAAAGGCGAGACAAAAACAACAGACAGAAGGCAACGACCCATCAATCCAAACTATCACAAGACAACCAACTGCTATACTTGTACAGAAACACACCAGAGAATTTCCTACAGCTTTTACAAAAAACTCTGCTGTAGCTTCTTTAAATTCAATTTGCAGCCTTGCTAGCCTGCTGTTTAAGTGAAACTGGATCATGTAGCGCTAGCGTAGTCAGCGCTAAGTAACATTGAGTTTCTCTTTGAGCATCTTTATGGTTTATTTTCAACTCCACAGTGAAAATCTTGATTAACTGAGTTGATTTGTAGTCCTTAAATGTACTCACTAAAAACTAATGCCATGGTTATCTTAAAATAATTTAATGCTAGCAGGTAGCAAGATCAGCACTGCTACGTAGCTTCATGCCAACATCAGGTAAATAGCCTTATATAACATTAGTAGTTGTACCTGCACAGAGACAAAATCTTGAATCAAACAATGAATGATTAGGAAACTACTTTAATACTCACTTCAAACTCATATAGTGATACTGGTGATACTGGTGATCCATGTATGGAATACATGTCTCTCGTTCAGTCACCTGTCAATCACCTGAGATGGCACTTGAGGTTCCAGTCAGAACAAGTGGAACCAGCTCAGTTTCTTTTCTGGCTGGTCCAAGCAATCTTTAAACAAGTTACTCTGCATCGTGTACAGCAATAGGAGGAGGGAGGACTGGCTTGTTGATGTGGATGCTGTTTATTCTGAACAAACAAAAGGATGCTGGACAGACACGGTTGATTCTCACAGGTAGTTTCACATGCAGCACACCAAAACAGACAGGAAGCCTCTTTAGAGCAGGGACGTTAGCTAGCTTAGATCGCCAGCAGTGCATTTTACAAATACTTGGGCATAAATGTACAACTAAACCATTCATCCAATATATAAGCTGTAGTTAGAAAATATACCATGCCCCCATGTTCACAATAAGGCATCCGTACAACTCATAATGCAATACAACGTGGAGTGCTGTACCAACTGATACCTTGGGCATGTCAGTCTCATCACTGACGACGTGATGCACAGAGCCAGTGGCATTTACTGCCCAGTGCTGAGAGAGGGCACCCGAAAGCCAACATGTCATATGACTGAAAGGCTACACTTCAACATCTCCCGTGACAAGTGGAAAATTTGCACCTTACCTGTTGCACAAGGGCCGCCTCTGCTTGTTCAGTCTTTTTGTAATTGGACTTTGATGACCTTCAACATTTAGAATGCTAACTGAAGCCTGGGCAGTTTGATATGTAGCTATGGCTGAGATGCTCATATGTTGAATGAAAATAATATACTCTGGAGTTTATGCTAAAGAAGAGTGCAAATTTTACTTCAGACATGAGTATATTTAGGAAAAAAAGAAGAAAAGAACTGAAAGGGCCATTGACACATTTACCCCTGTCTGTCTCACCACAGCAAAACTGCTGTGTTCATTTCATTCCATACCTTCTTGTCAAACTCACACTTTCTCCAGTCTTTACCAACACACACACACTCACACACACACACAGAGGAGGTCCAGTAAGCGTCCTCTCCAATTAGGTGTGTTTAGCATTAACAGTGTGCCGGCGTCGGCTAAGCCACAGCTCCCTCGAGACTAAGCCGCCAATATCACTGAGTCAAAACACGCATGCAAACCCCTTACTGCCTCACAAAACAAGTCTCACACTCACTCACATGCAATTTTACACACAATTTGCTGACAACTTCTATAAGTATACCAAGTAGTTTAGTATTTCAGCTCAGACAGCGGCTCAGATATACAGAACTGATCCACAGCACAGCCGAAGTAGTTTGTATGTGTGTGAGTGTGTATGAAAGAGGGGTACACTACTCTCATTCATACAAGACACCTGGTTGTCTTGGAATGTGTGTGTGTATGCGCAAGTTTAGACAGCTGCATCAAACCTGGCAACACAGTGTCCTCAAATGTCCCTGAAAAAGCTCAAACCTTTGACCTGCAACCAGCAGCATTTAGGTGATATAGAGTCATTTCATCTGCTCCACCTGTTCAAGTGTTTTTCATACAAATATCTAATCAGCCAATCACATGGCAGTGAGTGCCACTCCTGTGACCAATATTAACACCTTCTAGATGGGTCCTTAGGCAAAGTAGGTCTTGTCTACGGTATAGAGTCAAGCCATTAAATTATTGCCATTTTGATTAAATGTTTAGGAATTGTTGGTCAAAGTACAAAGCAAATTAATTTTCTGCATCCTTTTTATACAAAGCAACAGACATAAACACACCGGCCATTTTGAACATGCACTATGGCTGATTCAGCAAAGAAACACAGGAAGACATTATCAAAGAAAGAGAGTAAAAGTAAGAGAGAGCAAGAGTCAATCGTTGAGTCTCAAGTCTTTTGGTGCGAGTCCAAGTCAAGTTTAAAGTTGCTGAAAAAGTGACTTAAGTGCACCTCGAGTCCCAGTGCCAGACTTGAATCTCCATTTCAAGTATTTACCATTCTGGTAAACTTACATGCTTGTTTTTAAGAGGACCGTGCTTGTTATGATATGTATCCATGTCTCTCTGTATTTTCAGAATCAGCGATATCAGTAAACAGGAAACATTCTTGCTGTGAGGTTATGTTGCTAACCAAAACCACAGTGCAGCCACTGTGCATATCTTAAACAGATTACAATAAAGAAAATAAAAGTAAAAAGTTCCCTTTTCTCATTTATTCTCATAAAGACTAAATTTGTTTAACAGATGATGGATTTCACTACATAAGACTTGTTACATGATTCAGAATACAGTCCAACCAATACTCCTGTTTTTTTTTTTGTTTGTTTGTTTGTTTGTTTTGTTTTTGTTTTTGTTTTTTTGTTTTGTTTTGTTTTTTTCATACTGGTTCTGTATTTTTTTCAACTTGTGAAAGAATCCCCCATTTTTCGAAAGAGTGACTGTTGGTAATATTCCAGCATTACTGTGCAACATTTCTGACCACAGGGCAGCAGTGCGCCTGGACCCTGCAGGAAAACACAGCTCACTGAATAGAGTGTGTGTTCACCGTCCAGCTATCTGTATGCGTTAGAAGCAGAGAGAGACCATTGTACCTGTTGTACAATAGCTTTAGAAGGACTGGAGGCGCAGCCAGACCTGTCTGCATGTGCGTGTACATGTATATGGTCTGTGCATCTGCATCTATATGAGTGTGTATGTGAAAGATCCTAAGAATACTTGCATTGTTGATCATGTTCATGGTGTGTGTTGGGAAACTTAAACCTAACAGGGCTGCATGCTCTCCACAGAACCGTCCACAGGCTGTCTCAGACAGAAAATTGGGAGGGTTGGGGTCCAAATTACACTCGATGAGAAGAGAACGCTGCGTTTGTTTCCTGCTCTGGGTTCAGCTTGTGTACAGTGGCTTAAATGTAAGTTGTGGACTGTAATGGCTCTGTGGAGTATGTTTTTCTCTGGTTTGGCCAACTGTTGGCGAGAGCAGCATTATTGTGACAGGCTCTTTAGGCGTATTATTGATTCTATTTAAGCTAAACGGGTGTCACTGTTCAGCAGAACGTAAACACTGGTACTGTTTGCAAAACCCACAAGGTTTTTTTCTGTGGAAGAGATATAGTATATCACAAATGTGCAGAAACAAAATGATGTTATGTTAAAGAGCTCCATGTTTGCACCTAATCTGTACAGTATACCTGGTTGCATGTCCTCTACAGTCTCTTGGTAAAATGAATAACACTAATAAGCGTTAAACCTGCTCAGGTTGCGTTGATTCTTCTAACTTCAACATAGCCTTAATGGTGTTTGGAAACACCATTATAGGTGGAGGAATTTAAACTTGTCTAATTAAAAAGAAAAAAAGAAAACGTAATTTCTCGCATAAATTTTCAAAATTGGTCCCGGATTTTTACAGCTCTGTGCCTGAGTGTGTGTCCACGCTCGGCAAAAGTAAACACAGTGGTGTGTTTGGTCGATCGCTGGCGTTTAGAGGCTCTGCTAAGTGGCACTTGGCCACTGCCAAAGCAAACAAAAACCTGCGTGTGCGTGAAATACATGCGCGCCTGTTTGCACACACGTGGGCAGGCGAGTTGCTGCTAAGTGCCACTGTGAGTCGGCCAAAACAAATAGGTTTAATGAGAAGCAGCTCCTGGGACAGAGAAGGAGAAAGTGAGAGGGAGAGATGGGTGAGACCCAGCCAGGCCAAACACACTGACCCCGCTATGTCTCTGCATGGACTTAAAGGACCCACTGTTTCCCTCTGTCCTCCTCCTATAGCTCGACCATCAGCCTCATCAGCCTCACCCCTCACTGCTCCACACTCCTTCCTGTGCCCAACTCTCCCTGCTGAGGTGTAAGACTGGGGGTGTGTATGAGGTGAGTGATGGCAATTAGAAGTACATTTGTAGCTGTGTGTGGGAAACACAGGGCAGTTATGCTGAACAAGTTTGTCCACACAGATACGCTGCTAGCTGCATGTTTCAGCAAAATAACACAACTTTAAATACTTTTAAAGCAGGGACGCCCCCAAGTGGTGGCCAGGAGTGGCCAGTGCCACCCTGAACAAAACGCTGGCCACCCCACTGGCCACCCCAGAAAATATTGTATTTTTATTTTTTTTTACTATTCACATGGCACAGCACACTTTGTTTATTTTTGAATGTCAAACTATTTCAAAAGTGAATAAAAAAAAAGATAAATAAAAAGTATGTTAATCAGGCACACAGAGGGCACCTCACATGTAGGGTCCTACTGAAAGGGCCTTAGAGCGAGGACACCGAAGCGGGAAGATCAAAGAGCGATGTTGCCACTGGCAATAGAAAGGACACAATCAGCTATACAAAAGGCTTATCAGTAAGTATTTGATAAAACCACAAGCACTGCAGTTTCATGGTTTTCTGCCAGTTGTCAGTGGGGTTTAAATAATTACAGGGATGATGGCTAGTACTAATATGTGGATGTAGATGACCTGGAATGAATGGCAATATAGGTCCTGTTACATGCGCTAATGCTACGAAGCTAACGTTCCAATGTTCCTAGAATCAAGCCATTCATAAGTTAACGTTTGTACAGGTTAGCCAGTTAATAACATTATTAACCTTATCTACATAGATGGAGAACATTTCTAACAACTTTGTGAACTTGTCTTTAATGATAGTTAACGTTAGCTGGCTGAATGCTACTGCCCAGCCAGCTAACATTATACAAAAGTTGTTATAATAGTGTCATGATTTAATTAGTCACTGTGTGCTAACGTTATGTCATTTTGCAGACAATGAAGAGAAAGTCTTTTAGAAGATATTACCTCCTTCTTCTCTAAGAGACAGGCAGTTGCAGGATAGCAGCACAGGGCAAATGCTTGGCAGCCAGAGAAAGAATCAGAGACAGAGAATGACATTGTGGTGACACCTGAAGGCAACTTAAGCCAACCAGAAATGTTTCCCTGACTTCTTTGGACATCAGTTGTACTAGATTTATTTCTCAGAACAATATCACAGAGTTGATCGAATCCTAGACCTTTTCTTGGAGTGTAATATTATTGTCCTTGTGCTTCTTCCATAACTGTTATTTGTTTATTACTCCAGCTTTAGCTATAGTGTAATGTTGAGAGTTTAGTGCTGTGTTGACAAGAATTTCTCCTCTGGGGATGAATAGTAATAGTTAAAAATGATATCCTGATGTTGTAATCTGGGGGCTGTAGTAACACTCAGAGACTAAATCATCTTTTAGTAACAGCAGGCTTTGTTTATGATGATCAATATCTTTTACACTACAGGCCCCAGGATGAATTTGATAACTGCAAACTGGTTTTGGATGAAAATCATCACTTTTTTCTATTTTTCGATTTGTAGTTGGGGGCAGTCTTCATTGCGGTTCCACAGTTTTTGTTAATAAAATGTGTCATAAGATCTCTCCCTCAGGGATGGGACTCTCAGAAGAAATGGGGGACGCTATTGTCTTCACAATAAAAACATCTTTGATGGAATGCATCAGTGTCGTTATTTGGCCAGTCACAGTCACAATAACAACATCTTTCTCCCCCGTGGACAACGGCAACTTTTGCCTGCTGCATTTTGTTTCTGGGCACCAACAGATGTTTGAAGGTTATTCTGGTTATCTGTCAACAGTATAATCTGCAGCAAACATTAATGTTGTGTAAAGCATCCTGATCCGCTTCTCTAACTTCACCTTTTCCAACATCTTAAATTTTATAAGGGAAAGTTCAGTCTGACTATAAAAATACCAAATCCATCCATCCATCCATCCATCCATCCATCCACCCATCCATCCATCCATCCATCCATCCATCCATCCATCCATCCATCCACCCACCCATCCATCCATCCATCCATCCATCCATCCACCCATCCATCCATCCACCCATCCATCCATCCATCATCTACATTGCAGGGTCACTGCAGCAGGAAGCAATCCCAGCTGCTACCAAGCCAGAGGCCAGTGGTGTGCACAGACATTTTGAGCGGCAGGTGCTCAGTTTTAAAAAAAGGTCACTTAGCAGAGCGCATGGAACCGCCACCTATGTTAAATTATAGTGTGAAAACAAAACAAAAACATTACAGGCTTTTATGTACTTGCAAATGTATTGAAGTATGTTACTGTACATGAACCTGGTACTGATCTGACACTGTTCTCCCGATCTTCCTCATCCTCCATGCTGGTAGATGGTCTACTGTGGGACAGTAGAGAGAACAGAGCGATGCATCTTTGAGTAAGACTGCTGAGTGACAAGAGTCAATGCATTACACCACTAAGACTAACACCAGTCTGCAAGCGCCATAGTCTGACTTCAATGCCTCACCACTAGCTGTGTTCTGCAGACAAATTCTAATTGGGTATTTATGATGGTCAACATTTCATTATTAGCCTACAATGGTAAATACAAGATAACTGTGAATTCTGTAAGGCCTAACATGGAAACAACTTGTGGGGCTACTAAATAATGTACTGGGCTAATATAGCTTGTACCAGATTTTGCTGCCAAACGACATTGTGGACACTTTTACATGCTTCAGTAAAATTTGTGGAAGAGTTAATTTTTAAAAATCTGAGGTCCCCCAATCATTGTAAAGTGCTTTGAGTGTCTAGAAAAGTGCTATAGAAATGTAAGGAATTTTTAATTATTAAAAGGCCTTAAACAGTTAACATGACTCTGGTCTTGGCTCTGACCTTTCTCCTTCATCATCGTCATCCTCCTTGCTACTTGATGGCTTCATCCAGGCCAGCAGAGAGCTGCTTCCCTGAGCTGCCTGGTGTAGCTCCTTTAACTTCTGGTTCCTTAATCTCTCTTTTCTAGGCTGCAATTGATCAAAGCTGAGGCCAACAGTGCTATAAACTGCTTAGAATAATGCTGCTTGGAATAAAGAAGAAAACGATTTTTCAAACTATTACAATCTGCGACAAAAGAGATGGACGACTGGAGAACGCTGTGTGAAAACTTCACGGAAGAAAAAGCCAAACATACCTGCGTTTGTAGTGACCACTTAGCCTAACATTTGATTGGGACAAAAACAGCCAAAAAATCTTTATGTGTGTACCAGGCTTAATTTAGACTCAGCCGTTCAGGCTGTAATGAGACAGACAGGCTACTTTACAACAGGGACGAATAGTTTGGTATCAGGCTGAGTTTAGGAGCAAAAGGTACCTCGAAATAGTTCAGCGTTACCTGAGTCTTGGCAGGTGGAGCGGTGGGAGGCAACTTCGCAGACGGTCCAGCTGCTGCAATGCACATGCTTACAATGTGCCTCTTTGGCGCCCGCTTTGATCATGTTGCCAAAGAAACGACGGGAATGAAATGGGCATACGCACACATGCACATGTGTGTAAAGGGTGTGTGATCACGTCAACATAGTGGGCAGCGTACAGTATATAAAATATAATTCTAATAAAAAGGGCATTTTTTTCAGCCCCGACGGCAAGGGCAAGTGCTTGAACACCACCAAGGCTCCATCTGTGCACGCCAGTCTCAGAGGCAGAGTACACCCGGGCTTCTCACCAGTATAGTTCAGACCAAACAGGAGCCATAGCATCTGTATATTAGTCTGGTCTACCATGCCTACATGGAAAGTGAAATAAGAGCTTTGTTCAGAAGATGAGGCCAATAACCCAGTTACACTACTTAGATGACATGTCGTACCTTCTCCTTTTGTTTTTTTAACTTGTTCGTCCAGCATCATGACAGCAGAATGATGGTCTGGCTGCTGTGCTGAACAAATGTGCTTTGCCAAGAGGAATTTTATCGATATAAGGCTCCTCTTTTATGTTTCTATTTTATAAAGTTTTATTCTTTATTTTTAAATCAGTCTATTGCTCAGTGCACCTATTAATGCTGGACCTGGTCCAGGGACACCATTTCCATCGATCTTCCTGCCCTCATGTCTGTGCTCTGTAAAATGTGGGTAAGCTTACATAAGAGCAGCAACAACAAAACCCAGCATGAGGCTGTTTTGATATTTAAGAGACTGGAAAAGGAGACAGGAGATTAGGGTCTAAAGTCTGACTGTCTCCAGGAGGAGCCTGATAAAGAGAAGTAAGGGATTTAGTTTGACCATTTCTATTTGCTGAGTTTTGTTGGAATAATTCAACATCAACAACTTTTATGAGCCAAAAAAATCCCATTCACACTTTCTTTAACTTTATTTTACAATTAAATTTCTAAATATGAATCCACTGCCCGAACATGTAACTGTGTAAGTGGTAATAAGAATCAGGAATTGTTTAAATCAACACATTGGCTGTTTTGTGTCTTCAGCTTTTAAATACAATTACTTGAGTTTTGGCTCAACAGCTAATTTTGAACTGTTATGTTCAGACACCATTTCAAGAGGCTGTATTTACATTGGATTGAAAAGACTTGTAACTTGACTTCAAGGACTTGAGGCTCGAGCTGGGACAGATGTGCAGCATCGCATTGACCTTGTAGTTTGAGCTACATTCAACTCAGGACTTGAACCAGAAGTTAGACCTGTTTTCCAGGTAGTTAACTGTAACTCAGGAATCATCCTTGCAGATCACAAAAATGTAGGACTTAAACTCAGGACTTGACACTTGCTCAGACAAACTTGAAAGTTTGGCCTCCACCCGAGCAAATTTCAGTGGTCTCAGCATCAAAGACCTAAAGGTTGACTGGGGTTCTGTGCTAACAGACTTGAGACTTGACTTACTCTAGACTTGTGAGACTTGAGTTGACCTTAAGAGTCTATGACCCCTCTTTCCTGTCCTTGCCACCCTCAACCGGTCCAGGCAGATGGACTTTCTTCCCAGTTCTGGTTCTGTGGGGGTTTTACTTCCTTTTAAAGAAGATTACAGAATTTTAGCATATTTTTTTGGTGAGGCGCCCCTATCAATGGCTAATTTGGCATCCATGTTGCATCTTACCTGTACTGTAAAGTCTCTCTTTAAGTCAGTCTGATGTTGACTCATAACTTATCTCTTGCTCTGTCCCTCTATCTCTTTCTCTTCCTCCCTTCATCTGATAACGTCCTCTTGGGTTTCTTTGATGAATCAGTCATGGTGTGCGTCCAGTGTGTTCATATCCAGATGCTGGCATGTGACACAATGATGAAACTCAAAAATGAAACCCAGCTGTAAAGTGATGCATCATTCTGTGGCTTGTGGTTTTTTGGCCTCGGGATGCTACAGGGCAGCAACGGCTCCAGGAATGTACATAATAAATTACACTGTCAGCAGATGAGTCTGGAACGCAGAGTTTTAAGGTTGCGTCTTTAAACGGGAGGTTTTCCTCTCCACTGTTGTCTGCCCCCTCATGAAGTTCAGGATGGAGGATTGAGATGAAGAGAAGATTTGATGCAATATGTGGCTTTCCTTAGTGAGGTTATTATTCTTTATGAATTGGTTTATAACTATAATGAATTGGACTGATGGGGAACATAAAATGTATTGGATTATATTTGAACTAAAAGAAATTGGTGGTGTGGTGGTTAGCACTGCAGCCTCACAGCAAGAAGGTCATTGGTTCGAGCCTCAGCTGGGGGGAGGTTTGAAGCTGGGGGGCGGTGGCCTTTCTGTGTGGAGTTTGCATGTTCTCCCCCTGTATGCGTGGGTTCTCTCCGGCTTTCTCCCACCGTCCAAAGACATGTATGTTAGGTTAATTGGTCACTCTAAATTCTCCCTAGGAGCAAGTGTGTGTATGAATGGTTGTTTATGTCTTTCTGTGTTGGCCTTGCGATGGACTGGCGACCCGTCCAGGGTGTACCTGCCTCTCACCTACTAAAATGCTGGGATAGGCTCCAGCTTACCAGCGACCTGTAATGGACTAAGCGGTACAGAAAATGGGTAAAAGAGAGGACTTTGTTCTGAACTGATGTTGTACAAATAAAGCTGAACTGAATAGAATTGAATGAAAAGCTTGAAGGTTGACTTGGACTCAACTTCTAGAATTCAGGACTTGATCTGGACTTTGTGTAGTCTACCTTGAGCTGCTTTGCCCACCTCCCACCTTTACATGCCAGCAACCACTGCTGAGGGACCCATGAGCAAGGCCCTCGCCTCAGCAGCTCCTCAGCTGAAGCCACCAGTTAGCGGACAGTGATGCAGAGTGACATTAAGAAGGCATGAAATCTGAAAACCTTCCCTAACTTAAAGTGGAAGCTGAAACACACACCAACAGGGGTCGGTGTGTGTGTGTGTGTGTGTGCTGTTGTTTAATGTGGGTGTGTACAACATCGTTTTACTGACCTCTGCATGTCAGGTCACATCCTGTCCATATCTTTTTTTCTGGTAACCGCTTGATGTTTGCTTTGGCATCTAAAAGTCTGTTGGGGTTCAGGTGTAAAGAAAGCAACACAGTGTGTTTGCACGGTCCGTCTGAGTGTGTGTGCATGCGTGACAGCCTTTGTGTACTGTATGTGTATACAGTAGGTGAATGTTTGCGTGAGCCTCCAGTTATTTTAGGCACACTCACCACCGTAGTTTATTTTTAGTCCTGAAAGACTTTGTGTGTATGGATCTGTGCATGTACTACTGGGATTTATACACACTGTGCTTAGCTGTATATGTGTGTGTGCAGTGTAAGTATATGTGTGTGTTTTTTGGCACGGGGACTGGTGAGTGGGGTTAGGAGGTTGTGGTAAGTTTGTGTGTTCAGGGCCACTGGTGTGAAAGAGCAGTCAGAGCTTTGCTTCCCCTGGAGAGAGAGTTTAATTTAGAGGAACAAGGCTCCTAACACACACTCGAGCTGCTGTCGTCTCCTCGCTCTGTCTCTTTTCACCTCATCGCTCCCCTCTGCAGCCCTCTCCACCACTCTATAAACCTTTAACTGTCTCCTCGTCTTCTCTTTGCTGACTTCCTGCTGTTTCATCTCTTTTCCTCCCCTGTATAATCCCACAACAGACAGTATTAGTTTCTCATTAATAGATCGAAAATTCTCACTGTATTTGTCATCTTTATATGGCTTAATGTAATCAAGTGTTTAAAATGTGTGTATTTAGTCTGTAGATGAACCGAGAGCCTGACCAGGAAACTGTGCTGACAGTAATGATAAAGGAGTGCAGCAAGGCTTAGACCAGAGCGTCCCGAAACTGCATACACTGTAAAATCTTAAAAAATACGTTAGAAGGAATTTAACTGCATTTAAGTTGTCCAGAACTGCTGCAAGGCTTTTAACCGGGACACACAAACAGGCCAAAATCATGCCTGTTTCAGTCTCCCTTCACTGGTTACCAGCAAATTTTAGCATTAACAAACCTCCGCAGTCCTGGAGGTTTTCAGCGTTTCCCTGCTCCAACACACCAACCTCAAATTAGTGTGTCACTGTGCAGAACCTCATAGGCAGCTGATGTGGAGCATTCCAAACGTGGACAAACTCCACCCAACATCTCTGACCTGCTACAGCTGCCCCCCGATCCACAGTCTGAGGTCAGAAGACCGGATGTCACTGCGTGGTCGCTGCTTGTCACCGCGCTGAAAGAAACGGGATCACCTGCGCCATTCATTGTGTTAAAAGAATAAACACACCTACATCTGTAACACTTGATTTAAGTGGTTGGGAAATGCTCCTCTTTCCCTTTGTAGCCCAGACACTGTTGATTTATTTAAAAACTAGTCAAAGACTTTACTTTTTAAACAGGCTTTTAGTTAGACTGTAAACTCTATGAAAACAAAAACAAAAAATAGTCCCTCATAGTAAATTGAGGGAATTTTCTCTTCTAGCTTCTTAGTTTTGCCCGACTGTGTTAATTCACACGTTGCATCCTAGGAACACAAACCTCAGTCTGCGTAGGACAGACGCCATGACAAGGAGTCGCTCTCATGCCCCCACTATCACCTTTTTATCATGTACTCATCTCATTTTCATTTATTCAACCGTTTGCTCTCAAAAGTTCATAATTCTTCATTTAAATGAGTTTTAATAACAGCTAGATTTTATTTAAGTTATATCTGCTAAATGTATTCTATTAAAACCAATGTTATATTTTACAGTGCATGGCTTCCTTGTGAGTGTAAACACTACACAGCCATGAGGAAAAAAGTTATTAAGTTTTAAATCGGGTTCTTGAATGAATACATATGTGTGCAGCAACTGCAGAAAAAATCTTGATCAAATTCTTGGCACATTTTTCAGAACGTTTCCAGCATTGCATGTGCGGAAAATACAGCACACAAGATTTTAAAAGATCCTCCAAAATTCTGGGAATTATGTTTTCAGAAAAAGCATTATCAATAGGAGTCAGGCCTCCTTGAGTGAGCTCTGTGCTGTCAGGGTTTATAGCAACTCTGCCTTTTAACGAGAACAAGCTGCAGAGACAGTACAGCAACGTTATGGCACACCATGACACCCCAGCCCTGTCATTTCAGCTAAATCCTAAATATTTGTTGTGGTGTTTTAAAGATGTAACATTAGACATGAAAAGCAGAAAATGCTCAGAAATCACGCGTGAACAACAAGTGGTGTGAAATTTATATCAATGAGATCACGTTGGACTCTAATTGTATTCACAAATGAACCTTTTAAAGAAACAATACATAAGTTTCTGACCACCAGTTTTTACTACAGTGTCTGAATGGAGAAAAAAACTGTGTGTGAGGCTTTTAAACTGCAGTACCAGGTGTGTTTGACAGAAGCTAGAGCACCATTTAGGATAAGTAATGCCTTGAAAGCACCATAGACGAAGATGTACACAATGTTGAGGTAGTTACCTGTAGTGCAGTCATCGCTGCACCTGAGGCCACTGGATCCACTCGTACATGAAAACATCTTCATGTCCAGAGGAATTTTGGCCTCTGACAGCCACTATACATTCATGCTATGCCCATTTTACCACTAGATGTCAGTAATTCTTCCACACTGGACCTTTAATGCAGATTTTAAGCACCATGATTATTTTTATCATTAAAATACATTTTGTTTAATTATAATTCATTTTATTTTATTTAAAATGTTCCATGTGTACCTTGTCCTAGGCCAAGCATCATACCAAAGTTCCTTCTAACCATTTTTCTGAACTAAACACAAACAACAACAGTTAAACAAATACTGCCTTATTTACAGGAAAAGGCTGCTGGCCCCTTCTTCACTGGAGAATTTCATCTAGTTCAGGTTGCAGATGGTGGATGCTGACTGGTCTTTGTGGTGTTTGTTGCTTTTCTTCTCCAGACATTGCTTTGCCCCCCCCCCCCCCCTTTTTTTTTTTAAATCTTTTTTTAAATATAAAATAAATAAAATAAAAAATACATGGTCAGGGTTATGAAATGGTTAAACACTTGAACTGTAGAGCCACCTTTTGCTATTTTTACAGTACAAACATACTGTAGGCTGAGTTTGAGCAGCGGAAAGCATCCTCACAGGTTGGTGATGCTGCTGCGTAGTTTCTCACTGGATTTTCATCACTTTTTCCCCTGATCTGTTGCTGATTCTCCATCAGTCATCACTGTGGGTGTTTGTGTTTTTCTATCCCCAGAAATAGCTTGTCAATCAAACATTGTGGTCAGTGCTGTGATGCCTTTTACCTTGGGTTTTCTGTGGGTGGCAGCCATGATGATTTGCTCACCTCCCAGTGCATCCAGTCCTGTCAGCCAAACGAACTTTTTCTAGATGAGACACATCACATCCTGTGTGTTTTTCTCCAGCTTTTCCAAACCTTTGTGGGAGATTTATGACAGCAAATGTCAAAGATTTCATAGACTCAGTTTGGTTGAATGTAGCAGCAAAGCAAACATAAACGTTACAGCATGTTACTGAAATCTCTTGAAACTCTTAAATACAGAGTTTTCACCAAGAAGAAATAATGTGTAAGTTGAGAGACCACATTTAGCTCCTGCAGCTGATTGCCAAGTTTTATATAAGCATGTTTTTCATTTACTCTGCTGTGCATGGAGCAGCAGGTCTGGCTGTTGTCTGCAGTGTTCGGCAGAAGTTGTTTTTGGCAGGATATGATTGCAGGGGAGAGCGCTCTCCTGTAGTGGGAGGATAAATCCAGGTAAACCGTTGGTATGCCGTGCGATAAATCTCTGTGGCGTGGCGCTGCCAGAGGGCACACATGCACACATTCAGACCTGAGGTTCACAACAACAGCAGACAACCAGCACTGTCAGGTAGTTTGGCATCAGGAGGCGGTTTCCTCACTTCATATGTGAGAGTGTTTAGTTATTCTGTCCCTTCATAACGGCTGTTGTTGTTTCTGTGCTGATTAATGAGTTGTGGACCACCCCTCGGCAGCTTTCAGACTCACTCATCACCCACCTGATTTATGCACTAAAGAGCTGCCCTAAGGGGAGTCTGCACAGTCTGTACATGTATGTACACGGCGGGAGCAACGTTCATCTGTTAACTGGGCTGCATCTAAATTAAAAACATTTAAAGGCAGCTTCATTCTCTTTTCCCCCTTTCTCTTTTTGTAAAAGTCATCATGTCAGTCTGATGCAAAAACGTATGTTGAATGATGCCACTCACTTAATTGTGGGCTAATGTAAACGAACAAACCGCTCATATGAAGAATGTTAGGCAACAGCACCATCTGGTGGTCAGACATTTATTATTGCTCTTTTGTTGTCTGTATTTTATTGACTTCAACCATTTTTAGATGCAGAAAATACAGAATTTTTGTGGGTGTACTTCATATAAACTTTATCATTTTATTCACTTTTTATCTAACTTTTATGTAACATATAAATGTTAAGATATTACAATAAATTAAATGCAAATACCCACCTGAGTTTAATAAAACATAGTTCACGCAATCCTATTCATTTAAATTAAAAAGCAAGACTGAAAATATAAACAGCTTGACATATAAAATAATATATGTGTTGATTATTGAAGTTGTATTAGCTGAAAACTTGGCACAGCTCAGTATGGTGTACAGTGTGTCCTTCATAAAAACTAAAACATCAGGAATGGTCTCCATGGAAACGTGGCTGTCAAAAAGCCATTTTTAAGGAAGGGTGGTAACAGATTTGATGGAGGGGTGGATCTTCCCCAGAACCTAGATATCAACATTATTAATGTAGTGTGGGATCATCTGGACAGAGAACAGAACAAAAGGCAGAAACATCCAAAGAAGAGCTTTGGAAAGTCCTTCAAGAAGTCTGAACTATTTCCCCAACTAGAAAGACGCTGAAAATTCTGCCAGTGGAGTAAGAATATTTAAAACTAGCATAAAGTTGTGACCACTGAAAGACTAAGATCTGTCTCAAAACTCAACAGAAAATCAATCAAAAGCAATCAAAAGCAAAAAGCAATGAAAAACATATCGATAAACTAATATAAAATCTTAATTTTAGGAATTCATGCCTTAATCTGGGATTTATAATGAAGAAAACATTAAAATAAGTGAAAATTAGTAAAACAAATTATTCTGAAATTAAGATGTCAAAATATCCTCATTGTTTAATATATTTTTTTCATTAACCAGTTTTATTAACACTAGATAAAGCGATGGTTCACAACCTGGGGAACCCGCAAGGCTGAATAAAACTTAAAGTTTTTGCACTGCTAGCAAAACATGGAAAGTTTTGTGAAAGCACCAATGGGCAAAAGATAATGAATCAAAAACAGAGATTTCAGCTACCAAAATAAAAACAAAAAGACAAAAGAGACAATAAAATACGATGAGGTGTGTCTTCCTCTGGGCCTGACCAGATAATGGCCAAGTAATGGTCAGTGGTGGGTAAAGAAGAGAGACCACAGTATGTTGTATGTCTCAAAATATCAGCATCTGATCAAATCAAATCAATTTTTTCATACACAAAGCAACAAAAGGTGCTTTACATAATAAAAATAAATTCTGCATATTAAAAACTAAATTTAAAAGCCTTCACACACCACCACCACCACCACCCCCCGCCCATGCCCCATTCTGTACAAACATGAACTCCATCCCAAGTTACTGTCTCTTAGTGCAGGAACCCCAGCCACCCAGAAGATGGCAGTTACCATGGCAACAACCATGCAGACCTCTCATCCTGAACAGAAGAAAAGCCTGTTGATAACTTTAGAAATAAACTACTCACCTATCATATAAAGCAGAGTTTTACTAAAGGAAGGGGCTCAGAGTAGAGTCACTGCTCCTCCACTTCAAGAGGAGCCAGATGAGGTGGCTCGGGTGGGGGCTTGACATTATTGTTGTCAATGAAAAGAGGGCCCAACAGAGTTTGGGAACCACTGAGTTAATGAAAAATTTATGAAGATTTCAATTATTTTCTCTGGTCCCAAAGAACAGATGCTGTCAATTTGATTTGATTTGATTAAGAACATTAGAAGAACCTTTGATGTGACGTCCTTTTGAAATACTTTTGAAAAAATTATGAGATTGAATAAAGCCTAATCTGGTAAAGTGTTGGATTGTTTTACATCTTGTTTTCATTTGCCATTGTATTATTCTTTTCTCTCATATCAGAATAGTTTAAAAAAAATAAAACTATAATATATATCAACTATTTTTTAGAAAATATAACCCAGTAATAACAAGCTATTAAAAATGTTCTGTTGCCAGTGGAACAAGGTTATTTGCCATTCAAGAAAATAACCACTTGTGTAACCTCTATATCATATTAATGTGGCTAATACGTTAAGAAAAAGTTATTTAAATTTTCTTAAAATATGATTAATTTTCTTATGCAGCACAGTCTTTATTAGAGATTTTTTGCTAAACAATTATGTTTATACAGGCTTAAAATTCATTTTATACTATGTACATGCCAACATATGAACACAGTGTGAGGGTTCACAGTGACTTTTAATCTCTTTAGCAGTACACAACTCTGTTTTTGCCTGACATATTGTACTTTTATTTATGATTGAAAATGTTTACATATATATCACTGAAGTGTACTCTTTCTTAGCGAAATACAAAGAAAACATCAAGGCTTTTTAACAGCGCTGTCATGTCGCAGTTCCGGGCCGGAACCTTTGGACAAACGCTCCTTTGACATTCACGGATGTTTTTATTGGTGACACCGTAGCAACAGCCGCTTTGGCTACTAGCTAGCTACTGCTAGTTAATATTATTGAAGCAATCTAAATTACTCTTAATTACCTATATTTTTTGTTATATTTGTTGTCACGGGTAAGTGCACTATTATCCGATCTTAAAAAGCTAAAGTTGCCGGAAATGTTAGACTGTAGAAAGACACGGAACTCTAGATAACATTAGCTGACTTGCCAAATACGTGAGTTTCATTAACTTAAAAAAGGCTATTTGTAAAAGTGATAGCTCTAGGTTGTGTGCTAATTTTGTAACCTTGCTAACCCTCACCGTTAAATACCGTTTACCGACATTAATATCATTTTTAGGATTAATTTACTGGCCCTGGTAACTTTCCAATGAAAGTCAATTTCACTGATTAGTGTGTTTGCTTGGTAAATAGACATAAGCGTAACAACAATGATCAAATGGCCTTCCTTCCTTCCTTCTTTCCTTCCTTCCTTTCTTTATCTGTTTGCTGATTAGTTTTCTATCAACTGGTTAATGCTGCAAATGAACTTAGATGTCAACAGCCTCTCCTCACATAACCTTCTAATTGGAGACAACAGCGGTATTCATATATCTTTTATATCTTTATTTTTTACTCATTTATGTGTGCCTGTTATATTTCTATTTTCTTATTTAATTGGTGATTAAGCCGAGAGACTTTTTTTGTTGTGCTTGCATGATGACAATAAAGATCTTGAATCTTGAATGAATCTTGAACAGCAGATCTGTCAACATCTCTTCTCATCTGTTCTCATCACAGTTGAATTAGATGGTGCAAATATTAAATATCTTTCATTTCTCAGGCTGATTGAGTCGAACATTTTCACGATGGAGCCTGCCTGCCGTAAGGACAAGCCAAAGCTGAACTCTACTCCGACCAGAGGGGATAGATCCAAGCAGAGGTCTGCACAGCAAGAGCTCAAACAGCGACAGAGAGCAGAGGTGGTCATCTCCATCTTCTTTTTTTCTAAACATATACTCAGTCAGGAGTGGCAACTGTTTCCTTCTTCTCCTGTTTACAGATATACGCTTTGAACAAAGTGATGACAGAGTTGGAGCAGCAGCAGTTTGAGACCTTTTGTAAACAAATGCAGTCACAAGGAGAATGACGAAGAAGATGCCTCCTGTGCCTCTTGTATGACACGGACCAGGATCCATACACACTTTACATGCTCACCACAGTTACGGGCATAAAACCTCTCACCTTTTCCTGGAAATAGTTGTGGTGCTGCTGTTGAGCCATGCAGTGGTTGTTTGGGATGTTTTACAGACTCATATTCCCGACTCTTTTCCTGAATATGCCAGACTGAGCTGATGATCTAAACCAAGAGGCAACTGTGTAATCAGTAAGACGGTTACTCAATTAATTTAATGTTTAAACTAAGTACACCAGTTAAAGCTGTCCAAGCCAGTGGCACCACCTTTTTGCCTGCACAAAGAGGGATGTTGATTCAATTCAGTGATTAAAAAACACCTTGAAGTGTAGAAAGCATATGGCTGGTATTGTATCAGTGTTATTTACATTATAAACAGACAAGAACAATAGCAGGAGCGTTTCAGCAGAGGCCTTGGTTCTTATTAAAAGAAAAGATTGTGGCGTGCACTTATACAGTGTCCCATAAAAGGAAAACATCCCTGACTGGTTCTTTTTGGACCAAAACAGCTAACAACAAACCAAATGTCTGAACTGGGTAGGGGACAGTTTTTGTTTTGTTTGTTGTTTTTTTTTTTTTTTTTGTTGTTGTTTTGTTTTATGTTTTGTTTTGTTTTTTTTTGTTTTTTTTTTTTTTAATGAAAATGAGCTCATTAAAGGATATTCTTTCCAAGGAAAAAAAAGCAATCTTTTGGATTGTTCATGTTGTGGTGACTTTGTGAGGCACATTTACTAAATTCTGACGTCTGACATTGAAATATTTTGGAAAAGATGAGCAGCTTTGCCCTGATGGCCAGAATAAATCGGTTCAGCTGCCCCACAAAAGTAACCTTATTCCTTTCAGTCAGAGATTACTGTTTATTACACCTGTGTTTTCTGGTTAGAACCCCTGCTTTGTTTTTACCAGAAATAGTTTACTTACAGCAGGTCAAACCAGATCTTCAAGATTAAATGAAACTCTTTAGTTTGCATATATGTATTTAAAAAAAAAAAAAAAAACAGGTGGTGAGTTGTCAAATCATGTTTACTCTTTATTGAGCTGAGTAAACCATTAAGAACAAATTCTTTTTTTATTTTTTTTCTTCCAGTACCGTCCTGGGATTTAGGGTGTTACACGAATGAAAATATCATCACAAGGTCAAGCTATTTATAATTATAGGCGCCAAGTTTTTTGTCTTTTTGGTTACAAATTGCTTAAGCAATACCTGTTTAGAGCAAAGTGGACCTCTGTTTATATTTTTATATATCTAATACTCCCAAAATATAAAACATATTTTCTGCATCTCACTGCAGATGCTGTAACAGCAATGTTGTCGGCATACTCTGAAGTTGGTGTGGTTTTAGCTCAAATTTTACCCTTGTGATGCCAAAAAGCGAGAGAAAACACTGCATGTTATTACTGTATTCATCTAAGAGCTGCACCTGGTACAGGAGCGTTCAGCTGCTTCCTAACATTCTTCCCAGAGGATCCTCCAGTGTGAAGTATGACTTGTTTCCAGAGAGAAATGTTCTCCGATCAGCAGCAACAATGAGCCCATTTACACACCATAAAAATCTGATAACTGATAGTAATCACATTACTGTAATAATCTGATCTGACACATCTACATGCACCTCTGAAATAAAATATTTAAAACACTGTCTACATTTTCTAGTCCATCATCAGATTTAATTTGGAGTACGTACGTAAGTGGCGACGTTACTTCCTTTTTTAAAAAAACATCAGGTCTTTGTTGAAGATGGTGGCTCCCGTGGTCTTAGCGTTAGCTGCTAATGTGGGAGCTAATAATCTGCAAAATAAGCTACTTATGAATACTTTACTTTGTTTAGACCCACCTTCCTGCTCCTGCATGTCATCCTGGTTTTGGGTTCTGCTCATGTTGCGATGGCATCACTTCCGTCTTTTTAAGGAAAGACATTAAAAAGATGGAAGCGACACAGTCTCACACACTTGTGCAGATGTAAAAAAAACAAAATAAATCTGATTAACCGGTCATAATGCATCAATACATCAGAGTATTAGGGAGAAATCTATGCTAGTTTGATTTCTCAGTAAGGTAACTGCCATTGAACTGGTTTACATGCACACCGAAAATCCAACTATTACCTGATTTATGGTTATCCGATTATTCAAGTATGAAGACTATATATTCTTGTAGACAGCATAATCAGATATCCTCTATTACATAATGGCAGTTATCTTATTATGAGAAATCAGATTAACAGACCCCAATGTTTCTGTGCATGTAGGCCCATATATCTGATTTATTTCATGTTTTTATATCTGCAAATGTGCAAAAAACTGTCATTGTGACATCTTCCTTTAAAAAGATGTCACAATGTGAGCAGAATGCAAAATGAAAACAGGATGTTATGCAGGAGTGGAAGCTAACGCTATGACCGTGGGCACTGCCATGTTCAACAAAGACCGGAACAGGAAGTTACGCCACCCATGTTGTGTTCACTTACCAAATAAATGTTGTGTCCCTCTCACCTGAGAATTAAGTTGAACTGAATACGTTGTACGAACTTTACAGACTTCATTTTTATTTTCATTTAACTTGTTTGTGTTGCACAAAATGAAAATAATGATTGAAATAAACTTGATTTTTTTTTACTGATTTCACCTTTTCTGAGAGCTGTAGTCACTTCTCTAAGTAAATAAAAACTTTTACCACGAAATACGACTGAATGAAGCTAACCTGTTGGTTCAGGAGCAGGACCAAACCTCCATCTCCACCTTCACCTCCACCTTCACCTCCATCTCCACCCCGGTGGAACTGGTCAGTCGTCTTTACCTGCTTCTCCCTCTCAGCGCTGTTTACCTCGTTCTCTCTATCCCACCATCCCGTTCTTCATCCTTCCCTCCATCTGTTCATCCCTTCTTTCCTCATCCTTTCATCCTTCCATCCTGAAATAATCCTTTTAGGCCTTCTGGTCTTACATAGAAGTGTTTTCTTACATTTCAGATGTATGAGTTGTAAGTTTACTCCACCCCAGTAGCCCTCCATGCTGAAAAGCGACATGCCTCCAATAAAACTTTGTTTCCTTCATGACTGAAGTCACATCATTGCCTGAAACCCAGTGAACAAATCCAGTGTGACCACATGCCTCGCACAAATCTTCAAGCCACCAAAGCTGCTTAATAGTTGAGGACAAACCACTCAGCACTAAGTTCTGTATTAACTGTGGAAAACCCACAGTTTCCATTTTTACTTTATTATTCTTATTTTTACTATCCTCGATTCCTTTCTCCTCCTCTTGTTTTCCCTACTTGTTACACTTCGATAGACACAGAGCTCCCAGTGACTCGGACTCCATACCAGCCATCCCAGAACCTGGTATCCTGCCCTCCATGCTCAAAGCAGACAAAACGAAGTCCTGGACCATAGTCTGAAAACGAATGGTGGACCTGCGATCCAAAGCAAAAAGAAAAACGATCATCATTGCTGCTGTTTCATAAGTTTTACAGTTTTTGTGTCATGTTATCACCACATTAAAAGGATGCATTAGCTTTAAAAATACCTTTTTCCATGAGCAGTCATCACATTCAGGGTCCAGGGTCACCGGCTCAGGTTTGAACTCCTGTATGACCTCATGATTCTCGTCCAGAAGACTTGCAGTCATCTGATAGGTGCAGCCACAGTCCGTCCTGCCGCTGTACCTGCAGGTTGAGCATCTCGTTAATTTGCAGCTCTCCTCATCACAGAAAGCGTGGGAATATCTGCCAGGTTAGCTGTTTCTTACCAGTCTTCCACTGTGACGACAGGCTGGGCATCCAGCTGATCCGAGGAGTAACCCTCTGCCAACAGGTCGACCACCTGTCTCTTTATACACAGCCTAGGAAAGAGGACTTTCATAAACCAGGGTGATGTTAAAGACCAGTGTAAAATGTACATTTATTGAGAGACTAGAGAGAGAAAACTCAAATCTAAAAAAAAAAAGGATTTTTGATTGCAGAGGTGCCAATTCTGTTTGTATCTAAACCTTGAACCTTGTACAGAGCCACCAGGTGTAAAAGACCATATTACTGGAAGAAACCAGGCGATGGCTTGGAGGAGATGCTGTCAACCTGTTGGAAGGTCCCTGGTTTGAACTCTAGACCCTCTACACATCAGTGTCCAAACAATCACCTTCAATCTAAAAAAGTGTTGCATATATAGAACCAGAGGTTCTTTCCTCAAACCATCAGACTTCTGAACAACACCAATAACTGACCTGTTCACTGTTTACTGTACACATCATTTAGTTGTCAACAGACACTGTTCACTTTACATCCATTTGATGCTACATATACATTCTTTTTTACATTTTTTTATTATTGTGTTGTGCTTGTTTTGTAAATACTGTGCTTTTATTTTGTACATTCTGGAGCCGGTGAACAAAAGGAATTTCATGGCACAGTGTTAAATTGGTGCTATAAAATTGAAGTTGAATTGAACTGATTGTCTGTAAATGTTCCTTTAAGGATCATCTGTGCACATCCATGTATCAGGTAGCTCATCATATCTATGTAAACTTGTCAGCTGTAGTGCATGAATCTATAAAAAAAAGAATATACATAAATAAATATACAAGGGGGAGATGTTGTCTGGAACCCCAAATAATCTGCCTGCAACACATCTTTAAGATCTTTCTGCAAAGATGGGAGGATCTGCGAGAACACATTTAAGATTTTCTGGGTTATCACTTTCCTCCCAGTCCAAAGACATACTGTATAACACAGACAGGGACGAACACTCACTCAAAGGACGTTACAAAGTACTTCGTAACTCCATCATTGTAAAAGTCGTGACCGAAGTCTCCTGGCATTTCCTCCACTTTCCACATTCTGCCGCCATTCTCCGTCAGCTCCCAGAATTCCAGCAGCTCTGCAAGAAAAATTCACATTCACTCAAGCTGGTCATGCTGCTACTTTTCTTCCTGATGAAAGTTGAGTTTATCAGCATCAAATGGCCTCAAGACTAGACGTAATCATGTCTTAAATCCAAAAACAGAAGGCAATGATTTTCAAATCTCACTAAATAATAGTTTACTCACAACAGATAATGGAAAACTTCACCTATACAGTAAAACGTGACATTTTACTATCACATGAATAGAATTAGTTCAACTTGCCATGTTTTGACAGCAGTAAGATTTCCCAGTAAAGTTGTAATGAGGACAACAAAAAGGCTAAAAAGCTCTGTGAAAAGAAACAGCTAGAAAAAGGTTGCAAAAACCTAGTAACATAATTTGGGAACTGAAGAGCACCTAAGAGAGGCAGAGACTCAGAAATAATTTTGCATTTAGGCTCAGGAGGCTAGAAAAACCTTTGCCTAAAACTTTTGCAGTTTGCAATCCACAAAGCTCTTAAATACTTTGTTGTCTACAGTAAATTGTGCCATATATGACTCACTGTGTCGAGGTTTAGGGAAACACCAAGCGGCAGCCTTCTGTGGTAAAATGTGAGGCCTATGCAAAAGTGCAAAAAATTGCAGTTCCCCTCTCATCCACTAGGGGCTGGCTCCAAGACAGAGTCAATACCCATAGACTTCTATGTTAAAAAGACCAACTTCACAGCAGAAATAAACATGTTTAAAGCCTGGTACAAAAATCAATTTTAGGATTAATAGGTCAAGTTTACCTTCATGACAACTGTGAGGGGGGTGATTTTTTTCTAACTCATCCATTTGTATGTTATTTAATCTAGAAATTCTGCATAATTAGGGGCATGTCTTTTTGAATAACAGGTATCCAATATCCACAGCAAGAAGGGAGAGTGCAGCACAACCGCGGTTTTAGCTAACAGTGTGCCTTAGCTTTCGCCTGCCTACCTCCTTTAGCTCGGTTAGCTCTTAGCTACAGGCAGCTCAGAGTTTGATGGGCGTCAATCATCCACCTCCACCTTCACAGTCCCCTTCTCAGCTCCACTTCTTTGCCCATTTTTGAATTTTCCAGGAATGACAAATCACATAACGCTGCCAAGATGGCGATGGTGGGAACCGCCCAATGAGCTTCACTTCAGCTCTTCAGAAACCTATGGGTGACATCACAGTGGCTCCGTCCATCTTTTATATACAGTCCATGACAAACACGTATAAAATTCTATATTTTTACTGCAAAAGAACGTTATTAGGATATTAACTATCAAGCCCAATCGTGAAACAAATAAAATATTATTAATTCAATTATGTATACTAAAGTTTAGTAAATTATAAATTAATCCAAATAATGGAGAGGCACCCAACTACAGTTAAGATGGTGGACAACAGCACCACCATACCTCAACTCTATTCAGAAGTGTAAATAAATTTATAGGGATACTCATCAAGGAATTATTTAAGTGTGCTATGTATTTTCATTTATATTCTTACTCTGTTAATCATATTAAATATCTCTTATCTTTAAGCTCATATACTTACTAACAGTCTGCTTAAGCAACAATGAGACTCTTCATATGAGGTGAGTGAGAAGAACATGTGAGAGGCTGACTAACGCTGCGTTGCCAGTAAAACAACATGTGAGATGTTACACTTAAGGGAAATTTCTGGGTCAGCCGGAGTTCGGAGGAGATCCCTTGTTTGTCTTTGTATGGTTTCTTTGTCCCTGTTTTCCAGAACACAAGAAGCCACCAAATGGATGGATGTCACAAGGAGGGGGCTAGACATCTGCATGAGATCGACCTGTGACTGCATGTGGCCCAACTTCTGCAACTGCAGCATTAGTCAGCAAAACTGTGGATATTCAGACCTATATAAGGATTCCAGGATCAGTTAGAAGGAGTTCTGACTGTAACAGCAGCAGACTCCGTATTGTATTAGTCCAGGGGACAGACAATACGAATCCAGAATTCTGTATTTGCACATTTCTCATATCATTTGTAATTAATAAATTAGTTAACTGAGAGAAGTAGTCTGTCATATTTTGATCCATCAAAGAACACGCAGGAGAAGACCCTAAAGAGAAAGGTAGAAAGAAAATGTGTGGAACAGTACCTTATTAATTAGGAAAGTGGGAAATTAGTACCTGCCTGTTTTAATACTGTGGGAAGAAGTACCTGTTCTTTATTACTTGTGCATTTTTAAGGTTTTCTCTAACAGAAGTCAGGTGACCTCGTCACCAGAAATTGTTCTTCGTGTGGCAGCAACACGCCCTGCTTGCATCCAGACTGCCAAACCGAAGAAGACGTTCTTCTACTGGAAGCAAGCCATGACGGAGAAAGAACGTAAGTAAAAGAGTGTTTTAATTATCATCTATCTAACAAGTGGTATCATCTCTAATATGCTTTTTTTTTGCTGTCTACAAATGTAACATGTCAAATATTCAGAGGCCATTAGCTGCTGTTTCTCTGTCAAGTGTGTCTTTCAGATTGATACAAAGATGCAGGCTAACGTTAGCTCTGCTAAAGAGGGTGTGTACTTACCGATTCTGTGGTCCAGGCTAACGTTAGCTTTGCTAAGAAGTTGTCCTTTCAATCAGAAGCTGGGCAACGTTGTATGGGAATTTAATCCATCTTTTGTTAAGCTGTGGAGTAAAATATATTTGTGCTCCGTTACTTCCACTACCTGACCTTAATCGTTTGTAAACAAATAGGATAATATATATGGTCATTGCTAATGGCAGTTTTCATAATTTTGTGGCTACACGGAGTTGTAATTCCTCCTCCATTTGCTTTTTATATTGGTAAAGGATTCTCAGTGTATTACAAGCTGTTTACTAATAAGTGTTGTGTTGACCTTTTCTTTTTTAACGGCGCTGTAGGAGACGGCTGCCTTACCAGTGTCTCTTACGCACCCGAGTGTTTCTTTCTTTCTTTCTTATTGTTTTATTTCTTATTTTATATATATATATATATCCTATTGAATATTTTTTTAACTCTAGCATGGCACTTGCACGTCGTTTTGTTTATTCAAGAGAGGAACTTTTTGCATTGAAGACTAATGTCGGAGTGCAGCACAACGTACCGACAGAGCTGAGGAGGAAGTACAGAGGCTGCAAGTCAGGATCTAAGCTAAAGGCTGCTCGACGACGTTTTAAGCCAGTGATCCCCTCTGTACTAATGGGGAACGTCAACTCACTACCTAACAAGATGGACGAGCTGTTGGCACTGAACAATCAACAGAGTTATCGCGAGTGCAGCTTATACATCTTCACAGAGACATGGCTCACTGATGCGATACCGGATGCTAACGTGGATCTACCGGGTTTCACTGCTGTGGAGCTGACAGAGACACGTACGCCTGCGGTAAGAGCAGAGGTGGGGGGCTCATCATATATGTGAACAAACGTTGATGTTGCCCAGGACATGTCTCAGTGAAAAAGGAACTGTGTTGCCAGGACTTGGAACTGTTAGCCGTTAGTCTGCGGCTATATTACTTGCCGAGGGAGCTTAGTCACGTGATCGTGCTTTGTGTTTACATCCAGCCTAGAGCAGAAGCATCAGCTGCCTGTGACAAGATACACACAGTAACAGCAAGGCTGCAGACTAAGCACCCCGAGGCGTTTATGGTCATATCTGGGGATTTTAATCATGCTTCCCTGGACTCTACCTTGGCCTCCTTCTACCAGGCTGTAGACTGTCCCACAAGGAACAACAGAACAATAGACCTGCTGTAATCCAATGTGAAGGATGCCTACAGAGCCACCCCCCTCCCCCCACTTGGAAAGTCTGACCACAACCTGGTTCACCTACAGCCACAGTACACCCCCCTGGTCAAAAGGATGTCTAAAACCACACGCTCAATCAGGAAGTGGTCACCTGAGGCAGAGGATGCTCTGAGAGACTGCTTTGATATCATTGACTGGGATGTACTGCTGAGACAACTTGGTGAGGACATAGAGGAGCAGACTCACTGTCTGATGGACTACATCAACTTCTCGCTGGACGTAGTCTCCTCCAATAAGACTGTCCGTTGTTATCCAAATAACAAACCTTGGATAACACAAGATGCCAAAGCTGCCCTCAACAGGAAGAAGGTGGCTTTCATGAACCATGACAGGGAGGCAATGCAATTAGCACAGCGGGAGGTGAAACAATGCCTGAAGGTGGCGAGGGACACCTACAGAAGGAAGGTGGAGGATAAACTGAGTGAGAGTCGTATGAAGGAGGTCTGGGATGGTGTCAACACCATCACAGGCTTCAGATCAAAGGCCATAACAGCGGGGGGGGACAGTGGAAGAAGCAAACAGGCTGAACATCTTCTTTAACCGCTTTGACCAGCCCACTGTCCCCCCTCCCCCATTGCAGTACACATCCTCCCTGACTTCATTCCCTGTGCAGCCCCCCTGCCAACCTTTACCCCTGCCCCCATCTCAACACCCTCCACACATAACAGCAGAACAGGTGAGGGGAGAATTGAGGAAGCTCCACCCATGGAAAGCAGCAGGCCCTGACGGAGTGCCTCCTCGTCTGCTTAGGACCTGCGCTGCTGAACTGGGGGAACCACTCCAGCATGTCTTCAGCCACAGTCTACAGCTGGGGAAAGTGCCTACCCTGTGGAAAACATCCTGTATTGTTCCAGTTCCAAAGAAAAACCGTCCTGGTGAGCTGAACGATTACAGACCGGTGGCACTTACATCCCAGCTGATGAAGACGATGGAGCAGCTCATCCTCAATCTCCTCAAGCCCCAAGTGCAACAGGCCCAGGACCCCCTACAGTTTGCCTATCTAACAAGTGGTATCATCTCTAATATGCTTTTTTTTGCTGTCTACAAATGTAACATGTCAAATATTCAGAGGTCATTAGCTGCTGTTTCTCTGTCAAGTGTGTCTTTCAGATTGATACAAAGATGCAGGCTAACGTTAGCTCTGCTAAAGAGGGTGTGTACTTACCGATTCTGTGGTCCAGGCTAACGTTAGCTTTGCTAAGAAGTTGTCCTTTCAATCAGAAGCTGGGCAACGTTGTATGGGAATTTAATCCATCTTTTGGTAAACTGTGGAGTAAAATATATTTGTGCTCCGTTACTTCCACTACCTGACCTTAATCGTTTGTAAACAAATAGGATAATATTCGCGCAGGTGTGGGTGTGGAGGATGCTATTCTCTACCTCCTACACCGTGTCCAAGTACATCTGGATAAGGGGAGGGGCACAGTGAGGATCCTCTTCTTGGATTTTTCAAGTGCCTTCAACACAATCCATTCCACAATCCATTGGTAACTACCTCACAGACAGACCGCAGTACGTCAGACTTAAGGACACCACATCTGACACTGTTATTAGCAGCACAGGAGCACCCTAGAGGACGGTGCTGGCCCCCCTCCTCTTCACACTCTACACCTCAGACTTCTGTTACAACTCAGAGCTGTGTCACATCCAGAAGTTTGCAGATGACACAGCCATCGTGGGGTGTATCAGGGATGATGGAGAGGACGAGTACAGGAATCTGATCAGTGACTTTGTCTCCTGGAGTCAGATGAACCATCTCCAGCTTAACACCTCAAAGACTAAGGAGCTGGTTATTGACTTCAGGAAGTCCAGCCCACAACCACGTCCAGTGACCATCAGGGACGACAAGGTGGAGATTGTAGACAACTACAGGTACCTCGGGTTGTGGCTGGATAACAAGCTGGACTGGACATGTTGTACAGATCACCTGTACAAGAAGGGCCAAAGCAGTCTGTACTTCCTGTGAAGACTGGGATCTTTTAACATCTGCAGGAAACTCCTGTGGATGTTCTATCAGTCTGTGGTGGCTAGTACGCTTTTTTATGCTGTTGTCTGCTGGGGGGGTAACATGACAAAAAGGTGTGCTAACAGGCTGGAAAAACTCATCAGGCGGGCGGGCTCTGTGGTTGGCATGAAGCTGGACTCCCTGGTGACAGTGGCAGAGAGGAGAACACAAAAAAAAAAACTACTGGCTATTGTGAATGATGCCAGTTATCCTCTACACACTGTCATCAGTGCACAGAGAAGCCTGACCAGTAACAGGCTGCTCCTCCCCAAGAGTAGGACCAACCGGCTCAGAGACTCCTTTGTCCCCCGAGCCATCAAACTGTACAACTCTGCATTAGGCAGGAGGGGGAGAAGGAGGGGGGAGAGGGAGGTGTGCAGTCCGCCTGATACAACACATGCACAATAACCCATACAAACAGTTGTAATAACTTATACGTGCAATAAGTGAACTGGGAATCTGTACCACCTCTACTGTGTGCAATGCTTGTTTATATTGTTTTATTTAACTTATCTTATTGTTATTTATTGCATTCTATTTGTGCTTTTCTTGCACCTTGTTGCCTCTATTTGCTTTGTACCTGTATATATTTGTCTTGTGCTTGTCCTGCTTTACTGTTGGTGTTGTATTGCTGCTGGTACCCAAATTTCCCGGAGGACTCTCCAAAGGGATTGATAAAGTATTTCTATTCTATTCTATTCTATTCTATTCTATTCTATTCTATTCTATTCTATGCTTGTCCCGATGCATCTATCAGTCATTAATAAAAATACCCCTCTGGAGTGAAACCTGTTGTTGGTTTGGGTTTGGGTGTCCTCTCTGTCCTAATCTCAAGACTGCAAGTGATGGGGTGATGGAGAGACGCTTAAGAAACCACGTTGCAACTGCAGAACATTTCCAGGGTATGTTGATAAGAAGTATCTGTTTCTGGTCTCATACATTTTACCTGTAATGTTATGTTGAATTGGTATATTTGTCATTGCTTGTAAGGCTGACATATTTTATTGCTTGAGTTCTAACCTTGGCATGCTATTATAATCACCCCAGATTAAAAACAAACCAGGTGTCCTCATTTAGTCCTTTTTACCTTACTCCAGGACTCCACATTCAAGAGTAAGGCTGGGCTTACACCAGAAGACTTTTAAAAGATTTGCACAAGACTCTGAAAGACTACCAGCTCACATCTAAAGACCAATGTTTAGAGTCTGAAGTCTCAGCCTAGTCTCAGACTGAGATTTGACAAAGACTGTGAATCTTGTAATCACAAATTACAAGACTGCAACTAGATTCTTTTAGCATTTTTTGTGACATGTTGGACAGTTGATATGGAACAGGGCTGATCTGCACACAGTAAAGCAAGCAAGAGGAGAGTTTCCGTCCAGGAGGGAATTACACATCATCATTATTAAGTGTGGCTTTGCATCTCCACCAGGTGTTACACCGACTCATCAGAATCTGGAGGGATGAATGAGTTTTTATTCTCTTATTTGTTAGATCATTATACTGTAACACATAAATGATCCACAGCAGACAGGTGGACGGTCCACCGACGACGTTTCATCACCGCTTCTTGTTCGTCCCCCCCCCCCCCCCCAAAAAAAGGGTTAGCAGAGTCATTTCAGTGTTGTGACAAGGTGTTTGTTTTGTCAAGGAAACAATTATGATGATGATGAATTTTGTAATCCAGAGGACGATGGCTACTGGCTGTAATGATCTCATACTTTTCTGCATTGAAGCAAACCTGAAGAAGACTGATTGAACACCGTTTCCTCAGTGTTGTGTAGAGGGTGTGAAGTTGTCCTTTATGTATAACAGCTTACACAGTGTTTTCCTCTGGACAGTTACATCTCCCTTTGCTCCAGAACTAATCGGTTCGATCACTTTCTTTAGGGCTCAGGTTCTGGTTCTGCTGCCCCAGCAGATGCTGGAAAGCAGATTGCACTTTTTACAACAGACATAAAACAATCAGACATAAAATGATTTTAGCTTCCTTATGAAGTACGCTCAGTCTGTTCCTCTAGACTACTCTACTCTAGGCTACTCAATTTGATCCCACAAGGGACACAGCCTTGCAGGTTTTCAATGTCTCCCTACGGTAACACACCTGACTCAAATGAAATGGGTCCAACAGCCTATGAGTTCTGCCCAATGACTCATTCATTTGAGTCAGCTGTTTTGGAGCAGGGAATCCAGGGAGGTATCTTCAGCTGAATTTTATCAAAAGCACTTGAGAAATTGAAGAACATGATCCTCAAAGTGCTGCCTGATTGGTCCAGGTGAGAGTGGCTCTGAAGCAGGTAGATGATGGCGTCTTCAACACCAAGAACAGTACGATGAGCAAATTGTAACCCATCCTCAAAGTTGTTGACTTGCTTGGAGTTGATCAAAGTCCTAAAACACTGATATGTTGTCATGTTGTGTCTAACAGGAATAAAATGCTAAGCAATTTTTAAAAGCAAGTTTTTTTATTTCTTTAATAGTTAACCTTAAAGTTAGCACATCTCATTTAAACACAGTTGGAGGCGCCTGTGTTGTAGGAGCAGCACTGGAAAAACAAAAGGCAGAGAAAATAAACTGAGTGTAAATGAAGATCCTGAAGAACACTTGGTGATACATTTCCTGGATACAGGACAGACACCTTCTGATATCATACAAAAGCCAAATAGCCTTAATTTGTAAGTTTATTCGTTCTGTTTATGTTGTGTAAATATTGGAATGTTTTAATACTTGAATGAGCACATTGACCATCAATAAAGATACACTTGTTCATTAAATGTCAGTTTTGAAGTATTTCAAGAGTATTAGAGTAATGACAGTCAGCTATAATTGTTTCATGTTTGATTCCAGATGAATTAAATTCTCTTATGGGTGTGATGGTGTATGAAAAGTGTGTTTTGCTGCTTAATTTTAGCAGCCCTTTTAAATCTGAGAAATATAATGATTATGATAATAATAGGCCGAATAATAATTATCTTTAGTAATAAACATTGGTATTTTTCCATTCATTACATAATCAACTTACTATAAACAAACACTGTTGAACATCTGTCTGATTATTATTGAACAATTACATAGCAATTGTTTCATTTTTTTCCACCATAAATTTGAAAATGAAAAAGAGAATGAAGTATCTTATTCTCAGCATTTCATAATTAGAATTGATTAAATGGTCCGGGTTCTGTGTAGGAGCCGCCCCTCCGTCAGATCCGGCGAGGTCCGGGTTCTGTGTAGGAGCCGCCCCTCCGTCAGATCCGGCGTGGTCCGGGTTCTGTGTAGGAGCCGCCCCTCCGTCAGATGCGGCGAGGTCCGGGATCTGGGTAGGATCCGCCCCTCCGTCAGACCCGTCGAGGTCCGGGATCTGGGTAGGAGCCACCCCTCCATCAGACCTGTTTCCATTGATCTTCAGTCCACTTTTTGTGTCATGTGACATACCTCTCAGCCTTTTCTCCGTTTCTCTTCCTTAAGAGTGGCTTCTTGACAGCCACGTTTCCATGGAGACCATTTCTAGTGAGGCTTCGGCCAACAGGATCAACTGAAGATCCACATGCATTTCTCAGGTCCTTGTTGAGGTTTTTTTCTCGATTTGTTCCTGTTGCTTCAGGACATCACTTTCAGATCCTGCTCATCTGCTGTTTTAGTCCTCACTCTTCTTCCTTGTCCTCCTCTTGTCCAGTTTCCTCAGATGCTCATTGCTACTAGGAATTATCATCTGAATGTGAAACCTGAGGTTTGTAGAATGTTTAAGCTGATATTTAAATTAAGGTCCAAAACTCCCATGTTTGCACTGCCAATAAAAAAATAATTTGGTTTTTCCTAAAAAAAAATATTGATGCTGTTCATTTTAAAATGAACACCGATTTTTAGGTCTGTGTGCAGACATGAAGCAAAGACAAAGGGAAGC
Organism: Melanotaenia boesemani; assembly: GCF_017639745.1. Taxonomy (NCBI): domain Eukaryota; kingdom Metazoa; phylum Chordata; class Actinopteri; order Atheriniformes; family Melanotaeniidae; genus Melanotaenia; species Melanotaenia boesemani. The sequence continues at coordinate 4,900,394 of NC_055684.1, read as the reverse complement.
TGCGTTCACTTAACCAGCCTAACAAGGTAAATTAAGTTATGGTGTCAGTCAAAGGTTTTGCATACCCACATGAATTGATTGTTAGTAGCAAACTTTTTACTGTTATTGTAAAATTTCAGATTCTCAAAGAAAAGAAAAGATGTCTGACCTTCACCGTTGGGATTCTTCAGCAGGTTTCTGGCCATCACTACAGGGAAGTCTGTACAAGATAAACAGGAAGTCACACTGCAGTCTCATACCCTTATGATTCATTCTTTAGTGCTCTTTCTTAGTAACATCTCAGCAATATTATCTGGTAAACACTCACCAGCCACTGTATTAGGAATACCTTATTAGTACCAGGCTGAACTCTTTTCTCCTTTACAACTGAAATCTTTCACAATCCACTATTACTTTCACACCACATGTTATATATTAAAGCTGAAAGCTGAAAGAACCTCAACCACTAAAATATATTCTGTCATTGTGAAACAAAACTTCCATGTTATAAAATCCATCCAGCTAAATAAGGTGACAGTCTGCTGCCAGCATGTAGCAGTCAGTGTGAAAAGTAGCTTCGGTCCTTCATTCAGCTGAGCGGGACCAGACTGGAGGCTGGAGGTCTAGAAGTTGATGTATCTTGATCAGGAGATGTGGAAAAATTGTCTTTCAGGCAAAAACGTCTCTGGACGCTGACTTGAATAATGAAAAGAAGTTTATTACAAAAGTTCAGACATCAAAACAGATTTCTGCAGCAAAATCTGGAGGTCCCAAAGCCAGAACCAAGACCTAAAGACCTGATGTGTCATTCTGTCTTATATAGGGTTTAAACAAAGAAAATTCCTCAGTCCTGTGTCCTCCAATCATAGAGTTTGCCTATAGGATGCTCATTTGCATGGAATGCATGTTCTTGTGTCAATCCAGTCTGTGAGACAGAGAACCTTATATGGTAAAGACTTAAGTGTGTACCATACCAATGCTATGCTTAGATACCTCAAAGTGAACCATGCTAATGAAACACACAAGAGGAATATTTCCTTTAATTTATTCTTACACAGTGCTCTTTTAGTGTTGTCCTAATTTCTGTTCAGATGATCTTTATTTCCTGCAACTCCTTGTCCACCTAGTAAATAGCAGTGATTGTGTCCCTCTGCACCACCCACCCAGCTGGAACACCCAGCAACTAGAAAGCAATATCATTTAACACTAAATAAACTACCAATCTCAGATGTATTTGTACACATTTGTTTTATAAATTAAAATAAATGACTAAATTACCAGCAGCAGTACTGTCATTTAGCAGGCACTTTTCTCCAAAGCGATTCACCACTGCGGTATTCAAACTTCGACCTCCCGCATGGCAGATGGATGCTCTAACGGCTGAGATATCCAGCCACATGTTCTGATGCCTCTGGTGTATCTTCCCTTCTAACACTGTGATGACAGCATCTGCCACCTGCTGCCACTATTCTGTCATTTTAACACCAGTTTTTTAACGTGGTCCATCAGAATCGCTCAAATTAAAGATCGGATGTGCCAGAACTTCCTTCAGTTAAATGAAGACTAAACTGAAATAATAGTTTTTGGAGCCAAAGAAGAAAGATTAAAAGTCAGCTCTCAGATTCAAACAGCGAAGTTCAAAACAACCAAGCCAGAAACCTGGGAGTAGGCCAGGATTCAGACCTGGATTTTAGCAGTTACATTAAGACAGTTGTGAAGTTGGCCTGTCACTTAAAGAACATGTCAAGGATTAAAGGACCGATGACTCAGCAGGATTCAGAAAAACTTGTCCATGTATTTATCTTAAGTAGACTGGACTACTGTAACACTGTCCTCACAGGTTTCCCTAAAAAGTCTATTAGACAGCTGCAGTTAGTCCAGTATACTGCTGCTCCAGTCCTCACCAAGACCAGGAAAGTAGATCCTAGAACTCCAGTCCTCACTAAGACCAGGAAAGTAGATCCTAGAACTCCAGTCCTCACTAAGACCAGGAAAGTAGATCCTAGAACTCCAGTCCTCACTAAGACCAGGAAAGTAGATCCTAGAACTCCAGTCCTCACTAAGACCAGGAAAGTAGATCCTAGAACTCCAGTCCACACTAATACCAGGAAAGTAGATCCTAGAACTCCAGTCCTCACTAAGACCAGGAAAGTAGATCCTAGAACTCCAGTCCACACTAAGACCAGGAAAGTAGATTCTAGAACTCCAGTCCTCACTAAGACCAGCAAAGTAGATCCTAAAACTCTAGTCCTCAGATCTTTACACTGGCTTCCTGTTTGTCAGAGTTCGTTTGCAAGGACCTGAATGGTTTCAGGATCTTCTGGATCATTATGAACCAACCAGATCCCTCAGGTCATCAGGGTCAGGTCTACTTTCTGTTCCCAGAGTCAGAACTAGACATGAAAGTATTTCCCCACACTGGAACTTTATTTCCTGCGTTCTATCTTTTTTATTTTAGCTTTCGCTTCCGTTCTATTTTTATTTAATTTCTTTTATTAATATTATTATTTAAGTTTGTTTTTAATGCACTTGTTATTGCTTCCTGTACCTCACTGTAATACTTTTAATTTTTTATATAAAGCACTTTAAATTGTCTTGTACATGAAAAGTGCTATACATATAAACTTACCTTGTATACCAGTGTAACCAGAACCAAAGTTCTGGCCTTAGAGGCTTTACTATGAGGAAGTAAAGATAAACATCTTGGAGATTTTGTCCTGAAAGTTGATGGTTAAGTCATCAGGTTCTATTATAAACTACGTTTTCACGAAATAAACAATATACTTATAAATACTTATAAATGAAATTTATCATTTTCTTCTAAGGACAAAATGACACCTTCACAGAAACTGCTTTAAAATAGTATTGTTATGATTTCATGTATTTATTTATTTACTTTAAACAGTGAGGATGCAGCTGATTTCAAAAGTTAAATAAAACAGAATAAAATGCAGGAGGACCTGGTGTCTCCACAGACTCCAGACCCAGAACACTAATACCCAGTTTGCTGACTCACATCACAGCGGACAGGGTGAAAGCCCAGCTCTTTACTTGCTGAATAGGAGGCATCACCGAGGATCAGCTTGTCATTAAACAGACTTCTGTCTGCAGGAAAACAATCAGGGATGGCTGAGCACTTTTTCTAACCACTGACCTCATGTACACTTCAACTAACTGTACAAACATAAAAATAAAATAAAACAGAATCTTCATCTGTGGGATTTTCCATCAAAATAATATTTTTTCACTTTTAATACATTAATTATAAATAAAACAGAATGAATCAAACACTGCGGTTGCTTTTCATTTCACGGTTCACACTGAATACAGCTGAGTCATCTTCCCCTGCAGACAAGTCACATAAAATGAGGATAGATGCAGCGCAGGCATCAGAAACTGCAGTAAATAACACACTCAGCTCTGTCTAAACACTAAATAGACTGTACTGTGGGAGCTACTTACAGCAAGGGAAGGGTCCTCTGTTTCCTCTTTCTTTTAATGAGACACACTAGAGCTCCTCTGCAAGGCAATACCAATGTGTAGCTGACTTTTATAGACACACAAACACACGCACACACACACACACACAGAGAGAGAGAGAGAGAGAGAGAGAGAGAGGAAATTGCAGGAAGGAGAAAAACATCCCCTCTGCAGCAAGGAATGTCCATCCAGCAAAATTCAGCTGAGATCAGCTGAATTCAGATCACGTTCAGCAGTTTAGTTTAGTCATACAAACACAAACCAACAAATTTAACATAAAATAAGGCTAATATAGCCTCTCACGTCTACTTGCCAAAGCACTTAATTTTAATCTATCACAACAAAACAGAAAACACTTAAAACATGTATTTATTTTACAAATTAATTTCAACCATCAAAATATTGGGAGCAAAGATTCCTCCTGATTCTCTACACCCTGTAGATGGTGGGATCTTTAAAGTCTTCACAATTGTAAATTAAACATTTCTATGTTTACAGATGTGTTGCTGCCATCAGATTCACAATGAGCTAATAATCTCAGTTTCAACATCTAATATGTTGTTTATGCTCTGTTGAGAATTAAAAATGGGTTGATTTGAAAATCATTGCAACCTGTTTTTATTCACATTTTATGGAGCATCCCAACTATTTTGGAATTTAGTATTTATTTATTTTAAATAGTGAAACATGAATTTATGTTGGTAGATGACCATTAAATACCCAGAATTGCAGTAAATGATCTAAAAATCATCTAAAAGTTGCAAGTCCATCCATCCATCAATTTTCTTCCGCTTATCCGGGGTCGGGTCCCGGGGGCAGCTGCCTAAACAGGGAAGCCCAGACTGCCCTCTTCCCGACCACATTTGCAAGCTTGTCCGGGGGGATCCTGAGGGGTTCCCAGGCCAGCCAAGAGATGCAGTCCGGCCAGTGTGTACTGGGTCTTCCCCGGGGCCTCCTCCTGGTGGGATGTGCCCGGAACTCCTCACCAGGGAGGCTTCCAGGAGGCATCCTGACCAGATGCCCGAGCCACCTCAGCTGGCTCCTTTCGATTACCGAGCTTCTCACCCTATCTCTGAGGAATAGCCCAGTGACCCTGTGGAGAAAATACATTTCGGCCTCTTGTATTTGCAATCTCTTTCTTTTGGTCACTACCCTCAAAACTTCCTAAAACTACCCTAAAATTGTGTGGTCAGACTATGTTATTAGTTTAATTGATATTGTTTAACTGATATCACAGTTATGTTCACAGTCTTTTATCATGGTTTTTAGATTTTTTATTTGTTAAACAAATGTTTTTTATCATTTCAGATGCTTTTACTTCCTTCTCTCCAGTCATCAGTACCTGCTCCATCCTATTGTCTTTCACCTATCTCAGACTGCAAACAAGAGATCATCAAAACTCCATCTGCCACATTTTCACCAAGCAGACTCCAACCCAGAGCCTGGTAATCGGTTCTGTTTGCTTTCCATTAACTCACAGCTAATCCATCAAAAGCATTTTGGGTAGGTATACAAAATTAGGCTTTATTTTGAACCAAAACAACAAAAAACAACAAGAGGTCATAATACAGTGAATACATTGCATCATAAACACAGTACCTCCCAGTATGGGAGAGGAATAATTCAAGCCAAACATCGCAGATTTACCAGGTGATTCCTGCAGACAGTACAGCACAACATTCAACAATCAACAGGAAAACACTGTGTCATAAATAACAAGTGGTGTTTGGGTCATACAAAAGCAGGAATCTCCAGAGACATCAAACACTGGGATTGCAGACGTGGCTTAAAATACAACTTTTTGGATTTGGATGCTAGTGCCTTTTGTAGGAGGTGCATTTATTTTTTCTGAGTCCATACATGAGTATTTTTCACAAACAGGAGCTTCGACCAAACAGCAGTGCATACCTGACTGCGTGACTCCTGCCAGCCTCTCTGCTTTGGCATTTAAGTGCAGCATCCAATACAGTGTATTCCAGTGATACAGCACCCATAAATGTCCCTGCACAAAAGTAGCTTGTTTTTAACTTGGCAAGTTCCATTACTTGTTTGGGAATGTGGCAATCCTTCCAGTTCTGCAGGGGAAGACCCTCATTGTGGATCTAAGCTTCAGAGGACGCCTGGGGTTTGAGTTGGGCCTTCTCCATGGTGGTTCCATATGGATCTGACCTTTTAAAGAAGCCCATCTACAAAGGAAATACAGAAATCAAATTCTAATCATCACAGAGAAATTTGCTATTATTAAGATCTCTTCAACAGATTTTAAGTGGATTCTATGGTTAAAAAACAAGGTCCTGCAGCATACACACACAACATTCATTAGTGGACAAATTTATCTTTAAATATGCTCAAGATCTTTATTTAATTATTACTATAAACCAGTATAAACCATCCACAAATCATGGCGGAGGTAATATTATGGTTAGGGACTTTTGCTGCCTCAGGGCAGAATGGAGAACCATCATCATCAAGCTAAAAATAAATTTCTGGATAATCTCTTCTCACTTACACTGCTTCTTGTATTCACCTTAGTTCATTTTCAGGGTGGTCATCCACCAGTACCTACCCAGCAGAGCAGAAACACATTGAGGCTTGATAAGCTGTTATTTCCACCATCACTCTTAAGATTTATGTTCAGCTCATCTGCCAGTCAGATGTTTTATGTCTCAGACTTCAGGAAGTGGTAACCAGTTCCGCAATCATAGAACATTTTTTTAGTGTAAATAGCACTGAGTTATCAATAATTACATTGTGATGTTGTTGGTGAAATGTGGTTTATCGACCATTATACCATGGTCTGGGTGAATACTCGATTCTGATTGGCTGGAGGGTGTCCATTAAAAAGTGATAATGGACACCTATGAAAGAAGTTCCGGTCAAATAGACTTATTGTTGTAAATTATTGCACTGACTAAACGGTAGTTGGTAACCGTGGCAACAGAAACTCAGACGCCGGGTTTCAGATCATGTCTGTGCCGTGCATCGCTGTGAAAGCAGCTTGCAGACTTATTGGGCTCTGTCAGTCCAGGAGAGACAAGAATGGAGCAACATTTTGTTGTCCTGCAACGTCCCAACCAGCAGTGGTCAGGGTCCACAAACGTTAAACGCCGTCCTTCAAACGCCACTATGGACATGCCAGTATCTTTATGAAATGTCAGGATCAACGGCAATGTTGCATTTAATTTAATAATAATAATAATAATAATAATAATAATAATAATAATAATAAATTTTATTAAAAGTGCCTTTCAAAATACTCAAGGACACTGTACACAAGAACATTAAAATAGTTAAAAAACAATAAGTACAAAACAAACAAAACGGTTAAAAACAATAAGTACAAAACAAAACGGAACAGAGAACAACATAAAGATGGAGAGTGACTAGATGGCATAGGACTGTCTGAACAAAAGTGTTTTGTGATTTAAAGAGCGGAAGAGAGTCTATGGTACAGATATCAGGGGGAAGAGAGTTCCAGAGATGGGGAGGAGAGCGGCTGAATGCTCGGCTCCCCATGGTGACGAGGCGGGCAGGAGGGACAAGAAGCTGGAGAGAAGAGGAGGAGTGAAGTGAACGGACCAGAGTGGCAATGTGCAGGAGATCAGATATATATGGTTGTGCCAGATTTTGGAGTGCTTTGAATGTAATGAGGAGAATTTTGAAGTTAATTCTTTGTTTTACGGGGAGCCAGTGAAGTTGTTGTAAGAAGGGGGTGATGTGGTGAGTAGTAGCGGCCCGTGTAATGATGCATGCCAGTTTCTGGAGGGATTTATTGGGGAGGTCAAAGAGAAGAGAGTTGCAATAGTCAATCCGGGAGGTAACAAGGCTGTGGACGAGGATGGCAGTGGTGTCGGGGGTGAGAGAGGGACGGAGACGAGAAATGTTTCTCAAATTAAAATATGCAGACCGGGTGATACTGTTAATGTGGGAGTGAAAGGGAAGAGTCTTGTCGAGGACGACACCCAGACTCTTTTCCTGAGGGGCGGGAAAGACAGTTGAGTTGTTTATGGAAATGGATAAACTGTTAGATTTGGAGAGAGTGTGGGGCGTGCCTACCAGGAGGACTTCTGTTTTAGAACTGTTGAGTTTGAGGAAGTTGGATGAAAAGCAAGAATGAATTTCTTGTAGACAGGTGGTGAGGGAGGTTGGTGGAAGTAAAGAGGATGGTTTGGTAGAGAGGTAGAGCTGGGTGTCGTCTGCGTAGCAGTGAAAATTAATATTGTGTCTGCGAAAGATGTAACCAAGTGGAAGAATATAGATAATGAAAAGGAGGGGCCCCAGGACTGAGCCCTGGGGCACATAAGCAGAGACAGGGAAAGAGTTTGATTCATGAGATTTCAGTCGAATGAACTGTGTGCTTTCAGAAAGGTAAGAAGTGATCCAGGTGCGGGGGATGTGAGTGATGCCGATGGATGACAGTCTGTCAAGGAGAATGCTGTGAGAGATGGCGTCGAATACTGCGGTGAGGTCAAGAAGGATGAGAATGGGTAGTAAACCTGAATCTGAAGCTATGAGAAGGTCGTTGAAGATTTTGAGGAGTGCTGTTTCAGTACTGTGAAGGGGACGGAAACCGGATTGAAACTGCTCATAAATATTGTCGGTGATAAGATGGTTATGAAGTTGAGAAACAACAGACTTTTTGAGGATTTTGGAAATGAAGGGTAAATTGGAAATCGGACGAAGGTTGTTGAAATTAGTGGGGTCCAAGCCAGGTTTTTTCAAGATAGGCGTGACTGTAGCAGTTTTGAGTGCAAGAGGGACGGTTCCAGAGATTAGGGAGGAGTGAATGATGTTGGTGAGGAGGGGAGCAAGTGAGGTGAGGCAGGTTTTAACAAGAGCTGTAGGGATTGGATCGAGCTGACAGGTAGAGGGTTTGGATTTGAGGATAGATTCAGAGATGGCTTGGACGGAGGGGAGAATAAAACTGGAGAATGTGATTATGGGTGATGAGTAGGGGGCGGTGAAGTCCACTCCAGAGACTGCAGTTCTCCATGAAGCCAGGTGTTGGTGAATGTCAGAGATTTTAGAGACAAAGAAAGACATGAGTGAGTTACAGAAGTCAGTGGATTGCATGTGGTGGGGAAGAGAGTCAGGCGGCTTTGTAATATTGGTGAGGAGAGAGAAGAGAGTTTTGGAGTTGTGTTGATTGGACTGAATTACACCAGAGTAGTAAGCAGATTTTGCTAAGGAGAAACTGTCCTTGTATAGCATTACATGATTATTGTACATTTTGTGTATAGTGACTCCAGTTTAATTTTAATATAGGTTGTCGCCTGTCTTTCTGTCTTGATTACCTTACTTACATACTTAATAAAGAGTGAATTGTGGACATTCTAAAAACGATTTAGGATAGACTTACTAGCTTGATACACATTTAATGATGAGAGTGAATGGTGGATAATATTTCTTGCCATAAAAATGATTTAGGAAACTATCTGTGACTAAAACAAAATGTGTTTAAATTTTATCTCTTTCTTAAGTGACCATGGTATAAGCTGGAAAATGTCCTTCGAGGTGTAAATTATTAGAAATTAATAGACTTTGCGGCGAAGGACGGTTTACGCCTCCGCGCTGTCCATTAATTAATGATAATGGACACCTTGTGGGGCATTATCCCTTTAAAGTAAATGGATCCATTTTCTTTCCTTTTTCCTGTAATCATCCTGCCATGTTTTCTTTTAAAAAGATAACAAAAACAAGGATGTTTGACACATCTATAATACAGCAACATTTTGGTGCCAAGTTATTTTTATTTTTCTCTAATTTAATTTCTTTTCACTCAGGACTACTTAGAGAATGCATATTCAACTTTTACAGGTAAGAAAAACTATATTGTGTTATCTGAAAATCAGGCTTGAGCAGCTCAAATGGAGCTTTAGTTGTTCACGACCTACGACACCTTAATACAACCCTGCTCAGCAAATGATCTAAGCTGGAGCTTGACTTAATGAATCATCTCCACTGCTACTTTTCAGAGTAGTTTTCTTCGGCCTCTCACCTTGTACAGCAGATAAATGAGCAGTGCCAGCAGCAGCAGTCCAGCTAGAACAGCCAGGATGATGATCCACACTGGAACCAAGAACTGGCTGTCCGGCTTGTTCCACATCACAGCCGCCACCACCTGAACAACAGCAGAGATCAGAAACATTACACCATGCACCGTCTTCTTTATTAACACCAGAATGAAATTTACAGGCTTGTGAAAATGTCAAATAAATCCAAGATGAAGTTACCTTTGTGTCTCCGGATGGCTTGAATCTGGGAGGGATGGAATACGGCATCCTGTTGACCTGGAACTGAGCAGAACACTCCAGGATGTGCTGCATGGACGGGCGCTGCAGATAAGCACAACACAGCAGGTGATGTTTTTTTTTCACTATTTTAATATATGAAGTTAAAAAACTTCACTTGCACTGCTTAACAAGACGTCAGTGTGCTTTGTATATTTAAACATTTAGTCAACTTCCTCTGTGTGCACGACGAGATGTCATTCGAAGTAAATACCCTACAGTGACGTGCAATGAGGTTCATGGCTGGTGAGGCACTGATTTACAATTGTAAGAACTAAAAAAAGAGCATCTTATTTCAATATTCATTCAACAGCATGCAACTACTGGTAATGCTTCATATCCTATCAGCATTCCTCTTTCAATTATACTCACAAATCCACTGTTACCAACTCTTCTGTGAGAAAAGTAGCTAATGGTTGTCCTAAAAGTTGCTAAATGATGTCATCATCTAATGTGCATAATAGCCTGGTACATATAGTTGTAATAGAGGCTGTCGTGGAAAGGAATGTCATGGGAAAGTAAAAAAAATGATGAAAAGAGAAGCTAAAAATGTTTAAAAGGCGAAAATAATAAAATAAAAAACAATCCTTTGGCAAATATTTTCTTTTTTGTAGTTTAATTTTATTAAGTGTAAGTTGTTTTCTAACTAGGAGTCTGCAACATTTCACAACACTTTTAACTGTTTTCCTCCACACTCTTCATTAATAGACTTTAATATCTGACGGTAAGCCTGCGCTGCATCAGCCAGCAGCAGCTTTGTACGTTTCATTTTCAGCCTGGTCATGAAACAGAGGCGATCATCTTCTGCCCTGATTGCAGCTGCTGCTGCGTGAAGCCTCTTCTGACTGTTTGAGGGGCCTGCACAGCACCCATTCCTCACTAAGAAGAATAAACTACGTTCATTTACATCAGTCTCCAAAAGTCTCCAATACTACCAGAAAGGTAGAGTGCTGTTTGCCTCACCTGCTGACTTCTCTGCACTTTACTGTAAGATGAACAGGAATAATTCTCAAATACAAATACATTAAAGACATTACACAGACTGTGGAGAGTCATGGTCTATAACAAATATTTCTGTAAAGTTCATAGTGGAGATATGCTGAGGAACAGAAACGGGCAGCGTCATGCAACCCAGTTTGTATTGGATCATGTAGTCCACGTTGAGGCACAGCTTGCCACTGCCTCACCCCCGGTTTTGTTCTGGATTTGATCAGAAAATACTCAAATGTGGCGATTTTTACTTAATAAACTGTCAGAAATGTGTTAGTCATACTGAAAATGCATTTTAACACAGATCAATGGAAAATATTAATATTTATTTTATGATTTTTTTTTTCTTTATCATGACACGTCACTGATACCCTACTGACTATGGGATCAGTACACTCACAGGCCACTTTATTAGGTCCACATGTTTGATTGCTTATTAACACAAATATCTAACCAGCCAATCACATGGCAGCAACTCGATGTATCTAGTCATGTAGACAAGGTGAAGACGACTTGCTGACTAAGCATCAGAATGAGTAAAAAAGGGGATTTAAGTGACATTGAACGTGGCATGGTTGTTGGTATTTACTGGGATTTTCACACACAGCCATCTCTAGTGTTTCCAGAGAATGTCTAAAGAAGAGAAAATATCCAGCGAGCAGCGGTTGCCTGGACCAGAATGTCTAGTTGGTGTCAGAGGTCAGAGGAGAATGGGCAGACTGGTTCGGAGATGATAGAAAGACAGGAAGTCCAAAAAGCACTGGTTCCAATCAAGATCTGCAGAACATCATCTCTGAACACACAACATATCCAGCCTTGAAGCAGATGGACTACAGCAGCAGAAGACACACCGGGTGTCTCCTGCCAGCTAAGAACACACACATAAGAACTGAGGCTACAATTCACACAAACTCGCCAACACTGGACAATAGAAGATGGAGACACGCTGCTGGTCTGATGAGTCTCCATTTCAGCTCCACATTCAGATGCTAGGCTCAGAATCTGCTGGAAACATCATGAAAACATGGATCCATCCTGCCTTGGATCAATGCTTCAGGCTACTGCTTTATAGTCCCATTAGTACTAACGTGTCCTGGTTTAACCAGCACAGCCTACCTGAGTATTGTTGCTGACCATGTCCATCCCTTTATGACCACAGTGGAGCATCTTCTGATGCTACTTCCAGCAGGATAATGCACCATGTCACAAAGTTCAGATCATCTCCACCTGCTTTCTAGAACATGACAATGAGTTCACTGGACTCCAACGGCCTCCACAGCCACCAGATCTCAGTCCAGTAGAGCAGCTTTGGGATGTGGTGGAACAGGAGATTCTCATCATGGATGCAGCAGACAAACCTGCAGCAACTGTGTGATGCTGTTATGTCAATATGGAGAAAACCTCTGAGGAAGGTTTCCACCACCTGCTTCCACCTATCACACCAAGGATTAAGGCAGTTCTGAAGGGAAAAGGGGGTCCCACCGGGTACTAGAAGGTGGACCTGATAAAGTGACCTGTGAGTTTGTGAATACAACACATCGTCTATAACAGTTAATCTCCAGCAGAGGGCAGTATGAGAGCGTACATAACCTCATAGTTCTGATTTGGTCTTCACACTGAGGTCTTCATTCAGCTTTCTTGTACTGGTAGTGTGCTGCATATGACCCTGTAATCTCACCTCAATGAAGGTTTCAGCCCAAACTCTGGATCGTACAGTCAGGATGATGCTGTCTCCTCTCTCCAGCAGCCCCACGTTACACCTCAGCTCCCAGCAGTCTACTGCCCCACACGTCTGCAGAGATGCAGCCAAACATTAACATCTTTTCTGTTTGTACAAATAAGCTGCCCAACATCCACACACAAGCACATGCACATTATGTTTTTTGTTGGTGTTATAGCAATGTTTTCCAGATTTTTATTTTTTTCCTTAAAATATGAGGGATAAACAGAACCCCCCCCCCCCCCAAAAAAAAAAAATACACAGACACACACACAAACACACACACACACACACACAAATGGCTTTCAGATTTTGAGGTTTTATAGGTTGATTTGTTGAACATATGAACTTCTGCAGTTTGTGAACTTTGGCTCTTAGATACATCTTCTGGTGGTGAAATCTGCACAGCAGTAGCTCCGAGGCCAAGATTAATTTCTCCTCAGAGACACGAAGGAAGTGCATCATGATTTGGAATTACAAATGACCCACTATAGTCGATGCTATAAGCTTCACTCTCTCAGCCAAGCGTTTTATTTTCTATTTTTAAATGCTTTTGCTTTTAGTTTTGATTTGTTGGTATTTCACTAAAGAAGGGATGTGAACACAAGTTATCAGCTCCTTTCAGACATCATCAGGTTGGACCACCAACTGGCCAAAGTTGATCCCAAATCTTCAGGCTGCCAGGTGAGGTGAAATTATAATGACAATAATCAGATTCAGCTTCAAGAAAACATCATTTAAAACCCAGTGAATTTTCCAACTTGACAAAACCTACAGGCTTTTTCTACAGCATGTTGTGTCCATCACTTCATGTGTTTAGATAAGAGTTCCTCTGAAGACTGGTCCAAATGTCACTTTTCACTAACTTTCTATAAACATGATTTCCCATAAACCTAACACATCTGTGATAGAAATACCACAGCTGGACAGCAGAGAGTCCAGAAATGAGTTGAGGGATTGAACTTTGCTTATTAAATATGACTGAAACCCAGTTCGATGACCAAGTATCCAAAGTGTCACAGTTTTACTTCTTACAATGAAAATCTTTTGCTTTGGGGACAGTTTGGAGGAGAAGGAGCTTTCAGATACAGTTGGAAAAGGACTCAATAAACTCAAGAGTTGTTTTGATTTTAGTAAATTTACTTTAATTTAAACAAAATAAAGTATAAAATATTTGCCAATTGATTAACCAACACTCATAAGAAACTCGTGATACATAAAACTGAAATTGAAAATGGGTGTGAAATAAATTTAGAGTAATAATAGTCTAAAAATTGAGCTGGAATAAACATATAAACTATATTAATTTAAAATATCTAAATTAATTTAAGTTCTTGCATAAGTATAAATACTCTTTGAAACAGTGCTGATTCAGTAACTGTCATCCCAGCATCCAGCATTTAAACTGTGGATGGTGGATTAACAGTGGCTGTATTCTCTGATCCTCTAAATACCACCAAACTGCGCCAAAATAACTCCATAAATCACAGGGCCATTTAACTGTCTCACAAACAATTACAGCAAGCTGCAGGAGATGTTGACCAGAGCTCATCGTATCTGCTCCTGTTTCCTCTGTTGAAACAAATAACCTCATTATAATTTAAATGTTCAGTACAACAAGCAGAGCTGAGTCTTCCCACAATCTGATTGGACTGTTTTAGTGTTTTAAAGAGAGCAACGTGCATGTCAGAAGCCACACTGGGTTTCCCATAAGAACCCCAGTGGGAGTGAACACCCAGCAGAAGGGCAGTGACTTTATTCCAGAGCCTGTGTTGTGGTGTGTTTGGAGCAAGCAGCTCTGCAGGCTCACATCACCATGACTCAACTGACATGCTGAGCCAAGGAGGAAGGAGAAGAAGGCCTCCTGGGGTCTTTATGGGACAAATGGAGTCCGCTGATGAGAAACAAATGTCCTCAGAAAAGTTATAGAAGAACAAAAACAACAATCAAAGAAGCCTCTTCTCTAAGTTTACATTTTTAAAATTGCCTGATTTGTAATTAAATAAAAAAAAAACAAAAAGAACATGAAAGCAAAAAATAAATAAATGTACGTATTTGTGAGCTCATATTTTGCCCTTTACAATTTCAAGTTGCATTCAGTCGGTGTACTAAGCTAGGCTAAAAATAACTTAAAATTACTGTAGTTAGGTTTTAAATCCATAGAAAGGTGAGATAGACTTTGTGGCTCTAGTGATGCTAAAGTTAATGACATGGCTAATTAAGCAGCTACTAGCAAAACACAACCCAATCTTCTTCAAGTTACACTTTTAAATGTGTTTGGTTTACTATAAATTTAGAAAAAAAAACAACAAAAAACAAAATCGAACTGTGACAGTTTTTTGCCTTTGGCACAGGTATGCTAACAGTTTCAACTTGCTTTCAGCCCTTTTATTAAGCCAGTATAATTTAAATCACATATTATTGTTTTAAACTTATATATATATATATATATATATATATATATATATATCACATTATTGATTTACTCTGTGTAAAGGTTAAAGAAAACATATAGCTATAGTGGCGCTGAAGTTAATGAAATTGCTAATTAGCTGCTACTAGCATAACACAGCTTATTCTTCTGTAAGTTCAGATAAAACTAGAAACACTAAATCAAAAGAGAATGTAATTAACATTTTTTTTGGTCTTTTACAGAGGTATGCTAACAGGTACAACATGCTCTCAGCGCTTGTATTAAGCATCACTTGTATTAATCAGGTGATGGTAACAGGACTAAAATTAAGTATCTCCATGCTAGCCTAAGGATTGTAGTCTGTTTAATGTTTCTGTTTTCCATAAAAATCCTTCACCGTTGGACTGTCTAGTGTCTCACCAGGTTTCCTTGTTCAGCTAGAGGCTCTCTGTGCACCTCCCTTTTCTGGACACGGTGCCCCATAGTGGACTTCAGTGACGCAGAACCCTCGGCTGCAGGAGGCTGAAGCTGCATATATTGTTAGTCATTAACTAATACAATCCAATCTTCAGGGCCAAGAATAGCAAAGATAATTGTGTCTCCATGCCAACCAAGCTGTGTGTGCGTCTTCACCTTGAGTTTCAGTGCATTGAAGGTTGTTTTAGAGGAGCAGCTGAGCGGGCCCTCAGTGATCACCTCTACAGGGTAGAGCAGCTCGCGGCTGGGAGCCCTTAGAGGACATTTTACCTCTAAGGTCGTGTGGCTCACCATGCTGGGACCATTATTCACCAGCTGAGAGAGAGACAGCAAGTATGAGTGTCATTTTGAACTCAGATACTGTTGTTAAAACACAATACACCATTACATCGACACATATTTCTATTAAATACCTCAAACAAACAAGGGGGAGTAGTACCTCATAAACCTGCTGAAGCACAGGACCGACATCCTGCTCCTCCACCAGACTGTGACCAACGTTCCAGTTTGGAGGAGGAAAGATTACTTTGTCTGGCCTTGAAACACTGCAAGAGCCAAAATCACAATAATTACCATGAAATCATGGTAATGTAACAACATGACAAAGTGGACAGTAAGCCTCACCCCTGCAGAATGACATCAGCCATGGCAGCAACGTCCAGCTCAAACAGCATCGCTTCACTCTCTGAGTTGTTTTCATTTTTACTACAACACACAAAAACAGAAGATGAATGCTTGACCAACATTTATTCATCCACTAATTAAAACTAACTCAGAAGATTACTTGTTTAAGATGTAAATTAAAATCAAATAAATGTGTGGCCAAAGTCGATGTCTGTATGTATACGTGTGCTATCACTGCTGTATTATTGGACCTCTGCTAATGATGTGGCACATCCTCGTAAGCGAAGATAGATTTTTTCGTACATATGACGGTAAGCCGGTAGGGCAGCGCCATGACGGTCTGCCATCTTTAAACTACAGCTGCCGGCAAGGGACAAATAGCAGCAACTACACTTTTTCCCTGGGAGCCAGTGCACAGTGAGACACAGGAGAAGATAAACAAGAGTGGGTTACTACCCCTGCAAGTTGGAAAATCTGTTAAATTGTTATTTACAAAAATGCCGGACCATGCATATGCAGCAGCATCATGGGAGCCATTTTCACCATCACCAAAAAAGCCAAAAAGGGGACTTAAAAAGCAGCGTGACCAGAAGATACAAAAAGGAAAAACATGGGGTTAGCCAGGTAGAAAGAACTCAAGAAGGAGAAAAATTTTAAAAGGAATGCTGAAGTTGTAGCTTTCCCCTCAACAAGTAAGTCAGCGATTCTGCCTAAATGAGCCTAAAACTTTTGTTAGACAGTGTTGCTCATTACCATGGTTACCAGGGGCAGCATAACAGTAGTAGGCGAACTGTGTTGTTGTTGAATATGGCGGCGGTGAATAAAGTTAATGTTCAACTTCAGAAGTGATTTCTTTCTCTGTAACATTGTGAACCCTTAATGAAGCTACAGTTGCAATATGAGACAGTGAGACACTACATACTAGAAGTATACATTACTTTGCAATACACAAGTCTAACATTAGATAACAGTAATTCTTGCACAGTGTCCCTTTAAAGATATTTAATATCAAACAATAAAAAAAAATGTTTTGTTTAGTTTTTTTTTTTGTGGGGGGGGGTTAAGATAGAGTAACTCTTTAACTCTTAAATAACTTTTATATTTTCTTGTGAAAATCGTTTGGCTCGATCATTAAAGGGGCAATAAATGGAAATTCATCATTTCTAGACTAAAGTAATGAAAAAAGTCTACAGGCGTAATTTCATCTAGAGTATAGCATGACGTCACACACCTTCTCCAGCCTTGTGTTTACCAGCTGGTCCAGCCACATGTTCATGTACATACATGTGAATCGCCGCCTCCTCTCTCCTCTCGGAGCCCTCAGCCCTCCCTTCCTATGAAAGGCTTCAGCAAGCAATGGCAGCTCATATTTTAGAAGTAAGATAGAGCCGAGCAGAACGAAACATTGACCTGAGAATAACCAGGATCCGACATTACCTCTGAAAAAACTACGGTCGTTGGATAACGAAAGGGACAGAACCTGAATTAACATTGGCCTTTCCAAAGTAAAGAGCACTGCGAGAGCTGAAAAGGCTACAAACTGACTCAGAGCTAGCTTCTACAGGACAGTACCAACATAAATGTTATAAGTTACTTCGACATTTTTCTCAAAATGGTGATGTTGTTTTGCTCAGTGTGTTTGGACTTTGCACATTCATTCGCAGACGAGGAGAGTTGGGGGGAAGAGGTAGAGGAAGGTGTGGTTCATGACACACTTTGTTTTGGTCTACAGGCAGAGCACGACAGCAAAACTTGTGATTAACCAGTTCCCCCCTTCCTGCCTTTAATAACCAGTTACTATGATTACAGAATATTTTGTTCCTTGCTAAAGAGTCAAACGTACATGCTTATCTACTGTACACTCGTCTGTAAATACTATATCAACATCTCTACTGGTCCACAAGTTTCCACCAGGAACCTGGGCTCAATGCACTGTATGGACCTAAATCGGACTCTACTAAAGTCAAACAGCAAAAGAATGTGGAGGCTTGTTTTAAAGTGATATTAAAACCTTTACAATACACGGTAGACCAATTAGATGCTTATGTGTGGGAAGCTTTAGCAGAGCTGACCCAAAAGCTAGCTTGTTTGCATCTGTTGATTCCCAGCTGGTTTGTGAAACAGAAACTATATTCTCAGCCTTAGACTTTGCAGTCTACAAACACATTCATGACACTCTCACAAGGTTTTCATAAAAGAAGAAAAACAGAACTTTATAAGCACAACTTAGGAATAGATCTAATAAGATTTGTAAGAAGATTTTGGTGAATGTGGCCCAGAAATTATAGTTTTAAATACTCTATGGATAGTTTTAATGTGTGTATTTTCTCCACAAAGACTAATGAGCTTTTTCTATGTCAGAGCAAAAATACCAACAAGAGGAAAAACAAAGAGGCACATCTGAACGGAACAAGTTAGATCTTAATCTCTCTACTTTAAAGCAACAAGGCTAAAAGGTGCTTTACAAAGAACCATCTTCTAAAAAGGGAAGAAACTTTTAAAAACAAAGAACCTTTAACCTGCATGAAGTTGCAGAGGCAGGACAGCTGGCTTGTAACTTTACCATTTCAGTCAAAAACAGAGACTGGAAGAATTTAGCTGCCTCGTACGATAAAGATTACTTTAGCCAGAGGAACCATCAACAGAGAAAAAGGATTAAGAGTATCCCTGTCTGCATGATCATAATCCACCCAACATTCCTGGATTGTCTGAAAAATGGACCTACCTTCGTATTTGGAGCTCAAACTGGACAGTATTGTGAGTATCCTTCAGTCTCGGCACAGTGAACCGAAGGCCGGCCCATAACTACACACAGAAGATTCATTTAATGTCGCGGTTTCATATTTCAACTGGATTTTACTGAAGAGAAGCAGAGAATGAGTTATTTCTCATAAAACTGATGTACTGTATGGATAACAGTTTGTTGATGTTTTTATGCTCTATCAGGTGTTACGTTTGCTTGTGAATCAATCACACCAGTTGATTTAATTGTACTGAAATGCTAAAAGTGAGCAAAGCCAAGAAAAGCATGAGGGTTTTTCCGGTTCTTACACTGGTACCAGACTTCATGGGGTTTCCCAGATCACACACAAGATAGCGGGTCTGGTTTTCTGCCTCATAGCTGCACGTCAGCTGAGTAAAACTCTGGAAAGAACACAAAAGATTTCAAACTCCGTCAAGCTGTGAAGTTTTAAGACTGCACAACCAAAGATTTACAACAGTGTGTTCTGCCAGCAGACGATTAGTTCTTCTTTGTATATTTTCTGTAGTGTGTTTTTATTCTGCTCATTTGTTGGTAGGAATGTACACAGTGTTTTCCACATCTGCTAATGTAAGTCTCTGGAATATAGTTCTACTTGGTTGGAAAGTCAAACAAAATAAAGAAACAAAGTAAACCGGCTGTGTTATGAAAGCAGAAGATTTGTTATTTGTACTTGCTGCAGAATAATAATAATAACAGTGATTCAGAGATTAAAATAAAGGGGAAAATGATAATCATTGCTATTCTCTGTCAGGCAGTGTGGAAATGTGACTTGTTACCTCAGCAAACAGAAAACTGTCGTCTAACGTTCGCCTCACCGCGTTGTTGCGCGCTATCCCGCTGTAGTCGGCCTCCGGGGGCAGCGTCACATACAGCTCAGCCTCGTACGCCCCTCCCTCTCCCTCATTCCTGGCATTAAAGGTCAGGACCAAGGGGTTTTCATCTCCCAGGTAGGCCTCTGATCTGTCCCTGTGAAAAGAAAACACAAACTACATCACTGACTCCTCTGACGCTTGTTTTTTTATCTCTTGTGTAATATATGAATATACAGTATTTGAATGTACCATTCTAGTATAAGGATGTAAGTTATCATTCAAGGGTTTGAAAAATGTTTGTTTTGTAACGTGTTTGGTGTAAATCTGGTGTAAGTGAGAACTGAATCTCGAATGAGGTTGTTTGTCTCTGTGCTGGCCCTGAGATGAACTGGTGACCTGTCCAGGTGTACCCTGCCTCGTGCCTAGTAGCTGCTGGCTCCAGGGAGATAGATGGATGTATTCAATCTTAGGCCTTAGCTTTAAATGATTAGAGGCAGAACCAAAACATTAGAACTATTTTTGGTTTCTAAGGAGCTAAAAAGTGTAAACTCAACATCTGAAGTACAAATCCCATTTTAAGCAGAGCTGGAATTTTTTGGTTTTTAATGCAAATAACACAGACAGCTACAGAAAAAAAGGAAAAAAAGAAAAGCATACCTTCAATCAACTTTAAGTTTTAAATGGCTATAAAAAATCATTTGCTCCTCATCGTGTTTGATGAATAACATACAGCATATTACATCATGGGTCATTTTTTTTAAACAAACTGATTCAACAGCTTGTAAAATCGCCATTGGCAGTAATAATTAAAGTGAACCTTTTCCATATGCACAGCTCTCTGAAGGTCCCACCACAACATTTTAATCAGGTTGAAGTCTGAATCATGCCAACACCTCGATTCTTTTCTTTTTCAGCCATTCTGTTGTAGACCTGCTTCTGTGGTTGGGATCACTTTCCTGACGCATGAGTGTCACATGTTTCATCCAAGTTTTAGCTGTCAGACAGATGGACTCATGTTTGACTCTGGAATACTTTGGAATCCAGAGCAGCCCATGGTCCACTCAGTGACTGCCAGTTGTACTGTGGCTGCAGAACAAGCCCACATCATCGGCCCTCCACCAGCGCGTTGACAGCTGGTATGAGGTGTTTGTGCTGATATGATTTCTGATCAAACATCTCCACTTTGGGCTTTTAAGGGAGCATTTGCACCAGGAGAGTCTGGGGGTTTGAGTAGGCATGAAAATCTGAAGAATTTCGCTCCTTCCTCTGGTTTGGTTTGCGTTCTCACTGCACTTTACTCACGCGGACCAATCCGCCTGAAGCACATCACACAGTTACAACAACTGCTCACTAGGGGGCGATATTCCCCCAAAGACAATATAATCCAGCCTCACTGATTGGTCAGGAACAATTGCAGCTCATGCAGTGCAAGTTAAGATTGGAGCAACAATCAATTTCAGCCGTCTTCGGGTTTCTGATTTTACTTTTGTGTTTAAACCCCATCTGGTTTCACCAGAATCCGTCCAGTATTTTAAGCTGCAGGTCTGCTGAAGCCCTCAGCTGGTTTAAATCAGGGTTAAAAACTTTTCTGTTTGCCGCCACCTGTTATCAAAACAATTGTTTCTAGCATTTTATTCTAGTTTTTCAGTTTTATATCAATTATTTTTTTTTCCTTTTTAGAGTTTGTTTCTAATGTACTTTTTAACGCTTCTTCTGCACCCCTCTGTAATGTTTAGTGTTAAGCACTTTGGATGGTCTTGTACATAAAATGTGCTTTACAGATAAACTTGCACTTAGCAGCAGGAGACGCAACAAGTTATCTGACATTTGCTACGACGCATCCTACGTCACTTCCTTTCATTGGTTCACTGGTTGGTCCGTTTGCTTTCACACTGTAAAAGAACCACACCAGGGTTCACTTGCAAGTAAACCGAAATCCCCAGTTTTAAGGCGGAAGAGAGTTCCCTTCTTTGGTCCACACCAGAGCATGAATAAGCGTTCACACTGCTCCAAACACACAGTATTATCCATGGAAACAGACCAGGATCTGGCCAAACAGCGCTAGTGTGAATGTGCCCTTAAACACATGTAAATATCTAAATATATTTTATTCAGCAGATAGTCTAAATATCCATACATGAATAAATTCAATAGACCCCCAAACTGATCATTTTCCACAGATTCTGTCCCAGTTCATGACCAGTCAATGAAGAAACAGGTGTACAGAAGCGGAGTTGGACATATGTCAGTCAGTCAAATAATTACCCACCCATGCTAGAATATAATAACAAGGGCAGTTTCATTTGGTTTGGTAGAAGCAACGGAACGATATATGGACAAATTTTAACTATAATCCATCATAATTTCACTGGCAGACCAGGTCAAGTTGAGCATGTGTTCCTCATCCTTTGCTCATATTTTGGCATGTGTATGTTCAGGGTGGAGTTTTACACTTCAGAAAATTCTCAGAAATAAAGCCACAGCTACCAAAGTCAGGATGTTGTTGCTCTTTGCTTTTTTAGAGTAACTGATTCAACAGTTAGCACTTTATCTGTGTAATGCATCACCCTAAGTAAATCAGAAAGTATATACTGATGGCTGGGAAATCTTCTAAGTCTCAAACCATTTCTTTTAATTTTGTAATTATTGATAAAACAAAAAAAAAAGCAAACAACAAGCTCACAATGTGTTGCTATATGTTGAACTTATAGAGCTGCTATATTTTGTGACATTTTTGTATGATGAAGTAGGGCATCAATTCATGAAAAAAGTTGAAATATAGAAAAAAAAAGCATTGCTTCCCTGTTGATGGGAACATCTCGGCTAAAGCTATCAGTCTGGCAAAAGATCTGGTCATTATGCAAAAGCATTAAGGTTAACTTGTTTTATGGCTTAAAATACTTGTTTTAAACTGTCAACCTTGATTCCACTTTTTAATACGTATTATTGACCTAAATTAATTTGGTAAAAGAGTAATATTTTTTTTATTTGACCAAAACTAGACTAAAACCTTTTTGAGTTTTCATCGACTAAAACTAGACTAAAACTATCAAACTTAGAAATGACTAAAATGTGACTAAAACTAATAAACATTTTCATCCTAAAGACTAAAACTAAGACTAAAACTGAGATTCCTGCTGGATTCACAACAAAGCCGTTGCAAGGTCCTTTTACATAGTCCAATTATAATCCAATTAATTGTAGTTTAATTATAATTTAATGAGAACAAATCCCTTATTTGATCAACATTAGATCAGTTTATAATCAGTGTGTTCATATAAATAAATCCATGAAAAGAATAGCTTTTGTAAGGAAACCAGCCAACAGCAGTCCAACGAATGACCTGGTCAGTCTGTGTGTGTAGCTATAAATTAAGCCAGCCAGTGAGTGTGCTCTGAAATGACGAGCCTGCACGGGAAAATCAGATAACTGACAGCAGGATAATAGTTAAGCTGGCATGTTTTGAACTGCTCAGCTCTACAGGACTCTAGCAATAACATCGCCTTCATCTTTGAAAGTCTACTGTTGTGTTGCTGCCTGTGGGTCTGTTCACACTCCTGAACTTGTCAGTTTGTGCTTTTTTCTTTAATTTATGTTCACACTCTGAATCAGTCTCCAGATTCTCAATGGCTGTTTGACTTTTTTCCAGCTCAAGTCTTGCATTTATCTAGTGTAATAAAAATGACTGAAAACAGCCGCCTCCGTTAACATGGTGCTGCAGGTTCGTTTGAGCTATCTTTGTTGCCAGGTCCTTTTAAAATCATAAGGTGCAGGGCAAGCCTGAAATCCCCAATAGAAAATAAAATGTAATGAAAATCAGGGACATAAAGTCTAAGCAGACAATGCATCTCTGTTTCAGACGTTCCCCAAAGGCTGTTTTCTCCTGCATATCTGACCACGACCGACCTGGAAAATAACCCAAATCTGATCAGTGATTTGTCACAGGAAACCAACCCCCCACCAAACTCTGCATGTTCACAGTGACGTCCCTGTGTGCCAACATTTTCAGTGTTGTGATAAATCCTCTAGACACCGTCCAACCCTCCCCCGTCTGCTGCAGTAGGTGGTAGTAAATCCATGTTTCTATTTTGCAGAAAGGGGAGAAAGGAATCTGTCATGGATTGAAATTGGGGCTCTTCTTTCACTCCGTTTCCTTCTCCCTTCCCCCCCATCGCCTTCATCGGGTGTGGACGCAGTGACCCCTCGCAAAGTAAGATAACCACCAGATGATTTTGATTAGGCCGGGGCAAGTTAAGTAAATGCAGAGGAAGCAACACCGATGGCATAACACCAACTCTGCAGATGCTGGAATGGACATAAAACTCAGATGTTACACAGAACTAAATTTCACTTGTTGATCAAATATGAAGGGAATCATGAAGCTACAAAAGCATAACTGAAGCCAGAGGATTCAGCTAATACACAATGACAGAGCTCTGGGTTGTAAATGTTAAACAGCCCAGTGTTTGTGGAATGTCAGCCAGCAGGAGAAAAACTGCCGAGTCCTACATCGTGCCGGTGAAGGGAAATTCTCTTTCAGTGAAGTGCTGAATCATTTGAGTTTGGTCCCGAGGCAACTATAAATGCAGATCTTTCAGTTTTCATGGGAAACTTTGAGCTCTGATTGTATTTCTGCAGCTAAGAGAAATCACATGGCCACATAATGCAAAACACTTCTCCTAACAGAGCTGGTAGAGGAGGATGCCAAGAGAGTGTGTTTGCTTTCTGAATGGAGAAGACATTGACAAATAACTCTTCGGTGTGCATTCACAAACAATGAAACATGATTAATTAACAAAAATATGAGCTTGTGGCAGGAGCTGGGGATCATTCTTTTACGTCTGCACTCTACTGAAATCCAGTTCAGAGCTGCAATGACTTAATACTGTGTTCGAACTGAATCACTCTTCCTTTTTGTCAGATTAAACTCTCCTCCACTTTATTACTATTTTAAATCTTGACATTTGTGACTCATTCCCCAAACAAGTTTTATCCAGAAATGCACAGAAATATTGTTCATATTGTTTGCAAATAATAACAGAATTTATTTATTTGATGATGGGGATCACCGGTAGCATAAAGTATAAGATGCATACTGGCAGAAGGAGCCTTGTTTCATCTTTGTTCCAGCTTGTTTCAGCTTATTTCCTGTTTAGAAATTTATTACTACAAGACATTTATGAACTTTAAAAATCTGTCTCACTTCTCAGATTCTGAGGCTAAAATGATGTAAAATGAATGTATGAATAGATATAGCAGCATAAAGGCCGACCAGAAGAAGAAAGCAGAATTTATTACTAACAGAACTTTGTAGAAATAACACACAGATCAACAGTGACCAAGCCTTTTCTCATCTCATCGTTCTCTCAAGTTTTGGCTTTCAGGAGAAAAAGCATTGGTATTGAAACAAACACACAACAGAAACTATTTCCATGTTTCCACTTTTTCCTCATTTCCAGTTATTCCTGCTACTATTTACCTGCTATCCTCACTAAACCAACTCCAGCTCAGCTGCTTTGTGGCGCCACCGTGCATCAGAAACGTCTTCTTGGCTTTATTCCAGCCATAGAGGGGCATTATTTTTCTTCTTTTCACACACACATAGAACTTTCTGCTCACTGGTTGATCTTTGGCTGCTCCTGATTGGACGTTACCGTCAATCTAAGCTCTCTGATTGGTGGAAAAATCAGCTGAGTTAAAATGACAGTTACAAAATGGGCTGCATCAACAATGTTAACAATACAAGCATAAGTAACGTCTGAATTTGCTCTTGTTGTGGTTCTTTTTCTGTTTTTTCCTATCTTTGCTGCTAAATGTGGTTTATTTTTGGGAGGGGGGTGGTGAAGCTTGTGTTAACTAGTTACTTTGCTTTTCCCTAGCTTATAGTCATCCCTATTCTCTATTTGCTGCTATTTTGTTTATATTCCACAGGCAGCCCCAACTTCTGCTACATCTATTCTTCCGTTGGCTCCATGGGCGCCAGTACGGTGACTCAAGCTCCATCTAGTGGTAAAAAGTGATATTACTTAACCAAGTCGGGGCAGTAGCACTATGCAACGTTCTGAAAATACAAATATGTGTTTCCGACTTGTTTTGATGGCACATTGACATTTATTTATTTATTCCTGGAGCCACCGGTGCTCTGCAGCATCCAAAGGCTGAGAAATTGGATTTTACACCTTACAGTGTCTTTCATTTTACAGCACCGTGTTACACGCTAGCAACTGAATATCAACTGAATATCAACACATTGGCCCTTTTAAACACATACCATGTCTGATTCATCAAAGAAACGCAAGACGACATTTCTGAATGTGACAGAGTAAGACATGAGACAAGACTCAACATTGGACTGACTTTTACTGGCTGGAGAGAGCTCAGAAAAGAGACATGATACAAGACGCATGATAAATTAGCCTTTTTTAGGGGGTGTTCAAGTGAGGAAATCTGCCAACGTTTTGTGTAGGGGCTTTGATACTAGTGGTTTTTAAAAAGCACTAATTTCACATTCAATACATCCACATTAAACAGGTCGTTGGTGAAAAGATGCATTTCTCCCTCATGTGTTTGAAGAAACCAAAACAGAGGTGAAGAGTAGAAGAAACTTTACATTTATTGGTCAGAAAGAAAAGACACTGCTCTGTGGTTGAGGCTGGCAGCTGTGTGCCTAACTGCACTTGCCTTCTAATCTTTATAAGACGTTAACTGCAGCTTGTTTTGGAGCTTCCAAGAGGTCAAAGATCCCATTAGTGAATTTCCTTGTTAAATTTGTATGTGTATGTGAGAAAAACAGGGAAATTAGCGCTGCCTGGCGGGGGTATTTCAGTAAACAGTGAGAACAGTGATTTCCTCTTACCCATATACAAGCAGCTTGAGGTCAGGGACGCAGATGTTGTCTTCTCCGCAGTCCAGCTGAATCTGGGCCTGATGAGAGGGAGAAAAGAGAGGGCAGGGTTAGATGGAAGAGGAAGGAGGAGTGACAGATGGATACGGTGAGTGAAAAGGTATGAAGAGGGAAAATCTTTGGAGGAAGTGGATGTTTACAGAAGCCTGAACACTAGATTGGTGATTTTATGAAAGGATAATAGTGGATATAGTCCACACATATCCTCAATATATGCCCAGAACTAACATTTGCCACAACCAGATGCCAGGAAGTTGTGAGAAAGCAGTGTCCTTTCATGTTTGCTTTATAAAAGAAATATGTGCTTAACATGTGGACAGGAAGAAGAGGAATAACAGACATGCTGAAGGTTTAGGAGAATAAAGGGATAGTGAATTCCATCAAAACTATTACATTTTTGTGGAAAAGCCTCCATGAAAAAGAGAGAAAACCTCACAAGACAATAGGATTAATTTCCTCCTTCATCTTCTGTGACAGATGACTCTGTAAAAACTGCAGTCTCAGATAAATGTGATTTGATTTGGCAGTATTGACTTTTCCAGTGCTGATCTTTGTGCTTTCTTCCCTCTTTTCTCTTCTGTCTCGTCTTTCTGTTCTCCCATGTAGCTCCATGTCATTGTTGCCACGGCCTCGTCTCCTCGGCATATGGGAAACATTAGACTGAAAAAACGCTACAGAGAGCAAAGACTCGGCTGGGTAATGGTTAACAGTGTCTCGTGGAGATTCCTCCTTCAAATGGCTGGTTTTACACTCATTCTGCCGGCTATCCGTCACATAACACCAAACAAACACAACATGTGCACATGTGCTCTGCACCAAACTTTTAAATTCAAAAGAAGAGGCCAAAGTTATCCTCTCTGTCCTCAAACCGCTTTCATCTCTCTCCACTTTCATCTCTTCATCTTCCTCCTTGTCTGATCCAAGTTTACTTCCAAGTTATCCTGAAACAGACCAGTCTGTTGGCTTGTTGGCAACTTCATGACATGATGACAACTCAGACAGAAGAATTAGACCCGATAGATCATCAGGAATAAAGAGAATACTAGTCTAATAGATTTAATACGTGCAAGAACATGAAGAGCTGTTGGATGTCAGAACATCAGCAGCTGTAATGAATTATGAGGAAACATCTAGCTGGACCAGAGTAAGTATTAGCTGAAGGAAGAGTCACTGTGTCACTGATTCACACAGTGCTTTGATTTACATCAATATGAAGCTGTCAAAGTTTAGAGAAGTCAATGACAGTAAGAAAGGACGGGATAGTGTTACATTTAAGAAGTTATGATTAAAAGTTTGGTTTATGGGTGGTACAATGTGGTAACAGTAAAACTCAGTTACCTGTTACATTAAAGGTAAAGTTTGTTAGCTACAGCTCTTCAGCTGCTTGTTAAAGTAGCACAATTTAACTTTCTGACCTTAAAAATCTGTTTCTGACTCTTTTAAATGTTACAGCAACATTTATTGTTTACATTCCTGGAGCGGTCGTTCCCCAGCAGCTTTTTTTCTCCAGCCCCGAGCATCACCTTACACCTAAGTTTCACTTAACAAACTGCATCTGACACCAGTAACCGGATATCAACACACTGGGTGCTTTGAATGCGCACCATGGCTCCACAGTGGTGGAGAGAGCTCAGAGAAGAGACAGGATGCAAGATGGATACTGAATTGGCCTACTGAAAAAGTTCAGTAGGGTTTCTTTAAGATTTGTAAATATCAGTATAAGTGATCCTGGTGAGATTAAAAGAAGATGGCACACAGCACAAATGAAAAATTTAAGGCTTGCATAAAAAACACTTTCAGGATGAACTTATATATCTCTTTGTAAGGATGCAGCTGTAAACCTCAATCAGATCATATGTAAACATTAACTCTGCAAAGGCGGACTCTGATAAAGTGAAGCAGAACAAAATTACAGACGTTTTAGTCCAGACAGTTCAGGCGAGGGATCCATATCAGTCACATCAAAAACCACTACAAAAGAGTAAATCATCAAATATGAATGATTAAAGGGGATTTAATGAATAAAAAGTTATATTAATAGTGTGGATAATGTGGACATAATGATAATCTTCTCTTGTAAGACTCAGACTGCTCATGTGGTCAGCGTTGTGGACTGCTGCACGGTAACCCCACCCAAGGATGATGCAACACGAGAAGCATCACTGCCACATTAAGAGAAAATCTTAATCTTAATCTCAATCTTAAAAGAGAGAAATCAGCTGTTCCTCATTTCCTTCAATCCTCTTGTTGACTGTAAAGCAGATAACTTTTAAACCACCAGCAGCAAAGCATTAATAAAACAAAGTGTCACTTTGTTTTCTGATAGCTAAGTCATTCAGCTATTCACTCAGTTACTAGTTATTGTTACCTCCACCAAGGTTATGTTTTCTGTGGCGTACGTCTGTCTGTTAGGAGCATAACTCAAGTTATGGACAGATTTTTTTTATTCAGTTTTAATGAATAAAGGAATAAGTGATTACATTTTGGGGGTGATCCGAATCCCTGACTGGATCCAGGAATTCTTTAAAGGATCTTTACTATTAGAAGACAAGGATCATTTTGCCATTATAACTTCTAACTAATGCCAGAATCATTGGTCAAAAATAAATAAATAAATCACATGATGACATCATGGTAGACGTTATAATCCAACATTGTTTGACCCGGATCACGTTGATATTTTGGATCTGGTGATCCAGAAGTTTTGAAGTATAGGAGGCACTGGGTGGGCGGTTGGGCCTTTTGGGGTCTTCGGGTGAGTGACCCTGTGGCTTGGCAGAGGTCTGCCAAGTTTAATAATTCTAGTTTAATAATTCATCATTCTAGTTATGGTATGCTACATTGTTGTTGTCACACACTACTTGCAGCATTTCTTTAAAATTGTGTTGGACAGTCACATTTACAACACTGACATGAAACATAGTGACACAATATAGGAACTTCATTGCTTTGTTGCTTTTTGGGGCAATTATTGTTATGCAATTAAAATGCAATTATCGAAATAAATAAATTAAAAAGCCTGTAATTAATTTAGATTAATTTTTAATTGGTCCCACCCCTAATAAATATATAAGATATACAATTTAAGCAGGTAAGCAACTTTCAGGTGTCAGGGAAAAATAAAATCCCAATAACCACCAGCAAACATTAGCTAGCAGTTAGCTAGCGCTAGCATTAGCGTGTTCAAGCTTCTGAATACTGACTTTTTTATTTTACTCTACTTCTGAATGAATTTTAGTAGTTTCTTTACAGTTTGGCAAGTTTATAAACGTGGAGATCAAGCCCTGTCTTCTTGCTTTTATCACTATCTATATCATTATTTATTATCATTTCAGGCTCTTATCAGAGACTTGTTCAGCTAAATTGATGAACTCTGCTTTAGCAGAAAGAAAGCATTTGGGAAAACCAAACATTTGTACAAAGGAGTATTTATCTTTAATTTTATTACTGATCTAGAAACAGAGACGAAAATATTTTCTGCCTAAATGTTTCTCAGTTCTCCAACTTTCTGATTATTTCCAAGACTAAATAAAAAATCCCATTTCCACGTGCCATCAGACCACATCCCAGCATTTGGATAAAATTGCTTGTAAGGATTTTGAGCTGGAAATTAAACACAGGAACACGTAATACAAGTTAACTCCACTGCATCATATGGTCACTCCACCTTGAGTCACTCACATAAACGTGCACGTTTTAAGGCTCTGCCTCTTGCCGGGTGGAGGAGACCACTGGCAACATATATAAACCACCACCAGATGTGTGAGAGCTTAGCACAGCTCCACCCAAACAGAGCTGCCAGTCCTCCCTCTGTGTTTTTGCAGAGCATGACTCACCAGTCCTCCATAAACCTTCCAGTTTTTCATGTATAAAACACACAATAAATACCCACAGAGACCTGAGTGCAGTAAGCAGCTCTTCATGTATCAGTGTTAACCTTCAGCCTCTAACCACACACAGTTCAGTGCTGTAGAGGAGCCTTTCAGTTGGTATGTTTTGAAATGGCAACTTCCGTTTTTGTCATCCAGTTACATTTCCTGTAACAAAAATAACAATAAATGTGCTGCGGCACAGAGATATTAACTGTGTTTGAAACAGGCATGTACATGCTTTTAGATTGTTTGGAAACATATTACAAAAATATTCATCATGACATCTTCTGTGCTCTCATCTCATCTGGTAACGGTTGCGGTAACCATCTGTTTAGTTCCTAAAATGCAAGACGTGTGGCCATATAAGTGGTGCGGTCTACAATTTAAGTGTGGTTTTGTAATATATAGACACACTTTATAACTCTCTACAGAGACACACATCATATCCTCGGAGATTTAAACTAGAAAGGAGAACTGAATTAAAAGCAGGATTAGGAAAAAAACTATGTTTGAAAAGATGGAAAGGAAACTAACTTAATAAATGATGCATGTTCATGTCCAGGGAGGCTTCCACTGAAAGATAGTGGCTAAAATCATAATGGAAATCCTCTGCAAAATAAATCCCTTTAAGGCCTAGAAAAAAACGTACAAGTCTGAAATCAATTCCTTTAGGAAAAAAAGGAAAGATGGAGTTAGGTGATCATTAGCATGAAACAAGCTATCAAGTTACATTTATTGGCACTTGGAGGGGAGTTGGAGGCTGGCAAAGAACGGACCACTGAGTTTTGGTGTGGATTGGAAACATTTTTGTTAAATAAAAGCTTTGTTTTGCTTTTGGTGGGCTGTAGGGAGTACTAATGAGGGGTTGATGTTCTGTTTGCAGTCGATGAGCGTTAGCTAGCACGTGTTGCTTGAGTCCTTGTACCGGGGGTTGGAGAGCGCTTCTTCTGGAGACGTCCTCGTTCTACTGGGAGACTTCGTTGCTAACGTGAGCAATGACAGTCAGACTGGGAGGGACATGATTGGGAGGAACTTGGGAAGAATTTGCTCTATGAGTGAAGCAGCTGCTTTCACAAGGAATATGACAAATTGTGTAATCAAATGAGAAACAGATCAGTCCAATTTTCCTCCTCTATCGTTATCAAAAGCTGCTTCTAGCTGAGTTCTGTTGTTGTCTTTTTAATATTAAAGTGCAAAAACTGAAAAATAAAAGGTGTGAATGAGAGGGCAGTGTGAGTCTTTGTTCATCCAGCTGAAACATGTGGAAAGGTGATATTTTCGAGGGGTCCTATTAACCACCTAACTAAACCACTGAAGACTAATATAAATAGTTCTGGCAGTGTGAAATGTTGCTGTAAGAAGATTCAGCCTCTACAAACGTAAGGTCTTATATGTCATCCAGCATTGCTGTGGTTGGTAAATCTGAATGAAGCCATAACAAATGTCTGAATATATTAAATGTCTTTAACAGACAGACGAAGTAATTAACGATACTTGTTGCATAACGTTGTTTAATACCTAAAAATGCCTTAAAAGTTTTTAGACAGTGAGCAGACTGACCATCACCGACTATAATGGTTAAAATACAAAACAAGCTTCTCTTCTTATTTCTAAGTTTGTATGTCCTTTAAAGTTAAAACTCTTCTGCTCTTGCTTTTTGTTTAGCTAACAGTAAATTTTCTTAAGCAGCTACTTAACTCACATGTTCAGACAGAAATAATGATCTAATGAGTGTTTGCATATCCCAAATTAGGCCTTTTTGTCCTTCCTCTGCATCCTTTACGTGGATATTTTGGTCCCGACATGGCAGAGCAGTACTACCAGAAACCATGGAGGGCAGTGTTGCACAGTTTAGCTCACATGCAACCAGGAAAAGGAACAAAGAAGTTTCATCATGTTTAATGGAGACACAGACTATTGCCGGTTACTGCGCTGCCTCCTATGCCTCTTTCTGAGAATGAACATTGTCATGATCTCCTCCATGTTTGCTTTTGTCTGAAACGGACCTCGGAGGTGAGCTCTGACCTCAGCCCTGCCCCCTGGTGGATGTATTTCATAACAATTATGCTAACATAAAGGATGTATGGAAGTATGTGGGCAGTGACGTTTAACGTTTTAAATGGACGTACTGATTTACGTCTGTAAAAGGAGCACAAATGAGCCTAAAGATAAAAGGTGTTCTTCACTTTTTCTAGTCATAGATTCCAAATTCTGCTTTCCCATTTGTCGCTGAATCCACCATCAGTGGTTTTACCACTACTGAAAGGAAAAGTCACCCTTATAAAAAACAGTTCTTAACATTAACTTCTAAAAACCTGAATGAAACACAGAGGAATGGAGCGACAGTCAAGTCCAGAGTTTATGGAGCCAGTTTATGATGGATTCATTCTGACTGGAATCTAGACTCTACACTACAAGCCACATTCACCTATTCACACACTCATACAGCATATCTTGGTCCTAGTTTTTCTCATTTTTTGTGCTTTTTATATCTGATATACAGACAATTATTCACCAGTATCTTACCCAAGGACACTTGGACATGCAATCTGGAGAAGATGGAATCTAACATACCTTCTATCTGGCTGACAACCGCTCTTCTTCTGAATACAAGTGAGGAAAAAAACTACCAGTATTTCTCTTTCAGTTTGGTGTTTGCTATTCTGAGCTGGATTTGCTGTGTGTGAGCTACTCTTTGCGGTATTAGTTTCATCTAGGCTTGCTTAATGCTGCAGCTAGAACAGGAAGACCCTGTAGAATTACAGGATGCACACCAAAGCAGGTAAATGTATTTATGGAGCTGCTGTACTGTGTATTGCAGTAGTATTTTGACCAAAAGATTTAATAAAACTGTCAGCTTTTGGAAAAAATAAGTCTTTACTGAAGCAAGCGTGTTTCAGTATCTGAAGGTTGTTAATCAGGGACGAGGGATGAGGCACAAAGGAAGAGGACCAAGTAAACAGGAATTAAATTAAATAAGAGCTGCCATTACAATCCAATGTAATAGACAGTGTTTTGCATTATCCATTATTTCTTTATGACCTATCACCGTATTCAATAAGTAAATGAATAAATAAAAGAAATCTTTTCAGCACAGTAACATCCACATAATGGAGAAAGAAGACTAATGATTTCATAGGAGTGAAACAAATATTTTACCTTAAACTGGAATAAAAAACATTTGTAAAGGGAGGTGTTGGCTTTCACAACCTTATCAACCACGTAGAAAAGCAGCTTCGACACTTTCCCATGTGGTTTCACAACTATCTGTACTTTTGAGGAAGATGCTGTGACCACAACGTTTCAACAACCACAAAGAACAAGGATGTCTGGGTGGGGTTGACACCTAAAACTCACCACGGTTAAGAACACGTCCTCAACGAAACAAGATAAACAGTCCTTTTGACTTCTCTTCACACATTTCACATGAACCTTATCATTTCCAAGACAGAGAAGTAAAGTTACTTAAAAAGTAATCCCTGAAAGCTGTTAGGGTTTTACTCAAAGGAAGCTTTGACCTTAAGCATCTAAAAATGTTCACTCTGCTGAAGAAAGCAGCTGGCAACATTTGACTGAGTTTAACAATCAAATACATTCAGGTAACAATCACATAATATCAACAACATTCATATTTAAAGCTGGATCCACAGAACGATTGGGACTTTTGCTCTGTATCTAAATAGTTAACAGGAAATTTTTATGCCATTCTGCTCTCTCATTGGCTGATCTTTGGAGTTTGAAAAGCAACTTAAATGGTTTATTATTTACAGGTGAATCAGGTAAAAATCTAAAACTTGCAGGACAGCGGTCCTTGAGGTCTGAGGGCCAGGATGTTTTCCGTGAACAAACTATAACCGGCTGTTTCACTCCACCATGGCCTAGATTCTTTGTAGGAGCACAGTCTGTCGTCTTTATTAGAAAGATGGCTAGAACACCATAGTGGACATTAAAACATTAGCTCAAGTAAAAATTAGCCCAGTTTTCATGTTGTTGTCGACTTCTTTCATAGAAACCACAATCGTAGCAAGCAAAACCAAACAGCAGCTTTTATTGCCCCCACTGCAAAGCAGAAGCTAATCGAGAAGGACCCTAACCAGCTGAAGTAGTCATGTGCAAACCTCGTTTTTACCCCAATGAGAGGTTTACAAACCACTTTTAACACATTTTTGTAAAAACATTAAAACAGCTCTACTTGAAATATATATATGATCAAATTTTCTTGTTTTGAGCAAAAGCATTTGCCAATGGGGTAAGTAAAATTTGCTTGGCTAGAATTCTCAAAGATAGCAAATCTGCAGATCTTTAAAATAAGCTCAATTGTCTTATATAAAACTTGTTTGTCAAAAATATTTTTCAGAGAAAAATAAGAAACAAGGCTTTTTTACTGCTTTTCCTGTCTTTTGTGCAGCACTTTTACATCTTCACAAAGAACCCTGAAACAACCTCAGTCAGCTTCACAATTTAAACAACTGAAACGACCACAAACGATGCAAACGTAAAGCATTTTTTCAGTTAGTGGAGCCGATGAGTCTCTGAGTTATTAGAAACAGCAGAAAAATGTGATTTGTACAGTCAGGCAGTCAATCTGAAAACCACTTCTGCTTCTACATGAGGAACAAAACGAACGTGGTACAACGGTGAAATGGATGGGTGAGGTAGCAGCAGTGTCACTGAGAGGTAGAAATGCCACAAATCACCTCCTCATGAACTGTCACAGTGTGTACACCCAGTACGGAAACAGAAACTCAGTACTGCAAAGTATGCAGGGGTGGGGGGAGTAAGTGTGTGTGTGATCCATTAAGCGGTTATAAAGATGTTAATGGTAATTCCCCGTCTTCATAAGATGCACATACCTTCTGCTCTATAAGCTGCTCTGTCTGGTAATCCAGAATTGGACTGAGGCCATGTTGGTCCAGTGGTGCCTGAGGAGCTAGACTGAAGTTTAGGCTGATGTAAATGGGAGAGAGTTTATCCCGAAACTCCTCCTCAGCCTGCAACAGAAAAAGAGGGTAAGTGGGAGTAGAAAAGAAATGCTTTATAAAACATTAGCAGGTAAAAGTGTTATGAGGTTCCCTGCGAGGGCTGAAAGTGAAAACAGCCTCTGTTTAATGAAGAATAAAGATTCCTCATTTTACAATCATCTACAAGACCAGAGTCAACATTTTTCATAAAAAAATAAGACAAAGCTTCCACACAGTGGATAGCTGCAGCAGTGCTCATCGCGCTCGGTCAAAATGTCCTCATCCTTTACAAAAGATGGTAAAAAAAAACAAAAAAAACTATCAGCTGAAATGTGTGAATCAGGAAATTAATGAGATGCTGATATCTGACTTCATTAAACTTCTACTTCTAAGTCATTTTTACACCAGCCACTTTCGCATGTGAGATGTTCAGGAGTGCTGACATGTCAGAAAGCAAACTGTGTACACAACAGTGGCTCCTGACTTCCTGCAGATTAAAATCTCCAGGTTAGTGGGGAGTGAGACGATGTATGAATATGTCAGCAAATATTCCAGAGCATCTGCTGTGTGTGTGTGTGTGTGTGTGTGTGTGTGTGTGTGTGTGTGTGTGTGTGTGTGTGTGTGTGTGTGCTGCTGAGAGATTATCTGTTCTGATGACCTTTATGCTGCTTTCTGCTCTGCTACTGTGTACAGATACATGCAGCACTACAAAAATGAGCCTCGTCTGCTTTTATTTCCACAGCAGTTAAAGGGAACATTCACACCGGGATAGTGCGACTAGGTGGAGAATGCAGAGAAATGGTGTATCTTCCTTTACTCAAGTAGATAAAACCACCTAAACAATGTCACACAGTTACAACAGCTGCTCACGAGGAGACTTCTATGTTTGAAAAAACCAGTGACCAAGAAGAGAATCCACCTCATTGATTGGCCAGGACCAAAAATGGCTTGTTCACTTCAAGTTAATAATAAACGCATGCAGTCTGGTTTCTGTTTTTACTTTGGTGATCAGTCCTAATGGACTTTTATACCAGAATCTGTCCAGTATGAGCAGCAGGGGAGGCAGCAAAGTATCCATGATTTTGATCTACAACACATCATACTCACTTCCTCCCTTTGGTTCACTGGATGGTCACAGGGAGGACCTGGATCTTTTAAAATTTAAAGCTTGTTTTTTTCCTAATCATATTTTGTTTTGTTGGCACTTGTAATTCTTGCACATTTTTCCACAATCATAGTTTAAAGTTTGTTCAATTTACAGGCAAACACTGCAGCTTCCTCAGCCACTTGAACCAATGGCACCAAAGCTACAAATCACGTGACGTTATTCAGCCAATCAGACGTTGAAATGCGACGACCAGCTGTTGGTCTCAAGAAAATCAGCTGATGGAAACGAGATGGATGCATCGACAAAGCTAAATATCATGAGCTGAAGAAGTAGCTTCTACATGTGTAGTTATGTATTGAAGTTGCTTGAAAATGCTATTTATTTGGCAACATTTATTTTTTGTGTAAATCTATATTTCAGTATTGCTGACTGTTCTTTTCTCATTGATATCACATCATTTACTTAACATGGTGTAAAATGACCTGCATTGCTGGAAGTTAACCGTGTGGTAATTTGGCAGCTGGCCAGCATC
Source organism: Melanotaenia boesemani (assembly GCF_017639745.1). Lineage (NCBI taxonomy): Eukaryota > Metazoa > Chordata > Actinopteri > Atheriniformes > Melanotaeniidae > Melanotaenia > Melanotaenia boesemani. Next base: position 4,863,468 of record NC_055684.1, on the reverse strand, counting down.
ATCGTTAAGAGCTAAGCCCCGTTCTCGTGGTGTGTCAGTATAATTAACGTTACTGGTTAGTTTATTTAGTGGATTTTATTGGTGAGAGTGATATCGGAAGGAAAGTAGATGATCTAAAACATGCTCCTCTGTGGTAAACCTCAGTCGGCAAATTGAAATTTTGTTAAGCATAAGTAATTTGCTCATTTTATAACATCTTGCTCACTACTACAAAGGATGCAATTTTTTGTTATGATAATTGTATATTTTAGTAATTAGGCTAATAAGTGACTGATTCATTAGATACAAAATGGATCTTGTTGTCTAAGCATAAGTTGTATTTTAACCAGGTACTTCAGCCCTTACGTTTTCTGTGATGTATATGTTTCCTCTTTCAAGTTATAGGTCTTGTTTATGAGTGGTGGTGTGATGGAACAAAATGTGGATAGGCAGATCGGTAATGTCAGCGGTAATGAGGGCGCCGTATCCGTCCGTTGTGGTGAACAGAGAGACAAGGCGAACTGGTCCGTGACCAAAAGAATGAGATACTGACAGCTCATGAATAAGAGCGGCTAAAATGAGCCTCTTTTGTAAGGTGGTCAGGCTCATTGTGAGAGATTGGATGAGGAGTTCACATATCTGGAGGGAGATGGGAGTAGAGCTGCTACTCCTCCGTATCAAAAGAAATCAACTGAGGGGGATGAATCCTGGTCACTTTGCAGGTTTTCCAGGCACATCCTACTGGGAGCAGACCCCGGGGCAGACCCAGGACCCACTGAAGGGATTATTAATTCCTTCTGGTCTGGGAACACCTTTGAATCCCTCAGAAGGAGCTGGAGGGTGTCACAGGGTCTCCCTCCTAAACCTGTTTGCACCACGACCTGACCTCTGATAAGCAATAGAAAATGGATGGATGGATTTCCACAGTTTAATTTCTGAGTCATGTGCTGCCTCCTGCACACGCTAGACAGCCGTTCTCCAGCCAGTATCTCCAGAGTTCATGTTTTAATGGATACTGAGTCATTATGGTGTTGTTAGATAGATTTTTTTTTTTCATTTTTAAATCAGCAAGATAGAAAAATAAAAAATAGGCGTAAACAACTCTTTGTTAAGATTTAGAAGAATGTGAATGCTGTGACTGACCCGCAGGTAGATCTTGCTCTCGTGGCACAAGCTTTCCCCGTTGGTGAGGTTAAAGGTTGTCAGCAGACTGGGCTGCTGGCTCTCCAGAAACAAAGTCCTCCTGATCGACTCCTTCTGGTTCTGCTTCACGCCGTCCAACTGCACCTCCACCACGAAACCTTCACAGCACACATGCATGAGGACGCACACACACAAAGCAAGTGAACAGCATCATCTGCACATCTGTTTGCTGCTATTACACACAAAATGCACACCAATGTATGCGTAGACACGCAAACACATATTTTCACAGACAAGCTTTCTTCACCACATGCAAAAGCAGACATGTTCAGAGGTAATCATCATCATGCTAAAAGCCTTTATTTACTGTTTTTCAATTAATATGGTATGCAGAAACTTCTAGAATGCATTACTGTAAGCCACATCACAAAAAACTATGGAGAGAATACAGACAATACACACGCCTGCACTGTAAATAAACACACTTCTCTGAACTGCTGGAGCCCACCAAGCTACCCTGTATTTACACGATTGTTCTTTTATCTCAGTCCTAACTTCCAAATTGACCACAGAGAGGTCCGGCATACTTGTGGCTACACAACGAAAGCATAGGTAATGGGAACCATCTGTGTGTGCATGCCTTACCTAGACGAGAGGGGAGGTGCTTCCCATTAGCCAGCAGGCAGAAACTCATGCTGACACTGGAGGTTCAACGCAGATCATATACATTAAAAAGAAGAAAAAAAAATCAACATGCATTGCATTCATGTTAAAATGGGTTTGCAGTGAGTACATTTAAAGCTCTTCTGTGGATTTATATCAGAATATTATCAAGATATTGTATGGGATTTTTAAATCATTCAGTAGTTTTATCTTTATATAGAAAGACTTGTGTGTAAAGGACTGGATTTAGATGAAATGAATGAATGAATGAAAAATACTTTATTAATCCCAAAGGGAAATTCAATATTGTAGTAGTAGTAGTAACTTTTTTTTTTTTTTTTTTTTTTTTTTAGTAAAGTAAAACAATCACATTAATTAATTAAGGGCTTTGTTCTTCAGCCTGATAGCTGCTGGAAGGAAGGATCTTCTGTATCTCTCTGTCTTGCATCGGACTTGAACAAGCCTCCCACTGAACACACTCTGTTGTTTCGTCACGGCGTTGTGTAGAGGGTGTGAAGGATCTTCCATTATCTTCGTCAGCTTGTACAGAATTCTTTTTTTGATGATCAACTCCAGCGGCTCCAGAGTTACTCCAAGCACAGAACCGGCTTTCTTGATCAGTTTGTTAATTCTTTTCAAGTCTCTGGTTCTGATGCCGCTGCCCCAGCAGATTGCTGCAAAGCTGATTGCACTTTCAACAACAGACCTGTAGAACATTTGCAACATTTTGGTGCAGACGTTAAAAGATCTCAGCTTCCTTAAGAAGTAGAGTCTGCTCTGACCTTTCTTGTAAATGTACTCAGTGTTGCTTTTCCACTCAAGTCTGTTGTCCAGCTGAACTCCAAGGTACTTGTATTCCTCCACCACCTCCACCTCCTCTCCCATGATGGAAACACTTCTATGTGTGTTCTTGTTCCTCCTGAAGTCAACAATCATCTCCTTTGTTTTCTTGGTATTCAAGATGAGATGATTGTCACCGCACCATTTCACAAACTGACCGACCAGTTCTCTGTACTCTGCTTCTTGTCCATCACTGATACACCCAACAACTGCTGAGTCATCAGAGTATTTCTGCAGATGACAGAACTCAGAGTTGTACTGGAAGTCTGAGGTGTACAGCGTGAATAGAAATGGTGAAAGTACAGTCCCTTGTGGTGTTCCAGTGCAGCTGACCACCATCTCAGACACACAACCTTTCAGTCTCACAAACTGTGGTCTGTTTGTGAGGTAGTCGTAAATCCAGGTGGTTGTGGAGGGATCCACCTGGAATTTCTGCAGCTTCTCACACAGCAGAGCAGGCTGAATCGTATTAAAAGCACTTGAGAAATCAAAGAACATGACCCTCAAAGTGCTGCCTGACTGGTCCAGATGAGAGTGGGCTCTCTGAAGCAGGTATATGATTGCATCTTCAACCCCAAGCCCATTACGGTATGCAAACTGTAGTGGGTCCTGAAAGGTGTTCACCTGCTTGCTGAGGTGAGCCAGTAAGAGTCTCTCCAGGACTTTCATGATGTGAGATGTCAGGGCGACTGGTCTGTAGTCTTTTGGTTCAGCTGGTTGTGGTTTTTTAGGCACTGGAACAAGGCAGGATGTTTTCCACAGCACCGGGATTCTTTTCTGGCTCAGGCTGGTGTTGAACAGGTGCTGGAGAATCGGACATAGCTGTTTTGTAAAAACAGAGCTACTACAATTGCTGCTGCCACCTAGCGGCGCATTCTAGAATAATAAATAATATATAAATAAATAAATATCAAGTGGAGTAGAGCCGGATATCTTTTGTTTTGTCAGGGTCTCTACAGCTTTTTGAGAGAATGTTTGAGCCTTTAAAACATTTAGACGACCCAAAAATAAGATTAAACCATAAAACTGAACATTTTCATTCAGTTCAGGGACAATTTCAGAATTTGCTTCAAAACTTTGGTCTGAGCACCCTTGTGAGGCTCCCGTGCTCAGGACGATGGTCCTGTATGTGCTGCTTCCAGCCCAGACATTCTGTGGCCTCTCTGATAAGAAGTCCAGAATCCAGTTGCAGAGGGAGGAGTTAAATCCTAAACTGATCCATTTTGTGTATCAGCTGCTGGGGGATGATTGTGTTAAAAACAAAACTTTTGGGTCCAGGTAGGGTGCAGGTGGCTGAGATGGCATCTTCAGTGCTTCGGTTGGTCCAGGGGGGGAGGGTGGACTTGAAGTCCTGCATGATGAGCCGCATATTAAGCACTTCATTATGATTGATGGTAATGCCACAGGCTGGTAGTCAGTGTAGCTGGATGGGTGGGGCTTCTTTGGTACCAGAATTACTGTGGTGACCTTGAAGCCCGTAGGCGACGTCTTCTGTCATGCTTGAAATGTAGAAACATTTTCTCTAGAAAACTTTTCATCTTCACATCAGCACATTTTGCTCCTAAATGTGGCTGAATCATTCAGCACTAATACATCACCATCGTAAATTATATTTAATTATATTCAACTTGAGAAATTGAAATAATCTAATATTACCTCCTTAATTTATTTACAATTATATTAAAGCTAATTAGAAACAGTAAAAAAGTAAGAAAATAACAAAAAATAAAATGTTTGGTATAAAATTAAATATTAAATTCATAACAAAAAATTAATGACAATAAATAATAAATTAACAATAAAAATATTTACATAAATAAAAGTAAAATAATAAAAATAAATACATTTATTACATCAATAAAATAAAAAGAAATTCAATTTAAAAAGACCAGAAGAACCAGAAATTCGCAACGCTAGGCGTCAAGGGGTTAATTTTTATCTTGGGGAACTTTGAGATTTTGAGATTCCAGACTTCAAGTTGGCTGCACCCAGTACTACTGTAGTCAATTGCTGTTTTTATTAAATCTCTTTTTAATGTGTTTTTAGTGTAAATAGCACAATAATTACATTGGGATTTTGTTGGTGAAATGTGGTTTATCGACCATTATACCATGGTCTGGGTGAATACTCGATTCTGATTGGCTGGAGGGTGTCCATTAAAAAGTGATAATGGACACCTATGAAAGACGTTTTGGTTAAATAGCCTTATTGCTGTAAATTATTGCACTGACTAAACTATAGTTGGTAACAGTGGCAACAGAAACTCAGACACCGGGCTGCAGACGTGCCAGATCAGAACAGCCTGCAGACTTATTGAATGATTTATGAAACTATCTGTGGACTTTGACTGTTTGAAACAAAATTTCACGTCATCCTTTGGACACACACAAGCTGTAAGAGCTGCACCCGCCCTCTGAAATGACACTTAGTGTCACGTAACATAACGTTAAGCAATCATCTCCCTTCCCTCCACTGATCAGGTCTAATACAACAGCTGCAGCTGACCGAGTTGCAGGTTCTGTGTTAGAGCCGGTTAAGAGTCACCGCTGGAGACTCACCAGATCACATCTGTGACAGAGCGTCGCTGTGAAAGCAGCCTGCAGGCTTATTGAACGTGTAGGAAACTATCTGTGGACTTTTACTGTTTGAAACAAAATGTCACATCATCCTCTGGACAAACATGAGCTGTAAGAGCTGCACCTGCCCTCTGAAATGTTTGTGTCACGTAACATAAGTGCGGCCGACTGAGCTGCAGGTTCTGTGTTAGAGCCGGTTACCTTGGCAACGCCTCACAACGAAATAGTCCACGTAGCCGCTTCTTGTGAAAAACTTACTATTTTACCGGTAAAAAACAAGATTAACGCATTAATAATTTATTTAATATTTTTTTTCTTTCTTAATGGACCATGGTATAAGCGGGATAATGCCCTCCAAGGTGGCATTCGCCGGTTCATGCCTCTGCGTCGTCCATTAATTTATGATAATGGCCGCCTCGTCGGCAGGTGTTCTCATGGTGCACGTTTTTACAGCTGTTGTGGTTTTCTAGTTTTATGCAACATAATTATAGATACCCACAAAATGGCTTTCTTTGAGGCATCCATTATTTTCACCCAGACTCAGCAGCAGCAAAATGAGTTTTTGCCCAGCAATAAATCATCTACTCCGTCACTCGGACAACTGGAAAGCACTACTAGATTCTACTTCCACTAGATACTAGCAGTACTAGCATAAGCATTAGCTAGCAGATGCTAACATTAGTACTAGCAGATATTAGCTAAATTACTACAAGCTAATGCTGCTGTTTACATTCATATCTGTCTCTATTGACTAAATATTAATGTTAATCTGTTTCAATGTAATTTTACTCCGTGTACAACAAAAAATATTATGCAGATACTTCATTTGATAGTCCCAAAATTATATTAAAATATCAGAGTTACTGTTTTGTGACAGCAGTGACGATGCAGTTTGACTTGGTTTCTTCATATAAGTAAAGTGTACAGTATGACAACTTTGTACTTGTCACTGGTTGTGACTTGACATAAAGGCACAAAGCAACTTTTTACCATATAGTGCCCTTTATTTGTTTAAATTGGCAGTCATGTATCTTATTAATTTCAGTTGTCTTTAGGATTGTAAAGCACTTTGGGCAAGCATGAGTTGTGGTAAATGTTCTATATAAATATATTTCACAAACTTGATAAATAAAATGAACTCTTAGGTGAATGTAAATCTTAAAAATGACATCTTAAAGAATCAGTACTTTCAGGAAATCCAGTTTGACCCATACATAAATAAGGTGTTTACTTGCTGCTGGGCAATATTTTATTTATTTGAAGAGTTAAAAATCCTTTTCCAAGCTAAGCTTTTAACTGCACCCAACGCTCTGCCCACCTTTCCATCCTTTCATGAAGCTACTCAACTTTTTTTCCCACCTCCTCCTTCTCTGCGCCTTTTCTCTTTTTCCTTCTTGTTTCCAAGGCAACAAAAACACCCATAAGCACTAAAACAAGACTTACTTGTATTAATATACCAGGCTGATATTTATAAACCTGCCAGTTTGGCAAACGCCTCACCACAATCTAAAAAAGTTTCATATTTAATGCGAGAGTTAAAGTGAATTGTGGAAAGAGCTCCATTGAGATGGAAAGCTAGTTGAAGTTTGTTTGCTTTCTTTGACTGTACCTAAGACTATTTAGTGTGTTCTTTTTGGTGGCTTGGACAGAAAACTGGCACACATTGAGTCATTTAACATTTTGGTGAGGTAAAGCACTCACTTAGATTACTGTTACATAACACTTGCAACACTTTCCATGTTCTGTTATTTTCAGAAAGCTGCCTTCAACTCCACAGGTTTTTGTTCAGGGACTGAAGAGTTTTCAGCTACAAAACTGATGCGGCATGTTACACCGGTATGTAATGTACTTATTAACACACATGTGGAGCTAAACTTCTAAAAAGAAAATAGATGGAATCTGTACCAAGACACAGAGATGGCTTCATCCCCTGTTTTCAGTATACAGGTCTTCTCCTCCTGGTTGAACATGGTTGGCTGCACTGTTAGAGATGCACTGGCACTCACTATTGGCCGAGCTCTGATTAAAAGAAAGAAAGGCAATCAGATGAGTGGTCTTTAAATCCACAGCAAATCTGCTAAGTGTTTAAACATACCTGTACAAAACAGCTTTATCTACCCCAAACGCGCCGACAACAAGATCTGCAAAAGGAAAGTGAGTGAAATGAAGCGAAAAGAATAAAAAAGTCAAGAGTGAACAAACATAATGTCATGGATTGAATTCTTTTGTACCTGGGTACCCGTTCTGATCGAGATCTCTGTCGCCTCGCAGGGCAAAGCCAAAACTGGCTGGGAAAGAACTTGAAGCCCATTGGCCAGAAAGAGTCTGAGTAGGTACGTTCTTCAGTCCTTCAACATGACCGTTATAGATGAAAACCAATCCCTGCTGGTCATCTCCTCCGTAGGGACAGCCGATAGCCATGTCTGATTGTAAACACACATAAATGACATTTTTACTCTACACTGGATCAGACACAGAACATTTGTATGATTATATACTTAGATGCTGGTAAGAAGATGCTAATTGCTGAAATCAGCTGTGACTTATGGTGATCATTTTCCCTCTTTGACATAATTATCATTTTCTTTTTTCCTCTTTTTCTATAAAGACATTTTCAACTGTTTTCTTCCTGTAACACGGTATAACTTAAAAAGAAAACTGACAAAAAATGAACATACACTCATCGGCCACTTTATTAAGTGAAGTTAAATCTGTTTAACTGCTGTCCAAACAAAAATCTAATCAGCCAATCACATGGCAGCAAATCAATACATGTGTCATGCAGACATGGCAAAGACGACTTTCTGAAGTTCAAACTGAGCATCAGAATGAGGAAGAAAGGGGATTTAAGTGACTTGGAACGTGGTTAGGTTGTTGGTCTGAGTATTTCAGAAACCGCTGATCTACTGGGATTTTCACACACAGCCATTGCTAGGGTTGTGTTGTCTGGCAGAAGACCACACAGATGGGCTACAGCAGCAGAAGACCACACCGGGTGCCTCCTGTCAGCTAAGAACAAGAAACTGAGGCTACAATTTACACACACTCACCAACACTGGACAATAGAAGATGGAGAAACGTTGCTGGTCTGATGAGTCTCCATTTCAACTCTACATTCAGATGCTAGGCTCAGAATCTGCTGGAAACATCATGAAAACATGGATCCATCCTGCCTTGGATCAACGCTTCAGGCTGCTGCTGGTGTAATGGTGGGGGGAGATTTTCTTGGTACACTTTGGGCCCCTTAGTACCAACGTGGCCTGGTTTAACCAGCACAGCCTACCTGAGTATTGTTGCTGACCACGTCCATCCCTTTATGACCACAGTGGAGCATCTTCTGATGCTACTTCCAGCAGGATAATGCACCATGTCACAAAGCTCAGATCATCTCCACCTGCTTTCTAGAACATGACGATGAGTTCACTGGACTCCAACGGCCTCCACAGCCACCAGATCTCAGTCCAGTAGAGCAACTTTAGGATGTGGTGGAATGGGAGATTCTCATCATGGATGCTGTCATGCTAGCAAAATCTCTGCTCCACATGTTAAATCTATGCCCTAAAGGATTAAGGCAGATCTGAAGGAAAAAGGAGGCCTAACCTGGTACTAGCAAGGTGGACCAGATACAGTGGCTGATGAGTATATATCATTGAAATTAGATGAACTGAATATGCATCAGGAGCAGACTTAAAATGCAACCAACCATGGAGAACAAATTAGATATATAACTTTCACTCCATGGAAGCAGTCATGTCATGTATCTATATATTCGATCTTGCTTTAAGACATAGTATATGGTGCACATGTACCATTGAACCCATCCTGGTTGAGATCACCCAGAGGAGCCAGAGAGGAACCAAATCGGCTGAAGGCCTGCGGACCGAGGAGATGGGATTGGCTTGGCTCCAGCAGGAGAGGGCCCCTCTGCAGATACACATACACCTTACCGAGCTCCTCCAAATGCCCATCAGATCCTCTACGCATAAACATTGGAGCTCCTACTAGCAGGTCATCCATACTGTAAACAGCAGCAAAGTCAGGGAGAATGAAGAAAGAGGGAAATAACAGGGAAAGAAAAGAACAGCTAAACATGGAGGGCAAATGTCCTATAAAAGATATTTCCTTTTAAGGGTGATTCAACAGTTTATAACCTCTACAAACTTCTTGGAAGGTTAAAAGGAAGCAGCTAAAGGGGAACTTTACACATGAGAATACATAAGGAGGGACATTTTCATGACATATTAGGATGTAAGAAAATGACTACACCACTGTGGGATGCAAGCGAAAACTCCCACTTCTAACCTGTTTTTGAGTCACCTCCCAATACACTTTTCAGTTCTGGTTTTACTTGTACATTCTCCCTTTGCTCTGATTCCAACTGTTTCATCTCTGTCACTATTTTCTGGCACTATCTGTGTCACCCTGAGTCCCTTTACTTACCCATCGTTGTTGATGTCGGTCACTGCCACTGTGTAGCCAAAGTAGGACCCCATCTGGAACGCATTGCAAACAAGACGCAGTTAGCCTGTAATCACGCCACTGAACATAGATCCCTTTCTTTTCTTTCATTTGCTTCCCCCGTCCTTTTCATCTTTTGTCCCCTCCACCACCACCACTCCAGAGGCTTTCTTCTCAATCTCTCAATCCTACAATCCCCTAGGGTCTCCTTTTCCCCCGTTTCATGGAGCTCATAGTTAGAGCTTCTGCAAGCTTAAAGTAAACTGGGAGGTCAGAGGTTTGGGCATTTAATCTGTTTGAACAGTCACCCACTGCTCATAGATTTGACTTTTTATGGTTTAAGTTCATGCAGTGAGAACCCTGGAGTGTGTGAGCCTGAATCAACCAAGATTAAAAAAGTCAAAACTGAATGCTGGGGTCATCTTCACATGCAAAGACGGCAGTGGAAACAAAAACTAAATGGAAACTCCATGAACAACCAGAACCACCAGGAGTGTTTGCCTGAGAAGTGGTGAGTCCTGCAAGCTAATTATCCACAGTGCAACTCCAGTGTTTCCAGTTTGAGCAGGGAGTTGTTTAATGCTAGCAGCAGCTAACGTTCTCACATTTAATGCTGATATGCCCCACACAGAAAATGAATGACCTGCTTGTAAAGTTAAAGTTACCACCCACAAGTCAAATGTTGACATAAACATTAACAGTTAAATATCTAAGTCTTTGTCCAGAAGTCAGCTGAACTTTTTATCAGTTAAGAAGAAACTCATATTTATCTTAATAAATCTTAAAATTTACCCAACTGCTTTCTTCAACTATGCTCACAAGCACTATGAAAAGAAAGAAAGGTGTGGTTGTGCTGCCTTTCTTTGTCAGGTGACTCTTGAAAAATAGAATTATAATCTTGATGAAGTTTTTATCTGGTTAAATAAAGAAGAAAAAAAAAACATGAGAAAAACATAGAATACTTAAACATGCCCATGTCAATTAAAATGTCATGGTTCAATTCAATGTCACTGAATTTAACAATATTTATTACACAAAGTAGTGATAAAACACAGTTTTAGAGAACATTTTGAGTATTGTCATATTCTATACCAGGAATTACTGCGTCCATAAAAAATGACTTAATTCCCAAACAACTTGAACAGCTCAGACTCTTTAATTAAACCAGTACTGCACATGTAGTATGTGCAGAAAGTATTGCTGGTGTCAACGTCTTGGTAAGACTCCATTTTTTAAAAATGAAATCACAAATGACAAAAGTGCTTCATTTGCAGACCAACAGGGCCTCCCGAACAAAGATCCTCGGGCGTGTTTTCACAGCTGAGTTTGACAGCCAAGACCAATCACTCCCAGAGGGACCAGCATTCACCCACAGAGAGCAGTGCATCAATTAGCCAGAGGTTTACCTCAGATCACGCTAGCTATGACTTAACAGTTTACTCAGAGCCCTCCACCCTGAGACCACCACCTCGGAGCGGTCACCGATGACCTCCCACACGGAACACACAAATAACGCACACAGTATGGTTTCTCATGCACAGTGGTACTTTATATTACAACTTAATCTTTAAAAAACACTTAAAAAGTGTTTATTCTCTCTGTAGTTTCACTTCACAGTTTCAGTATGTTTGCTGGCTGCATTGTCAATGAGGGCTGTAAAGGTTCAGTATAGGAATGAATATATCAGAGAGCTCTTTTTAAACGTTACTTGATTTAAATGTGCATCTGTTAGCATTATCTTAGCAACGCTATCAGTATTTTAAGATGATATGACCATTATATGTGCATTTTACTGATCATTTATCGAGTTTTGTGATCAGTTCAAACTTCTCTAAACTAAAATCTGTCAAATGTTTAAAGAAACATAAAGAAATGTCATACTAACACACACATAACAGAAAACCCCTTACTTGGCCAAGTCAGACTCTTATTACAGCTGTAGAAATTATTTATTGATGCAAAACAGTGAGTGGGGATTAAAGCCTTTACACATGTCGCCAGAGACTGATGAAGTTTTTAAAACTGCTCTGGAGAGCAAGGAAACCGCAAACGCAAAATTAACTTTTATCCGATAGAAGTTGAGACAAATAAAGGAGACAAATAAAAATATTGCGGAAGTCGAGGAAAAAAATCTAAATGTCACCAGAAATGCTGCAATATAGTTTCATATTCAAGTTCAATTTATTTATAAGGCACACTAACAACAACCTTTAGGAACCAAGGTATTGTACATATAAAAACATGCAAGGAACAAATAAGAAATAATAAAGGTTTAAAAGCTATAAAGAAATAATAATAATAATAATAATAAAAGACAGGCATGATAAAGTCTTTAAACTTATCCAGCAATTCTAATATTGCAACGCTGGATCGTCTCCACAATCCTCTTCTCTGGCATTCTAAATATATTAATATAATAGAAAAAAATGCATTATCTTAGTCGCCTTTCATGGTGTCTGTGCCTCCTCCTTAAAATTATTACTGCAGCCATTGCGCGTATACTGTTGTGCCAATTAGCACCTGCTTTTCAGAAACGCTATTTTTAGAGCAAACATAAACACCGCAAACTATTTGCGGGCTACATGAATCCCACTGCTGCGCAAACCAGATTTATTTGCATAGTCTCCTCCCACTAATGTGCACTTTCTGGCCGGAACGCCCATAATGCATATGCAGTAGCTTCAGAAACGCAAAGTGGAGAGCGGCGCAGTTTTGCCAGGATAACTGACGCAGTTCCATGTTTGCGGCTTTGATAGATAAGCTTGGGCCGATTTTAGCGGAGCAAAGCCGTCTGCACCTGTTTTAGTACACGCAAAGCGTTAATAGATCAGGGCCTTAATGTTTTAATTGCATTCCTTTTTAAATATTTATTCCTATTTTAGTATGAAGTATTTCTTAATATATAGTCAGTTCTCCTTTTATTCCTTAAACTTTGTTAAATGAGTAATTTTACCTCTTTGTTTGCCTTTGATACACTGTTGTGTATCGGTTTGTGCGAGTGTGAGAGTCTGTCCTTGTGTGTATGTATTTGTTTTTAACATGTAAAACACTGCACCCTCTGTAAAAAACATGCTATATAAATAAAGTTTGATTGACTGATGTTAGTACTGCTTTCACGTCTGAATTTTTCCTTTAAAGTTCCCAATAAATATCAGTTCGAGTGCTATTTGCCTCTGCATGTTTACACATTTCCTGAAAGAAGAGACCACTCCCACCCCCTGACCTGTAAGCACATGCAGACGAACCAAGCGCTGCCCATCATTAAATATCAGCTTCAAAGAATTTCCTTATTTAAAATAAAAAACTTAACTTTATGTAAATGAACCCTCCCACATGCATTTTAAGTGGTGACATTTAACACAAAACATATTAAAATGTTAAACATTTTGATTTCATAGGGACTTTAAAGGAAATTACAGCAAAATAAGCTTTTCAATCCCCTCTGTTTCTGGGTTTCATTTAAAGCTTTTAGAAACCTTGAGCGGTGTGCACTGTAAGCCGGACCTTTGACCCTTCACCACGGGGCAAATTCCTTCATCTGCAGTCTCCCTTTGCACATGCCACTTTAAATGTGTACCCACATGTAAAAACAGGCGCTAGGATCTAGTACAGAAATCCCCAGCCAGATGTGAACATACCTGCTCCCCCGTCAGGTTCAGCAGAGACTTCAGATCTTTCCCATTTAATATAGTCACCTACAATGAAACAGACAGGAGTTGTTACTCATTATAACTTGTTTCAATCAATACCAAACACACACCATGATATTAGATCGTTCAGCTCCTGCTTATGCAGTAACAGCCCCAATTCTAAGAAAGTTGGGACAAAAAAGAAAAAAATAGAATGCAACAATTTCCAAATCTGAAAAAGAAAAGTGGAAAAGTAACTGGCACAAATAAAATAACAACTGGAGGAGCATTTAAAAACTATTAAGGTGAATTGGTAACTGATCAATAACATGGAAAGATGGACAGAGGTTCGCCAATCTGAGACAAACTGGGTCTATAAATTTCAGAAAAATGTTTTTTAGTATAAAATTGTGACGACTTCAAAGATCCCACCATCTACCATGTATAACATCATCAAAAGATTTAGAGAATCAGCAGGAATCTCTGTGCGTATGGGACAAGGTCAATGGCCAAACTGTATGCTGGTGATGTTGGGGTCCTCAGGAAGCACTGCATTAAAAGCACACATGATTCTCTACTGGAAACCACTGCATGGACTAAGGAAGACTTCCAGAAATCACACAGTTCACCCTGAAATCCACAAATGCAGGTGAAAGTTCCATGTGCAAAGAAGAAGCCAGATGTGAACAGTTTCTAAAAAACAGTGCAGTCTTCTCTGGACCAAAGCTCATTTAAAATGGTCCAAGGCAAAGTGGAAAACTGGATGAAACTGTGAACTAGTTTCTGGAAAGCATGGACGGCGTGTCCTGCAGACTAAAGAGGAGAGGGAGCATCCAGCTTGTTATCAGTGGACAGGTGAAAAGCTGCATCTCTGGTGGGATGGGGCTGCATTAGTGCCTATGGCGTGGGCAGCTTCCACATCTGTGAAGCTCCATCAATGCTGAAAAGTACATGGAGGTTTTAGAGCAACATCTGCGTCTCTTTCAGGGAAGGCCTTGCAGATAATCCTGCATCCATCACAGCAGCATGGCTTCACAGGAGAAGAGTCTGGCTGCTGAACTGGCCTGCCTGCAGTCCAGACCTTTCACCAATACACAACATCTGGAGCATCATGGAAGCAGAAATCCAGCAACCAAGGTCCAGGACTGTAGTGCAGCTAGAATCCTGCATCAGACCAGAATGGGACAAAATTCCTCTCCTAAAACTCCAGCAACTGGTCTCCTCACTTCCCAGAAGTTTCCAGACATGTTAGAAGAAGAGGGGATGCTACATCATGCTGAACATCACCCTGGAACTACTTTTTACACCGTGCTGAACTTCACCCTGGAACTACTTTTTACACCATGCTGAACGTCACCCTGGAACTACTTTTTACACCATGCTAAACATCACCCTGGAACTACTTTTTCCACCGTGCTGAACATCACCCTGGAACTACTTCTTACACCATGCTAAACATCACCCTGGAACTACTTTTTACACCATGCTGAACGTCACCCTGTAACTACTTTTTACACCATGCTGAACATCACCCTGGAACTACTTTTTACACCGTGCTGAACATCACCATGGAACTACTTTTTACACCGTGCTGAACGTCACCCTGGAACTACTTTTTACACCGTGCTGAACATCACCCTGGAACTACTTTTTACACCGTGCTGAACATCACCCTGGAACTACTTTTTACACCGTGCTAAACATCACCCTGGAACTACTTTTTACACCGTGCTGAACATCACCCTGTAACTACTTTTTACACCATGCTGAACATCACCCTGGAACTACTTTTTACACCACGCTGAACATCACACTGGAACTATTTACACCGTGCTGAACATCACCCTGGAACTACTTTTTACACCGTGCTGAACATCATCCTGGAACTACTTTTTACACCGTGCTGAACATCACCCTGGAACTACTTTTTCCACCATGCTAAACATCACCCTGGAACTACTTTTTACACTGTGCTGAACATCACCCTGGAACTATTTTTTACACCGTGCTGAACATCACCCTGGAACTACTTTTCACACCGTGCTGAACATCACCCTGGAACTACTTTTTACACCGTGCTGAACATCATCCTGGAACTACTTTTTACACCGTGCTGAACATCACCCTGGAACTACTTTTTCCACCATGCTAAACATCACCCTGGAACTACTTTTTACACCGTGCTGAACATCACCCTGGAACTACTTTTTACACCGTGCTAAACATCACCCTGGAACTACTTTTTACACCGTGCTGAACATCACCCTGGAACTACTTTTCACACCGTGCTGAACATCACCCTGGAACTACTTTTTACACTGTGCTGAACATCACCCTGGAACTATTTTTTACAGACGTGTTATTGCCATCAGAATCACAATCAGCTCATATTTTCCGTCACATGGGAAAATGTCTCAGTTTCATCATCTGATATGTTGTTTATCTTCTACTGGGGAAAAATGGATTGATGAGATTTGGAAATCATTGCAGTTTGGTTTATTTACATTTTACATAATATCCCGACTCTTTTGGAACTTGGGTTGTATTTACAGAAAAATTTAGTCATTCAGTTTTCCAGACTATGTGCTTTGTAAAAACATGTAAAACAAGGGAACTCCTTACTAAACCATACAACATGAGTCCTTTGGGAACTCCTGTGATGAAATCTGTAAAAGAAAAGCAAGAGGAAAAGACATAATTAGACTTTTTTATTCTAAATGCTCTAGTTTCCTGAAAGACTTAATAATCCCTTTCCGTTACAACATAAACATGTGTGTCGAGACTGAGCAGCAAAGCCTGTACTCAGCCGAGCGTGTTGGATCTCTGTACTGTAAATATGACCCTCACCTTCCTCAGCATCCCCACTGAACTCGCCACCAGCCACAGAGTAGCCTGCAGGACAGGAGAGTGGGAAGAGCGTGGGACAGAGAGGAGCAGGAATTGGTGGATATATTAAAAGTTTTCATGGGACAGCGGTGAAAATATGAATGATCTCCATGATTTTGGGTCCATAGTGAAGGAAATGATAAGTTAAATAACTTTCTATTACTGTGTTTTTTGTTATCCTGCTGACCAACAATCACTAAGAGAGAGCATTGCTTGAGCACTTTTCACCTGTAACATGTTGGATTTTTTAAGGTGAGTTTGTCTTGAAATTTAGGTGGCTCATCTAGTTTCACAACTCAGGAAGGAATAAATCTGGTAAACTCACTTTTCAAATTCAGTACTTGCCTTCACATAAATGGTGATAGAACGACCCCACCGGAGCCATTAATATGCTTTAGGGAAACTTGTAAATGGACTTTGATCGGCAAAATAAATGAATGAAATCTTTCAGTAGACAGAGTCAGCTGTCAGTGTACAGTCCAAAGAAAAACAAAATAAACATCATGTGGTTGTTAAAGCATTGTAAGTGACATCTTGTCAGCATAATCAGACTGTCGGCTTTATAACTTGCTCATATGAAAATCAGACAACCATTAGGACAGGACAAGGTTGATTAAAGACTTCACCAATGGTCATCAGTCATCATAATAAAACACTGTTCAGTTTCAGGTTTGTTTTATAAATGCTGAAAGACTTACTATGGAAGCTCATTTTACCACTTTTGAGGAAAAAGAAAGAAATTCTCTAACTTATAATGATAAAATATACTTTAATTTTGACTTAGTATCTCAAACATAACTTTAAATCTCACAATTATGATTTAATAGTTTATAATTTTGACCTTTTTTCTCATTATTTTAACACAATAATTTATTGTAAAGTCACACAATTATCACTTTTTAGCTTATGACTTTTTATTTAATAAGCAGTAAGCTACTTTTTATTTAATAATATTACTTTCTCATCACATTATGATTCCTATATCTAAGGTTTCATTAGGCTGTGATGGACTGTCGACCTGTCCAGCTGCTAATTGCTGGGATAGGCTCCAGCTTCCCTGCAACTCTGAACTGGACTAAACAGAATAGAAAAATGATGGATGGATGGATGGATGGATGGATGGATGGATGGATGGATGGATGGATGGACGGACGGACGGACGGACGGACGGACGGACGGACGGACGGACGGACAGACGGATGAATGGATGGATGGATGGATGGATGGATGGATGGATGGGTGGATTGATGGATGGATGGATTGATGGATGGATGGATGGATGGATGGATGGATGGTTTCATTAGGCTGTAGTAAACTACACATCACTTCTTAATAAAAAAGCAACTAATGAACAAAATGAATCCAATATTATTTCCGTTTTTAGGTGAACAACGTTTTACCCCGGAAACCTGGAAACCTCATATTGGTATAATACACCCATATTGCATCGGATCAGTCCCAACTCTAATTATTATCACTTCAGATTTCACAATTATAATTTTTTTATGTCATAATTATGGCTTTAAATCTCAAAATTATATTTGATCTAGTAATTATGGCTTTTTAACCAAATTATCTCAATATTATGACTTGGTATCTTATAATTATTATTTAAAATGTCATAATTAAGTATCTGAATACCATAATTATTACTTTTTAATCTCACAGTTCAAACTTTCTTAGCTTATAATTGTGAATCTTTATCTTATAATAATTATGACATTGAATCTCATAAACACCACATGATATTTTTTAATTCACAAGAAAATTAAAATGGGCTTTATAACTGACAGAATTTTGTGGAAACTTTTTTAAATTAGTTTCTTCTTAGATGATAGTTGGAAATGCTGCTGCTGAGGGCAGAACAAGAGGAGAGCTAATTACGCAGCATTAATCATAACAGCAGAGTGTGTCCCTGAAAGCACCAACAAGTCAGTGTGTTTAGCTGAAATCAGCCCATGAGGTTATGAGTCATGAGTCATGCGTATGTTGATATTTTGACCTGATAAAAAAAACAAGAGGAAAGGTCCAGAGGCGACTTAGAAACAGGGGTTTCTGGGTAAAAAGGTTGACTGTTTAACATGAGGTTGGAAAGCTAATAAAGCATCCAGTGATGGAAAGAATGTATCCTCTGGGGAGCAGGAATGTCGTAGAAAGCCAAAGGAATATCCTCAGGTTTGATCAAATGGAGGCATCAGAGTTAAGGTCAGTAGTTTAAGAAAAACATTCAAATTCTTTGGGGTTCATGCAAATGCACAAGTTTATGAAATCCAATCACGGGTTTTCGGGCTGAAATATGGACCTCGTGCGGGTGATTTGGAGAGAAAATATCCTCTGGGAATCTTGGATGTCATACATCATTTCATTCTTATACTTATTTATGCATATTTGAACCAAACTGGCTGGTGTCCATGTTATAGCAAACCAGTTATATTATTCTGCTCATAATAACAATAATATGTTTAATTTATGCCATCTGACTGACTTCATTTGCTCACCCAGGTAACTGTCATCATAGGTCCCCTGCACCTGCTGGGTCTGAATCTGCCTGTCGACCGATAGCAGGAAGTAGGATGGATAGTAGGCCTTAACAATCTCCTCTGTGGTGGCTGAAATCAGCTGGCCTACAGGATGGATGAGGATTAGCAGGCTTAAAAACATCTCTCCCCAATGACTGGAAATTATAAATAATTTAGACCTACTAAAATTTTAGTGACATAAAAAAGAAGGAAACAAAAACAGTGCAGGACATTTCTAAATCTCAATGCTGCTTTACACCCCTGTGAACCCACCTTGCCAGTAAAAGCTGCCTGGTCCTCCAAGCATGACCCTCCCATCCTGTAACACACACACAGCAGTAGCCAGAGCTGAGGAATCTGTGTGTTACAAGTTTTATCATGAGTCTGATCTACCAACTGCTTACATCAGCCATAACAGAAACACAAAAAACCCAAAAAGTGTTTCCTACCTTGGTGAAGTCGGCACTAAATCCCCCCTGACAATAGCCCTGTCCAGCATGTCCATGTCTTTCTGCAGGGAGCAACCCCGAAACATGGGAAATACTACTTAACAATTGGTTTCATAAAAAATCTTTTTAAAAACTTGAGGGTTGTGTGTACCTGCATCCAATACAGATTTAACCCCCCTGAAGCTCGAATGTTAGTGCAGTAGCTCACCTGTCCGGCAGGGGGCGTACTCCACAAATGTTTTCAGACTGTCTACAGAGAGGTAGCATGTTCCTGTAATATCGGAAAAGGGTGTATCGTGTTCTGTCCTCCAGTAGTACCTAGGAGCACAAGCCTGGAAAGCACAGAAAGAGAATCAGTCTGGACTGACCTTGAACTCCTCCCCACGCAACAACATGCTGTCAAGGTTGCAAAGTCATTACAAGAAGTTATTTTTGGTCAAATCCAAAGACAAAAGTGAAGTGTGATGTCTGGACTTGCTACAGTAGAAACCCAGCCTCAACAACAAAGGTTCAGTCCAGCGTCACCCTATCCCTCTGCTTTGCAGTCTAGTAGGTTGGATAGCTACCCTTTTTCTTTAGCCATGCAAAATGCACCAAAGACCCCTTACTGAGAGGTTAGGTAGCCAATGCTTCTTGATTTCCAAAGAAAAAGAGGTGCTTTACCCATACAAAACAGATCCTAGTTACAGGACTAAGCCGGTGGAGTATTAATAGTCATAGTCAACCATTGAAAATTAAGTGTTAAACATTTGTCTTGTAGAAATGAGACATTTTTTTAATGAAAAATCAACTGTGAACAGCAACCTGCAAGTTGTAATGATGCCACAGGAATAATTCTATCCTGTAGTACAACAGTGTCGTAATATACACTTACCAGCCACTTTATTAGATATGCATGTTCAATTGCTTTTGACACAAATATCTAATCAGCCAATCACACAGTAGCAACCTAATGCCTTTAGGCATGGAGACATGGTCAATATAACAAGACCAAAATGCCTTGTTGATGTCAGAGGAGAATGGGCAGACTGGTTGGAGGTGATAGAAAGGCAACGGGAACTCAGATAAGCACTGGTTCCAACCAAGGTCTGCAGCAACTCTGAATACACAACACGTCCAGCCTTGAAGCAGATGGGCTCCAGCAGCAGAAGACACACCGGGTGCCTCCTGTCAGCTAAGAACAGGAAACTGAGGCTACAATTCACACACACTCACCAACACTGGACAATAGAAGATGGAGAAACGTTGCTGGTCTGATGAGTCTCCATTTCAGCTCCACATTCAGATGCTGAGCTCAGAATCTGCTGGAAACATCATGAAAACATGGATCCATCCTGCCTTGGATCAACGCTTCAGGCTGCTGCTGGTGTAATGGTGGGGGGAGATTGTCTTGGTCCACTTTGGGCCCCTTAGTACCAACGTGGCCTGGTTTAACCAGCACAGCCTACCTGAGTATTGTTGCTGACCATGTCCATCCCTTTATGACCACAGTGGAGCATCTTCTGATGCTACTTCCAGCAGGATAATGCACCATGTCACAAAGCTCAGATCATCTCCACCTGCTTTCTAGAACATGACAATGAGTTCACTGGACTCCAACGGCTTCCACAGCCACCAGATCTCAGTCCAGTAGAGCAGCTTTGGGATGTGGTGGAACAGGAGATTCTCATCATGGATGCAGCCGACAAACCTGCAGCAACTATGTGATGCTGTCATGCTAGCAACATAGCGCAAAATCTCAGCAAGGTTTCCACCACTATGTTGAATCTATGACAACAAGAATGAGGGCGGTTCTAGATGGAAAAAAAAGGTCTAACCTGGTAGTAGAAAGTGGACCTGATTAAGTGGATGGTGAATTTATTTAAAGAAGTAAAATTACATAAATGTTTCAAATAACTCCTCTTACCAAGATGCTGTTACCATGGGAACGCACTGTAGCTCCAAACCACTGATGGGACTTGAACTCAACCTGAGTGTTGACATCATTTATGTTGAAGTACCTGTCACCTGTAAAATAACAGCAGAGAAAGATACACTCAGAGGTAAACTAACCCAGTCGATTTAACTTAAATATGTACTTTTACCACACATTTCACTCCACAGCACCTGGAAAAAACTTCAGTGATGTCAGATGTTGCTTTTTAAGTCTAACTCCTGTTCATCAAGGTCTGATTTCTGTGCTGCCAGAGCTTCATTTAAGGCTGTTCCCCATATGTTCGTGGCTTTCTGTTTTTTACATGTATATTTTATGGCCTTGTTTCAGGGGCTTGCAGCCTTAATCCATCCTCCATGCTATGGCTGACATCAAACAGCTGAAAAGGACTTAGACCTTGTTACTGTAACCCAAACGGCTACTTCATTGTCAGGATCTGTTTTAACAAGGGGCCCGGGCCGTTCTAAGTGATAACGAACTAGGGGCGCAGTGTTGGCATAAAATTCTGCTTTTCAAAGAATACTTTTCTGAAATGATGACACTTACTTTATCTGCTCATAGAACCTAATTGTTGAAAAGATTTCTCCTGCACCAGTTTAGGAACTTAAAAAAAAAACAAAAACGTATGTCCTCACACACCAGCATGCAATAAGAAAAGCCTGGACTACTGAATTTAAATATATAAACATGCGCGTAGATACATCTCTGAGACTGTTTGTGTTTGTAAACTTTGTGTGGGTGTGTATTTATCTGTGCAGATGTTTGCACCGTTGCAGCTCTCGCTCTGTGTAAACAGCAACCTGATATGTGCTTGTGATAAGTTACACCCTACGATCCTCAAACGGTGGTCCTTATCACTTCCTGCGTTTCTGATGGAGCTGATTATTTTTCCGGCAGGGTCGGAGACAACCCATGTTCTCCAGGGTCCTTACTCCATTATGGCTCTGTGCTAATTTAAGAGCCCTCACAACATGTGGGCCACAGTGCAGCAGAAAATTAAAGCTGAATGCATAGCATAGGAGACCTTCACCATGGGTGGGGCGAGGAGAAAGACCTAACCACCATTAATCGACATAAAAGGCTGGTTTTAATCAAAGCAGAGAAGTCCTGCAGTAGCGGTTGGATGGCAGCAGCAGCACGTCTGACCTTAAGGTCAGGATGCTACCTTCAACCTCTCTCAGCCACTTTTATGGCTGGCTGGAGACAGATGAGAGTTTACTACTCATCCTGTCGCCACTGTTTAGTAGCTGCTGGGGAAAGTGACGTTTTTATACCTCAGAACAATTTGACTTACAAGCTACTGCTGTGATTACAGTGTAGGGAAAACTGTCTTCCTCAGAATTTTGGTTTAGAGATTGTTTTCCACCTAAAAGAAACCGTTCATTCGCTCAGATTTACCTTGCTGGTCGAAGCTGATAACGCTGCAGCGAGCCTGGCTCCAGGGACACAGATACACTGCTCCTCCTTCTGTGATGTCAGGCTGGCTGGTGTTGGCTTTCGGAGCGCCGACCAAAACTCTGATGCTAGACGGCAGAACGGTAAACAAAATCTTCTTAGTTGTTGCAAAGAGCCAAAAACACACAAATAATTTTGAGCTAAAATCATCTGCATTTAAACCTTCTTCTGAAAAGTTTCACATAAGTGAAAAGGTACATTTTAAAATCAGTTTTTATCTCTACACGTTTTGCCCTACATTAAAAACATGTAGCTGTTTGTCAGTGATTTACATGACAAATATTACTCTGTCTCATGAATATGATGCTAAACTCTCAGTAGTAATATAGAGCAACGCTTGGAATAATGACTGCAGACCTGAAATAACAGATATTGGGGAATTTAAAAGCAATAACTAATTCTTTGTTGTGGCCTAATATTTACTATGTTAACATAAAACTAGGATTAATGTCATCTAACTCATTATAAGAGTTTACATGAGATTATTTTCTAAAATCTCCAAGTATTTCTTTAATCAGAAATGGACTGAGATGAAGACAACGGCAAACTATGCAGATCTGTGCTGGCTTCAAAGCAAACGGTGTGGTGTCATCACTACTTCTGGTTCTGTTTATGGGCCTTAGAAGCTTCTCTTTTACGAGATTGTGTAGATTTAAGGAGCAATTTGCAGCTATTAAAAGAGTGACTGCATTTCTGTCATTTAAGCTGATGTTTAATAGACTACAGTCAAATGAAAATGTCTTCCAAGATATTTCTGGAAAGTTGTTTTTCTTCAAACACTGTTAAAAGAAAAACTTGCAATTGACTGGATGGATCATCTCTACATCAGAATCAGAATCAGAATCAGAATCAGAAAGCCTTTATTGTCATTGTAAACCAGAGCATACAACGAGATTAGGGGGTGCTACTCCTTATGGTGTTTGCATCATAATAAAAAGAATATGTTAAGAATAAAGCCAAAGGCGGAAATAAATAGAAATAAATACTTAAAGTAAAATAAAAATATGATAAGTACTAGAAAGCAGATATATACATATATTTACAATTTGAATGTATTGCACTTACAAGCGAGTCTCAACCAATCACATCATTAAAAAGGAGCCAACTGATTCTTGTCACTTCTTCTACTGAGGAAATATTCTTCAGTTCTGATATAAACTAATGTCGCAGCTGCCTCAGTATGAACCCCCTACAGTTTGTGGAGTTTGGGTTTGTTATATGATGATAATGGATTTGGTAAATCTCTGCTACAGCCACAAACATTGTCTGACAAGATGGATTCGGAGCTAAAGCTGTGAACTTTACAGCTATTTTACACACAGTGTACAAAGAAAAGTCATCAGCAACTTGGCCTCATCATCAGTGTCTTGTCGTGTCCTAATGAATCCAGGAGAGGTGAAATTATTTAGCTAAGCCATACGACAGACAGATTGGTCCTCAGTCAATTCTAGCTTTCCTACCAGTAGGATGTCATTTGGAAGGAAATACCAGTGAATACCAGGCAACAGAAAGATGTTGCAATCTGTCTGTAAAAGCATACTTTACTTACTCCACAAGAACAGAGAATTTTGTTCTTGTTATCAAGGCTGCGTGAACTAAACAAGGTCATTTTTGTTCTTGCAGCCCTGGTTTGGGAGTTCTTGCAGTTTTTTTCAATGCATCAACCAGGAAGAAGGTTTTTCTCGTGTCCGAGAACAATTGTTTGATTGGTCAGAAATTTGGCCGCGGTTATCCACAACAGTGTGAAGTTGTCATTTCCACTTTTCTGCCGATGCAAAAGATTCAGCAAAGTTGAATGGTTGGATAGTTTTAAGGAGCAGCTGGTTAAAGTGAGGAGGAACTATGAAAAAACGGAAACAATACATGTAGCATTTAAAGACACGGACATCATCCCGCAGCAGATTAAGGTTCTCATGAAGTATGAAATAAATGGACCAAAACAAACTTCTCCTTTAGTTTGACGTGTCCATCGACTGCAATAGATGGACAGGGAGTGAATAATGGTAAATACCTCCTTTTGGTCAAAAACATCTGGCTTTTGAGTGCAATAGGAAAAGTCCTGTATTTCTCTATACAGCTTATCTATGCATATTAGATATTAAATGATTGCTATAGTTGCAAGTAATTATCAACTTCATCCGCTTTCAGCATTGATGGGAATATAACACCCAGCAGTGAATGCAAATTTTCAGTGAGGATGCTGCACATGGGGCTGCAAGCGTGGACACAGCTCACGTTTTCTTTATAGAAATATCTTAACTGACCATAACATCTCTCACTGAAGAGCTCAAACTCATGCTGTTACTGGGAATTGGAAATTTATGTAATTAGCTTGTTTTATTGTCTGTAGCAGGATTTGAGAAAAAAAAAAGTTTAAAGAAATTAAAGTTTTCGTGTGACATATTTGAGTTTATAACGCTGCACCAAACCCACCAAACATCCTCACACCTCCATGCTAGCTACCTTTCTGCAGGTCAGATTTGCAGTCAGTTTGCTCCATTAATCCACAAAATTTAAAATGAATGTCTGTGGAGATTTTTTGCCAAAAAAAAAAAAAAAACAAGCTAAGCAACTTTTACATTTGATAACATGGGCATATGTATGAATATTATGCAGAAACACATGTATTAAAATTCATTAGCGTTTTACAGTTATTCAGACAGCCTTGTTAAGAAGGTCCTGGCCGTGGCCCTGGCCCTAGCTCCCGGGCCTTGGCCCTGGCCCTGACCCTGGCCTTGGCCCTGGCCCTAGCTCCCGGGCCTTGGCCCTGGCCCTGACCCTGGCCTTGGCCCTGGCCCTAGCTCCCGGGCCTTGGCCCTGGCCCTGACCCTGGCCTTGGCCCTGGCCCTAGCTCCCTGGCCTTGGCCCTGGTAAAGAGAATAACTAAGGAAGCTGATGACTGATGACAATAACAGAAATCAGCCAGACTTTTCCCGCTATCCCCCAATAAGTCTGAAGAGCACAAGTAGAATATTTACATGGCAGAATAAGCTTTCC
This sequence comes from Melanotaenia boesemani, assembly GCF_017639745.1. NCBI lineage: Eukaryota > Metazoa > Chordata > Actinopteri > Atheriniformes > Melanotaeniidae > Melanotaenia > Melanotaenia boesemani. Next base: position 4,837,941 of record NC_055684.1, on the reverse strand, counting down.
TTGTAAATCACTCACTCCACGGCTACTAAGGTGAGCAAGGTTGCAGGCTTTCAATGGGCCTCTTCTCTTGAGTTAATCACCAACCACCTTCTTTGATCTCTGCACGTGTGGGGCCATAACTTTTACCTCTGAGTCCATTAAAGCCAGTAGTAAGAAAAACTGAACAGCCAACAACAGGCTCCTTAACAATAAGATGTGTGTCAGCGGTATGAGAAATGCATCTGTTGAGACCTGAAATCAGGATTCCTTTCCTTTAACTCATGTTCTGCAGGAACGTCTGCAAACAGGGAAGTGACTCAGAGGCATGTGAGGTTAGAGACAAGCATTTTATTTTTACTCAAAGAATCATAAGTCCCCCTTATAACTATTTAAAACCACCTTCACAAAAAAAGAAAGAACAATAGCAATAAAAATAAACATGCTGTGTTTAATGTAAACTGAATTTAATAAATTGCAACTTCCTGTTTAATATAAAACTAAAGACTATGTGAAGAACTAATGTATGTGTGTTTATGGTTAGGTTTGTTTTTCTCTAATTATTAAGAAAATTTTTTATAGTTGTTAGGCTAGAACATGAAAATGATTGGATTTGCTGAGCATCTCAGCATCAGAGAATATATCCTAAATAACTTTGTTACCCCTCATCACAGACTTTTGTTGACAATTATCTTGATGATAAGCTTTACTAAAAGGGTAGGTGTTAAGCTTTTTTTTTAAGTATTAAGACATAAATTAGAATTAAATTTAGATTGTTTTATTAAGATTCACTTCAATTCAGCTAATGAAGGTGAAAGATTTTATATTTTTTCAGTCATATGAACTGGGATTTGTGTGGATAATAAGACCAGGAGAGTCTCATTATTTTCCCCATTTTTTATTAAAAACTTATAAAAAGTATTTATAATATAGCCTACACACACACACACACACACACACACAACACATATAAAATAAAAAGAAGTTTTCTGGAACTTAAGAAAGAAGAAAAAGAACCAACATTTCTCTTTGTCCGTCAAAACACATGCAGAATGTAGAACATTGTTATTTTTGGACGGGAAACTGCTCCCAAAGACAATGATAAATGATACACCAGAACTTTTTTTTTAATATTATTTATTTATTTAATAAATGTGATTTTAATTTAGGCAAGACAGCAAAGGTAAGACATTTTCTGACTATGTTTTATAAACGTAAAGCATAAATCGGGCCTTGTTCTGCCTTTGGTTCGGTAAATCTTGGTCATAGTGAGATGTGAGCTTCCAGTAGAGGAGTCGTTTGTTCGTGTTCATTTAAAGAGCTGACGTTACACCCTAAAACGAGATGTTAACCCCTTAACTCCCAGTAGCAGAGGGTGCAGGCGCAAGAAGCTAAGCTAAAAAGTCAAGCTGCAAAGTTAGAGAATTTATAGGCCGGATGAAGCAGTGAAGGTGCATGGATGGATGTTATTGTGCATATTGTGAATATTTCTCTCTCCTCACCATCTAGAAGCTGTGAGATTCTAGTTGTCTAGTCTGTTCACCTGATGCTGATATTCATCACATATTGTTCCTTCTGTGTTTAGAAGGAAGCAGCTTCACAGCTTTAAATTCAACCTGCTGACTTTTTACCTTTTAGTTAGTAAATCCTGAACATTTCATCCTTCTTTGTCATAAACATTTGATTTTATAAATATATATGAAGAAATATTTTAACTGTTGCTGTTTAAAGAGAAAACTGCTAAATATGTGTGTTTAGTGCAGGGGTCTGCGACCTTTACAGTCCAAAGAGCCATTTTTTCCTCAGCCAGCTAAATAAAACTCCTTTAGAGACGCAGATGTTATGACACCTTTTAAAAAAGGCAACTTAATATATATTTTTAATGAAGAGCTGCCATAGGATGTTATTTTTGAATAACCACATTTTTAATTCCATCTTTAAGTTTAAAATAAATAAAAACATAAAACCTTTATAAAAAGAGGATAGGGGCCCCCCCTGGAAGATGGGGGCAAGCTGAGCAGTAGCATCCACCAGAGCTCTGTGCCACTCGATGTTACTATTTGACATCACTCCCCTCTAACTGCAGGCTATGTCATTGGAAAACTTTTGGCCACAGTCTTTTAACAAGATGGAAGAAGTCTTGCTTGAACATGGTGATGATACGTGGGATGGTAACCAGGCCGAACATGAATATGCCGACGAACTTAATCCTGCTCTTGCCAAAGCTTTAAGTATAATGACTCAAAATATTATTAAAGTCATTGATGAGAAATTCAGTCCTTTGGCCGAAACTCTACAAAAGCATGCAACTGAGATTGAGGCTACTGGCAAGCGGCGGGATCAAGCAGAGACCAGGATATCTACGACTGAAAACTCTACTGCAGGTCATAAGCCGAGGATTGCGGAGTTTGAAGAGCAGATCAACTCCCTAAAGGAAAGTTTGGATGTGGCCGAGAACTACAACAGGTGACTAAATATCCGAGTCGTCGGCTTAGCAGAGGATACGGAGACTGGACAACCGGTTGAATTTTTTGAGTCCTGGCTACCTCGTATTCTGAATTTAGCGACAAAAGCTGGCCGTATAAAGTTGGAAAGAGCCCATCGTACCGCTACAGCCAGATCGGGACCGAATAGCAGCCCCAGGCCGGTATTGCTACAATTCCACATATTCAGAGACAAACTTGGGGTTATGGAAGCAGCACAACGGCGGAGTCAAGATGGTGGCTTAACATACAATGGATCCAGGATTTCTTTCTACAATGATTTCTCCTCGTCAGAGATAAAGAAGCGCAAGGCATTCAATGTGGTTAAACAGTGGCTGCGAGAAAAAGGAATGTCATTTGTTATGTTATGCCCAGCTACTCTGCAGATGACACATGGAGATAGCAAAAAGAAGTTTTCCTCTCCGGAGGAAGCACTTGCTTTAATTGATTCTACGCCTGGATGACAATTTTGTATAGTTTGGAGCCCTGCTGGTTTTATGGGAGCTCCTTTTCCTGCAATACTGCTATACTCTTTGTTTTTTATGGATAATGTATTACTACCTTGTTTCAATTACTCCTACAAGGAAGACTTTTTTAGTTTGTTTGGTTTGTTCTCCCTTATATTTCGCCAGCTCACTTCTGGTGAATCTTTTAGGGATTTATAAGGCGACCAGTCCCCGTCTGTTTGGGGAAAAAATCTCAGTTTGCCCTGTTTTGCTGTTGTATTTCTGTTATTAATTCTGTTAAATGTAGTTTATGCATGCAGCTCAACACATGTCACATGTATTGGGACTATTTGGGATAGAAATGATAGGTTTATCAGGGACATTAGGGAGGTACTTTCCTTTATTTCTAAATATGAATGTCTGATTGTATCTGTCTCTATGGTTTCTGGGATATCAGTTAGCATCCTATGGTCCTGTCTGATTTTTATAAGATTAAAAATTGTTCTTGGAACGTCCGGGGCCTTCATAAACCTACCAAGAGAGTGGCAGTTTTGTCACTTTTAAAAAAAGATGTATCTGTTGCTTTCCTTCAAGAAACTCATCTGGATGAAAAAGATAATGTTAAATTACAGAAGAGCTGGGTCGGGCAGGTTTTTGCAACTTCATATTCCTCCTATATGGGTATATGGGTAGACATTTTAATTAATAAAAAACTAACATTTAAATCTCTTGATTGTGTTAAAGATAGCCAGGGCTGCTTTGTATTTGTTAAAGGAATTCTGGAAGGAAAAGAGGTCCCATTTTTAAATTTATATTGTCCCCCAGCATTATTTGTGGAAAATAATGTAAAGTTTTTTTTTTTTTAAAAAAAAGGCCATACTTTCCACCTTAATGACAGGAAAAACAAATAAAATATATATTTTAGCCACGTATTTAGAGGCATTATGAAAGGTCCAGAGAGCCACTAGCAGCTCCAGAGTCGCAGGTTGGAGACCCTGATGTAGTGTTTGTAAACCAAAATTTACTGCATTTTCTTTAAATTTCGCCATAGGCCTTCTTTTAAAAGAAACATACATTTTGCATGTAACAATGCGATTATTTGCGATTAATCGCAACATGTCATGTGATTAATTGCATTTAAAATTTTTAATAGTTGCCCAGCTCTAATATATATATATATATATATATATATATATATATTCATATGTGTGTGTGTGTGTGTGTGTGTGTGTGTGTGTGTGTGTGTGTGTGTGTGTGTGTGTGTGTGTGATATAGCCTCTGTGTATTAATCATAACCTAACTACATTAGTTTGGTTGTGTAAGGCTTATTTTTTGGAGTATACTAATTGGAGGTCTGTAGTTTCGGTGATGCAGACTTTCATTGCAGCTTAGTAGAAGTAGTTGGTTTCTTTTTGTCATCTTTTCCTAAGTCCTTAAAAGTTTGTCCTACAACCTTCCCTTGACTACATGACAGATGATAGAAGGTCAGCATGGCTATTCATCTGTATCCCAAGTGTCTCAATAATTTTGAAGGGGTTGTCTCCAGTGAATGGCACAGCATAGAGATAAATAAATATTAGCACATGAGCAGGCTTTCACAACGGTGTACAAGCCAAACAGGGTTTGGAACTTCTAATGTGTAATGGCCTCGTCTCCCACTGGGGTGTGTGTACACATTGTTTTGTTTTTTTTTCTTTTTGTTTTTTTGTTTGTTTTATATAAATATGAAAAATGCTGGGAAGAACTTCAACTCCACCTCTCATCGACAAAGCACTCTTGACAACAGAGTTTAGAACAAGCTTGCAGCTGTACGGTCCAAATAAGCACGAAACTCTCCAGCATCAGCTGGCGTTTGGGGATTTGCTTCACTCCTGCAGGCTTTTCTCATCCAAGTTCAACTCAGGACAGACAGATGTGGCCAGTATTGCTTTTGCTCTTTGGTTACCATGGGGAAATTTTCTGCATTTTCAGTGTGACTTGTTGCCTGAAAAGTTTGGTGCTGTTCTGTACTTTTACTTTACACCAGTGATTGCAATTATCCATGAGAAGCTCAGTTGCAATACAGCTTGTTACCACTTAGTGGTGGTAATGTTTCAGTCAGTTGTTTAATGACTCCAGTAAGCAGGAAACATTCAGCTAGCTACTAGCTTGTAGCCAAACTTTACTAAAATTTACCTAAAAGGCAAAAGGTTTGTGCAAGTACCAGTATGTGGAGTGTTAGCTAACATTATCTGGAATTGAAGGACTGAAGCCTTAAACACTAAAGCAGCATCTAGAACACAGACTGTATATAAAAGATGGACGGAGCCTCCGTGACATCACCCGTAGGTTTCTGCAGAGCTAAATTGAAGCTCATTGGGCAGTTCCCACCATCGCCATCTTGGCAGCGTCACTCTCCCTTCTTGCCGCAGATATTGGATACATGTCGATCAAACGGACAAGGCCCCAATTATGCCAAATTTTAAGATGAAATAACATTTAAACGGATGTGCTAGAAAAAAATTCACCCCCCTCACAGTTGTCATGAAGGTAAACTTGACCTATTAATCCTAAAATGGATTGTTGTACCAGGCTTTAAACATGTTTATTTCTACTGTGAAATTGGTCTTTTTAACATGGGAGTCTATGGGGATTGACTCTGTTTTGGAGCCAGCCCCTAGTGGATGAGAGGGGAACTGCAATTTTTTTGCACTTCCGCACAGGCTTCACATTTTACTGGCGTAGGTTGCCACTTGATCTAGAAGCCAAAACAGTCATGAAAACAGTTGGTGGAATTTTCCACAGAGTACCTACAGATGCACAAAACATCTGTTGTGTCTGGCAACGCTAAAAAATTTTACATTTATTTACTAAATAAATTGCTCATTGTGTTCATAATCCTGACTTGAGCTTTCAATTTTGTGTTTGTAGCAGCCTGATTTTATTTCATGACTTGTTAGCTTGTTCTTTATCTAGTTTTATTTGCATGTTCACATACATGTGATAAATAAATGTCTGTGGTGGTGTCATTGTATCATCTCATGAAAGTGGGTTTGGCTTAGTTACTGAAAATCAATAAAAGCAAGAGAGAGATCCATTAATGCAAATGTGCCACTTTTTACTGGAAAAATTGAGCCCATTAGTCTAAATGTTAAGTACCTACTAAAGTAAATGTACTATGTGTATTTTAAATGTGTCAAGCTCTGCATGTATGAAGAATTCATAGTGACGGACAGTAATTACAACCAACTAAAGTATATGTGTGTGTGTGTGTGTGTGTGTGTGTGTGTGTGTGTGTGTGTGTGTGTGTGTGTGTGTGTGTGTGTGTGTGTGTGTGTGGTTAACCAACCCGCGACCACAAAGGCCGTCACCATGGGAATGACCCAGATCAAGGCAGACTGGGCCCACACCACAGCCATAAGGCCTCAGTGCAGGGCCCCGACTACAGCGATAGATGGGAAAAGATGACAGTGTTCAAATTGGAGCAAAGTAAATTATTAATTATTTCCCACAACACTTTGAATATGGAGGCCCTACCATTACCCACTTGTGTCAGAAAGTAGACTTGATCAGCCGTGGGAAATCTAAAAAATTCCCTAAAGACAAACAATGGTGTCATTTTAGGAAAACATGACAACCAGCAAAAACAATCCCATCAGCAAAATATATTCAGGAAAGCAATCTTTTCCCTGCTGTGTTGTTTACCCACAAACAACAGTCTGGATTCACATGATGATGTTCAGCAACAACTTTGTGCTGTTGACACACATGAATTTGATTGGGGACAAAGCGTAGCATTGTTCAATGTAATAATTGTTGCAAGCAAGGAGAAGTCAAGTCTGAACAAATGGGATGAAATAAAATTCTTAGTAATTAGCGCACAACATGCCCTCTAACCACCAGGAGCTTAGTTGAGAAAACACAGAGAATCTTAATCAATTTCCTCCCAGGAAAATATCTTCAGCCATTAATCCAACACTGCTAGTATGTAGCCCCTGAGGATGTTAGTGATGAAAAACTGATGCACAGAGGGCTGATGAAGGTGTAAGTGGGATTTACTGTACATGGTAAAGATCTTAGCTGTTTGACCTTTTGCCTCCACGTTACAAGCTACAGGCTGCTTTCCAGCCGATTATCATAATGCAGGAAGCAGCAGAACATCTGAAATGAACAACATTCCTGTCATCATCTAGAAAGAGATTTCAGGTGATGTATAACACCCTCCATAGTTCCAGAGCAGCTGTGAACAGCTGGCCGAGGGTCTGTTTTGGTTACACACTGCTGGCCGTCTCTATGGAAAGAAAAAAGCCTGACAGTAGTCGGGCTGTTGATGAAGGCTCTGACTGTTTGGTGGTTTGTTGACAGTGTTGTAGCCCCATGATAGGCCTAGGCTAGCTGGTTTAAAGCAATAATAATAATAATAATAATAATGATAATAATAATAATAATAATAATAATTTTTAGTTAGCTAAAACTAGCTAACTACAACTATTTAACTATTGTCAAGTTTCAGCTAACTAAAACTAGCTAAAAACTTGGTGCAAACTAAGTAATACAAGACTAGCATTTTTGTCCAGTGTTTTATGAGTCTATCCTGTTATTTTTATCCTATTTAAAGTTTCGCTAACAAACACATATCTGTGGTTGATGTTAGCATCATTGCTCTGTGTTTGCTGAGATTACTAGCTAGCTTGGTAGCAGTGTGCTAACTATTATGACATTTTTTTTAATAGCTCCACTACCGGTACCATAAAATGTAAACATATGTAATGGGTAAATTCTCTGTTCAAGTTACTTTTTGTCCCTAATGAGAAACTTTGGGGTCCTCAAGGAAGATATTGTGGTAGGCTACATGCTGTAGAAAGTGACCAAATAATTGCATTAATAAATGCCCCATTAATCAGTCCTCCCAAAATCAATTAATGTTCCTTAATGTAGGATATTCTTTAAGTTTAGGGGAAAAAATAGTAAAAATGAAAAAATCGAACACTTTATGTTCATTCAGCAAGTGGGAAGCTATCTAATCTTGTCAGGTCTATGCATTCACTTGCACTTGGGCATCTCAGGTTTAAAGATAAGTTTAGACTGAATATTTGTCAGACTTTGATTATTAATTCTTGGAGTGGCATCTGGGGGGCCAGTTAGATTTTAGGGGTGGCCTCTGCCCCTGCAGACCACCCCTTTGGCTCCAACCTTAAATCTTGTGATCAGCAGCTAGTGCCTTCTCCCCTCTGTGTTTTATTTCACTGGTTTTTCAAAATACATGAAAGTGATCTGTAAAGACACTGAAATTTGGATTCCTTCAAACATCTAGAACATACCTCAACTGAGACTGACCATAAGGTCCATAACTTAGTATATAGCTGATAGTGATTTTAAAGCATGTTGAACAAGAAAGGAGAATTATTATTATTATTTCTCTGCACGCAATTATTTTAATATATTTTCATACAGACCAGTTTAAAAAATCTAAAATTGATCACAGGGTACCTCATTACTTGCTTGACTCATTACTACAGCACCATGAAGCCTTCAGCTGTGGTTAATGCACTTCACAGAACATTCATATTTTGGAAATCTGACTCAGTATGTATGTGTATGTGTCTGACCATCAACACTCAAAGAAACTCAGAAGAGGTGACAGTATGTTGTGTCTTTAAAGGGAGAAGAACATGTTTGATCTTTGGCTTCATCTCACTCAGCACATCCTCAGCTTTCAAGAAAAAAAGCCCCTCTGGACCCATATTCTGAGTAAGACTAGTGTTTTTCTTACTTTGCTGTGGGTTAACCCCCTTCTCTCTGAGAAAATCACACACACACACACACACACACACATTGTATGTCTGTTTCCAATCATACTGGGCTGGAATCCAGCCTGTGTGTGTGTGTGTGTGTGTGTGTGTGTGTGTGTGTGTGTGTGTGTGTGTGTGTGTGTGTGTGTGATAAAAAGACACGTGCATATGAATGATCAGTGCTTCATTTAATTTGACTTCAATAATGAGCGCAATTAAACTGTAAAATGTGAGTATTTTGGCTCCATGCGTACTAATGACTTCTTGTGTCAGCAGAAGTTTTGGCTCGCGATGTAGTGACATTTTGGTGTGTTTTGTAGTACAATATGGGAGGACATACTGTATGTGGGTAAATTACAGGTAAAGACATAAAGAACCATAAAAGAAGGGCGCATTCAAGTACATGTAATGTCCTACTAAACTGCCTCAAATTGATGATAAATAATGTTAAAAAAAAATTCAAGAGTTGAGATGAAGACTTTACCTGGAAGAGTTTCCAAAGAACTCCACTGAATAACCGAAGTAACTCCCCCGCGGTCCCGTGAAAACGACGCGCTTCTCCGTGTCCAGGTTAAAAGAAGCGCAAAGCTGGATCAAAGCCACCAAAGCTACAGGTACAACCAGCACGGTGCGATGGCAACATTTCCCCCACGACCGGGTAGGTGAAAGTCCAGCAGCGGTGCCCATCTCTTCTGTTGCGCGTCTCTTCTTTCATTGAACGGCTGCGGCGCAAAACGCATCATCCGTGCTGTTCCTTATCCGAGCCAGTTCTGGGGTCTTAAACATGAATCCATGTCCGGCGAACAAAACAAAAAGCCCCTTCAGCTCCAGCAGGTCCTGTGTGGCGATCCAGAGCGAACAGTTAAATGTAAACAGAGAAAGTGAGAGAGGAGAAGGAAGAGAAAGAGCGCAACCTCGTTTGGGGTGGAGCTTTAAATATTCCCAGACGGTCCGGTTTTAAGCAACCGACAGTAATAACGAACAAAAATCTGGTCATTTTAGCCAAAATATTCTAAATAAGGATTTCATACGACAAGTAATTCAAGAATTTGCTCTCTTAAAAATTAAACAACTTTTTATTTTATTTTTATGAGCAAACTGCACAAAATCTGCTAAATAAAAACGTAAAAAAAAGTCCTATTTATTAATCATTCCGTTATCTGCTGCAGTTCATTACATTTTGAAATGATATTTCCTCAGTGCTAGGTGACACCATAACCAGCCAATAATTAGTAACTCATGACATTATTGGCAAAATGTCTTGTTTTGCTGAAAAACTTTATGACATTATTGGAAAGTTATTGCGTTTTGGCCTTATTACATTTAAAAGGGACAAAATTATTACATTATTGGGCAGGATTTCATTACTGGCTGGTGTTACATTGTTGGTGGCCCACAGCAGAGCTTTGAGCTGGAGCTTTGGATGTTAAATCATTATGCAGCCGACTCACATCTTCTCAAAATACAAAGATCACTCGTTCAGTTTCTTGTTGATTTGAATGATCCTTGCAGAAACATTTACCAGGTTTACTATAATTAACATTGTGGAAAAGAGAATGTTTGCACGCTGCAGAATAGTCCAGTTTAGTCAGGTAATGCACACGAAGGTTTTTGTTTCTTCCTCTTCTTTCTTAGCTCATCTGAGTGGAAGTGTACCACTGAGTGGGATTTGTTACATCATGACTGGTTTGGAGGCTTTTTGCTGGCCAACTAGGCATCTGTTAGGGTATTTCCACCAAAGCGGTGCCAGTTCTCCTCTGGTGCGTGAACCTCATTTTGAACTGATGTCTATTCCGACAGTTTGCTGTCTTTGTGAATCATATAACAGGGCCTGACGTTGGAAATGCGATGTCACAGGCAAATCTCAAGAGGGAAATGTTATGAAAAGGTCTTTGAAAACATTCTGGTTCCACTATTACATTTTTAGGGCCTGTTCCTGAAACCTGAACTTTTCTGGTGGAAGAAAAATTTGCTTTGCTAAAATACTCAAAAATGGAGTTTCTGTCAAACAAAAATTATTAAAGTTTTGGGAAGAGATATAAAAAAATAGTTATTGTAGCTGCTTCGTATGTACAGGGAGGAGCATGGAAAGGAATACAGGAAGGAACCTCCTCTTTCATTTCTGAAGTTCAGTGAACTGTGAGTGACCTTCCTGAAAACAAGATAAGTTGAAGCCTGGTCACTCTACAAGTCAAACGACAAAACTGTCCGAAAGTATATTTACACTCACCGTCCAGATTATCAGGTCCTCCTTCTAGTACCAGGTTGGACCCCCCCTTCCTCCAGAACTGCCTTAATTCTTGGTGTGATAGGTGGAAACAGGTGGTGAGCCCTTCCTCAGAGGTTTTGCTCCATATTGACATGACAGCATCACACAGTTGCTGCAGGTTTGCATCCATGATGAGAATCTCCCGTTCCACCACATCCCAAAGCTGCTCTACTGGACTGAGATCTGGTGGCTGTGGAGGTCGTTGGAGTCCAGTGAACTCTTCGTCATGTTCTAGAAAGCAGGTGGAGATGATCTGAGCTTTGTGACATGGTGCATTATCCTGCTGGAAGTAGCATCAGAAGATGCTCCACTGTGGTCATAAAGGGATGGACATGGTCAGCAACAATACCAAGAGTTCCGGCTCTGTACAGGACAGGTATGCACTGCAGTTTTCTTTTTTTTTTTTTTTTGTGCATGTCTACAGGCAAACACTGGGAAGGGTGCTAGAAGTTCTGATCCAACCGGTCCTACATTTTTGGGACCTTGGGGTCCCAGTGTTATCTATCTGACCCAAAAGGGAGGAGCTTGACAAACTGCAATCCATTGATCGATCCAAAAATTTATCACTTCCTGTGTGACTCTGCAGTTAGAACAAAGCAGGTACAGCTTCATGTTATGCTGTTTTTGTTGTTGTTGTTGTTGTTGTTGTTTAAAGCCACATACCAAGAAGAAAGAGAAAAAAACTGCTGGATGCCAACCATTCTCCTCCTTTGTTTCTGTGTCGCGTTCAGTGATTCAGTGAAGGCATCATGCAGCTATAACATCATCCTGTAACGGTGATGGCGCATCTATCACTATCCAGCTGTTGGTGCATTCTAATAGTCTCATAAGTCCAAGCGCGTGCGAGTAGGTGACGTCATTACCAGGCAGTTGGCGTTCCTGCTGCACCAAGTTGAAAAAAAAATAGACACCTCTTAAGAGTCTTGCTGAATCTTCAGTTCTGTCTCTCATCACTCTGTCAGGACTCCGCTTACGTTCTAATGGCAGGCAAACATACGGTACAGTACATGTTTATTTGTAGGTCTCCTCATGCTGTAGACGGGGCCTCTGAGTCCTTTAACAGTGAGTCACAATCACAGAGAAAGTTAGAATGGGTAGAATGTCTTTCCCACATGGATCGATAACTCCTTTCCCCTCCGTCAAATATACTGGGATGGGATGATGGTGTGATACAATGGCCTGGTCAAACTGTGCATGCATGAATGACCATCATCAAACCATCAGTCCTCCACCATCATCATGGGTATCTATCTATCTATCTATCTATCTATCTATCTATCTATCTATCTATCTATCTATCGAAATGGTAGTATTTATTTAGAAATATAGAAGTACTTTACATGCTGCATTTCCTTGCATTTGAATATTGGCTGTTATACGGACACACAGTATGATTCTTTCACATAAACTCTTCAACATAACTGGAAACAACGGTGCTGTGAGTGGCAAAGCTTGTGGCCTCATTAGCCCACAAATGTGCTGTTTTTTAACAAATTTACTATTTCCTGAACTTTTTTCTCTTCTTATGAGGAATGTCATGACATCCTGACACATGTTAAATTACAGTAGCCAAACAGTGTTTCAAACCCCGGCTGTGCTTTTAAAATCAGACACAAATACTTTCTCTGGCCCAAATCAAGTGTTTGTTTTTTGGTGTTTGGAGCTGAATGTGGACTCTAAACTCAGGAAGCTTCAGTTTTCAGGGATTTTAATGACACATACACATACAACAGAGACTTCAACGTTGGTGATAAGCATGAACTTCTGTACAATGTTCTCTTCCAAAATTGACCACCAACGAAAGTTATCACATCAAAGACAAAGCTATAAGAGCTGGGAATCTTTAGAAGGGAAGTGATATTCCCATGTGGTGCATGGACTCTGCAGACTGTGTCTTTTTAAGCTTATTTAAACAAAGAAAGGAGGAAAAAAGTGGGTGATCTTAGATAATTTGGCTCAGGACTGTGGAAAAAAGAATGAGTTCTTGGCTGAGGAGCTTTCTAAAACTGCAAAAGCTTAAAACCTGCTGTGCTAGTTATATCTACAGGCTAATTGGAAAGACTTGAAAACAGAAGCACACAAAACACCTTTTTCAGCATTTCTACAATTATTTTGCCATGTGGTTGCCTGTAAAGTTTAGAGACGTTCATTCTCCACTGGTCAACTTGCCAGCCAAGTAGGCGATATTATTTATGTCTTTTCACAGCCAACCCCCCCGCCCCCCCCCACACACACACACACACACACACACACACACGCACAGGACTGTCTGCATTATGTCAGAGTAAAGGTGATAAGAGACGTAATGCACACGAGAGTCTGGATGTTGTCTCCAGCTCTGAAAAATGGAAGAAAAGCACTCAACACATTGATGCATGCACTGGGCCACCTACACAACCAGGAACCACAGAATTACCAAAATTAAAACAACACGGCTACTAACGTAGGCACTTTTTTTGAGGGGGGGCTGAAATCACTGTGTAGGTATTTACAGAGCCTGGAATTGTTTCTCTCTGGAGGATCAGACTTTGACTTTAGGCAACTGTTTCTGTTGGAATAAACACAACTGAAAATGTGATTGTTGTTTAGACTGAAAGCTAAAGCTGTCAGAGCAAATTTCAATAATATTTAGGTAATTTCTTACACTTTCATGTAACTTTATCTGTTGTATTTTTCCAGTTAGCTTGAGCAGATGAAGCGACACAACACTACTTCTTGTTGCCAGAAACATACAAAGTCTTATCAACCAACTTTGATGTTCACAACCTTAAAAATGCATCTATGTTATTAACTACAGATTTCCAGAAGCTCAGCACTATCATCTGCGTCGTTCTCAGGAGAATCCAGCTCCAAAAGCAAAAGAGAATAAAGCAAAAGTGGAACCTAATGTGGAGCCTCCAGGTCTCTAAGGGGGACCAGAGCTAGTATTATCTGGTATTATACATCTCTTTTGGGGGCATTTTTTAACAGAAGAAACGTAGTTTATTCGGTTTGAAGTTTCCTCACTTTTCCAGCACATGAGCTCAAATAGCAAAACACACAGTGGGCCAGCTGTTTACTGCTGTATTAAAGTTCAAAATATTGTAAATTTAACCTTTAAACTGTGAAAAGGTGACCTGGTGCTCAAAGTAAACATGACCACCGACTTGTTGAAGCGTGCACTGGAAAGGATCTGAGAAAGACTGCGTTTGCTTTTAGTGCACCATTTTCATGGGATTCTTCCCCCCTATAAATCTACACTCATATAAACCTGTGCTCATTCTCAGCAGACACCGTTTCCTGTTACTAGCTTGTGACTGTTTTCGCTACATTACATCTATACTGTGTGTAAACTAAGCTGTCACATTGCCATTGGAGAAGTTATTACTGTAAAATAACTGCAGCTATTTAAAACAAAGCGGTCTGCACAACAGTTAGCAAAGGTGAGCATTACAGTCTTACTTTTCCCTCACCTGCAAAAGCAAAAGGAATATTGTCACAGAAAGAAGCTCAGGTTAAAGATTTCCATACAGAGAAATATGTTCATTCATGGTCTGTAATTTCATCTACAATGAATGTGCAAAATAGACCATAAGTTTAAGTTACTTCTCCACATTTTAGGCTTTCTTTTCATTACACAGCAGTAGATTAACCCGAAGGAGGAAAAGTCTCCCTTTCTTGGATTCTGAGGTGTGAGCTGTTTTCAACATGCTTCTCATTTCCATCACCAGCATCCAGAATAAATTGCATTGAGGAATGTGAGCAGGCAGGGGTTAAAACTCCATATCTGTCGAGAGGGCTTGGTCCAGGTTTATCTATCATCTGCCTCATCCACTCAGCTCTACGTCTTAATGAAGCTGAGGAAATGCAGCAGTTTGTTGTGTGTAACCGACATGGCTGGTCCTCGGAAGAGCCCAGAGAAAAACTCACACCACAAACAAGCAGAGCAGCACGAGGCAGGCCGAGAAGAAACAGGACTCGGAGATGTTCCCACTCGGAGAGGCTCCTCATTGAGAAAAAGACAAGTAACAAGGAATTATATTCATATTGGAGCAAAGCCCAGAGTCTGCCTCTGTGAATATCCTCTTTCAACAATAACCTCACGGTGACCAAGCAACTCTATTAATAACACAACCACAGTTACTGTTGGATTCCTATCTGCACTGGATACTTGGAAGTTTGGTCGCCAGTTTCCTCATCTGTCTGTGTGTTTCTACAGGTTGCTAGCAAAATATCTCCATCTGCAGAAATCCAGAGTAATGTCACTTTCTCTTTGTCAGTCACTCAATCACTGACAAAGTTCTGCAGCAAGGCCAAACTTAATATTTAGTCTAGTATTTGATAAGATACAGAGGAAATTTAAAAGTCTAAACCCACCTGAGAATGCTACTAGTAGAGTTTCAGTGGAAACAACAGCTTTAAATTGAGTCTAATGCAAGTCAAACGCGCCCTGAACTAAAACGCTGACTTCATTTAGTAGGAAGGGTAAAAATTAAGTTTGTTATTAAAAATGAAATTTAGACAACGCAACACAGCAGACATTCACATCTGGAACCAGAAAAAAGTTCATCTCTGCTTCTGTTCCAGTATCAGTTTCTACTTTAAAGAGATTTTCCGGACATTCATGAAGGAATTCCCGTGAAAGCTAACTGAGAACAGGAGCAGGGCGGACTTCAGCCTTTATATAGTATTTTAGGAGAATCATATAGCTATTGTAGATTTAAAAAATACAACAACATTATATATATCTATTATGTTATTTATGGTATGTGCATTAAAAAATCCACAACATTTACTGGAACTGCTTCTAGGTTTGAAAGTTATTTATGCATTTATATATTTATGTATAGTATGTAGTTTTGGTTACCCTATTCTGAGACACTACAAAAATAGGCCATCTACAATATAAGTAAAAAAAAACACTTAAAATTTAGACTAAATGAAATGAAAAAAAATCTAGGCCTTAGACAAGTGAGAAATGTGATGAATCAGTCATTTCAAGTCATTTAAATGGGGAAAAAAACTTTCCTGTTGATGCTTCTTTTAGTTTTTTCTCACTTTGAGAGAAAAGATATTTAAAAAAAGGTTGTCACATTTTAGCTGATTGATGAGCCGATGAGCATTTCTCATTAATGAAGAATCAATCACCATGGAGACAGCCATGTTATCTTTTCCACTACTCATCAGCCACTTTATCAGGTCCACCTTCTAGTACCAGGTTGGACCCCCTCTTCCTCCAGAACTGCCTTAATTCTTGGTGTGATAGGTGGAAGCAGGTGGTGGAAACCTTCCTCAGAGGTTTTCTCCATATTGACATGACAGCATCACACAGTTGCTGCAGGTTTGTCGGCTGCATCCATGATGAGAATCCCCCGTTCCACCACATCCCAAAGCTGCTCTACTGGACTGAGATCTGGTGGCTGTGGAGGCCGTTGGAGTCCAGTGAACTCATCGTCATGTTCTAGAAAGCAGGTGGAGATGATCTGAGCTTTGTGACATGGTGCATTATCCTGCTGGAAGTAGCATCAGAAGATGCTCCACTGTGGTCATAAAGGGATGAACATGGTCAGCAACAACACTCAGGTAGGCTGTGCTGGTTAAACCAGGACACGTTGGTACTAAGGGGCCCAAAGTGGGCCAAGAAAATCTCCCCCCACCATTACACCAGCATGCCACGTTTAAAGTCACTTAAATCCCCTTCTTCCTCATTTGAACCTCAGCAAGTCGTCTTCACCATGTCTACATGCTGATTTAAATTTCAACAATAGTTGTACATTTATATCTGATGACTTTTGCTCTTTTATCAAGCAAAGACTGTTGATCTGCAGGCGTTTCGCTCGTTTTCTCTTACATTTAAATTATCCAGACTGGAGGCTGGAAATCCACCAATCAACCAAATTACATCAAAGGTTACAACAGAACAACAGCTGCTTCTCTTTTAACTAGAACTTTATTGGGTTTTTAAACAGAGAAAAAAGGAAAAAGAAAAAAAAAACAGCTAAAAATGATTTCACAGTACAAAGAAAAAAAAAGTTTAAAAATATAAAGAAAAGAGCAAAATACTGTAACATATCCAAACAATACTTATAAAATGTGCAGCTCGATTGCTTTTGCTCAACAAGTTGCAACATCATGGTGGGGGGGTGGGTGGCTCATGCTCATGTGTTTGTTCAGCTTTTGCACTCAAAACATGTGGGATCCCTCCCTCTGTCGGCTCGAAGAGGAGGAGAGGTCGTTGCTTCAGTCCGCCTCAACGCGCTGGATGAGCTTCTCTGAAAAGATCCCGGAGTGATTTTCTAGACAGTGGTGCTGGTTCCAGGTCTCCTCCCGGATCCCCCTCACCATGCCTTCCAGCTGCCACAAACAAACCATAAACATGTTTACGGTACTCAGGAGAAAAATATCTACCCCCGATGGTCAGACACTTTCAGTTCTGGTGCCATCAGCGGCTTCATACAACTAAAGAAAGTGTTCACATGAGGACCTTTAGACTCCTAAACAGAGACAGCTGATTAGCTTCACCCAGTTTGTCCTGTCTGGCTCATTAGCTGTAAAAATAAACAAACACACTGGGAGCAGAAAAATTTGAATAATTAAAAGATTTAAAATTGTGTTTAGATTTATGCATAATTGGGATTTTCTTGTCTGGACTGAAGGTGCTTGAACACACGTTAGTTCCAAGCTGCACCAGACAGTCGAGACATAAATGTTTGGCTATAGACCGTGGATGTTTCCCTGCTTCAGACCTGACTCCAATTAATGGATCATTAACAGCTTTGTGCAGAACTTAATTTGTTGGGGTGATCTATGTCATCTTAATCAGGTGTGTTATCTGGGAAACATCAAAAACTTGCAGGACAGCAACCATCTGGGACCAGAGTTGCTGAGTTCGGTAAACATGGAAACATGGCTTATCCTATGTGAGGGGTGTCCAAAGTCGGTCCTTGAAGGCTATGGTCCTGCAGGTTTTGGATGTGTCCTCCTGCAGCTCAGCTGAATCAGATTATGAATTCACAGTATTAAGTAAAAAGCAACTTTCAATTATAAAAAAAGAAAAACAGTCACATTTAAGAGACACGCTTCAGCTTTAGGAGTAAATACGTCCTGATGTTTTAATTCACACATTTCTGACATTTTTTCTTCTATTGTTAAAAGAAAAAAAAAGAAAAACCCAATAAAAAGATAAAATTTATCACTTGACAAAAGCGGGGATGAAAGTACTTTAGCTCCAAATGAAGGACTGAAACGACATACCCAGTTTACAGGAAGTGTGTAATCTCCAGAGCACCACGAGGAGTCAGATATGTTCATACACACACACACACACACACACACACACACAAACAAACCTCGACAGTGTCGTTGAGCACCAAGATGACGTCTCCCTGTTCAAACTGCAGCCGTCCTCCTTCAGGAGCTTCGTGGTTCTCCATCGCCACCCCCTGGCGGAGAACACAGATGGTGAACCACAGCTGGCTGTTCACGTTGACATTTTACACACTGGAGGACATTTTCATTCTCCAGCCACCATAAATAGAGTTATATGTTTATGTAAATATGCAGCGGTGAATCTAAGTTTTTTTTAAATACAAAATGTTTCCAGAAAAATTAAAAAGTTCTATAAAAAATGCCACAAAAACTTAGTTACATCAAAAACTACAGTTTTAAGTAGAAAAAATATTTTCACTGACTTCACTGAACTTTATTGTATTTAAAGTATAAATATGTCTAGAATTTGCTGCACCAACAGCCTGGAAAAAAAAAACAGTATTAAGCAAAGAAAAGCTTAAGTTCTTCACAAGAGCCTCCTGTAGCAACATGTCTGCAGTGCAGATGTTTGCAGATGTGAAATTATCTGATTAATTAAAAAAAAACTGAGCTTTGTTGTTTTCTACGTAATGAACACACTATCCTTCCAAACTTTACATATCCATATGATTAGCTGTCTGTTCCTGCAGACAGAAGGATCTGGGTTACCTTTACTACCACAACTAATAGGTCTACCATCCTCCAACATACAAACAGAGCAAAGCCCACAGAACTGATGCTACATGTTCACCAAAAGCTGGGAAGGCTCAGCTCCAGCCGACAACCAGTTTCATAACAAACAGGACAAAACACCAGAAATGAGACAAAGCACGGCGTTCTCTGGTAGCAATCCAAACTTCTATGTACTCAGTTTAAGAACGTTTAAAATGTGCAAATAAACTCTGTTTTTGAGCAAAAACCAACATTTTAAATTTGAAATAAAAAAATTAAAAGTCAACAAACCACTTTTTTTCCCTTCGTCTCCTAATCCAGGGAGAAAAATCGGATAATAAACTCATCGGTTTCAGATTTTGTGCACAAAGCAAAAAAGGAAAAAATGGTTTAACGAGCGCTCAGATGCCATTTTGGTTTTTGAATTCATGAGTTATTGTGCAGAACTTCATAGGTTGTTGGGATGCATCTAATTTAAATCAGGTGTGCTGGAGCAGGAAAACACTTAAAACCTGGAGGACTCCAGCCCTTGTAGGACCAAACTGAGTAGCCCTGACATAAAGTTACATTTCTGCCAGCCAAATATGCATTTCCCATGAGTCTTTGCGGCTATGCGCTGCCCCGAGTGAGTCCTGTACTTGCAGTCCATGCCTGCAGGGGGCTACAGCGCTTTGGTCATGAGATACTTCTGCAGGATCTGACACAAAGATATCTCTGATATCTCCAGGATATTAGAATTACTGAAATACTTAAATACAGTTTTGTACGAGTAGAGGAGAGAGAGCTTCCAGGTCACACTGCTGCTTCAAATGAAAAATCCTGAATCAGATCTAAGCACTCGTCATCAGCGAAAATACATTTAACAGACAGTTACCACAGAAAATTACTGCTGTAGTCACTTGTGAGCCATGCGTTGCTCACAATTATGTATAAGTTATCAAAATACCCCCAAAACACTTTTTTTAGACATTAGCCACTGAACGTATGTGGTAAAGTGTCATCAAAATCTGTTCGTGTTCAACTTAAAAACAGATGTCTGCTGAGGAAACATAAAAGGGAAGGGTTTCCTTTCTGCATATAATTTACTTGTGTTTTCTTCTGAACACTCAGCAATAAATCAACCAGATGCGATCAGGAGAAGTGATACCCACGAAGACAGAGGAAATAGATTAGAATCAGACATGTTTAAATGGCACAGAAAAAAACAAACACGGTTTAAACTGCTGCAAAGTAAGTGGCTGATGAGAACGTATGTAATCTGCTGAACTCCATCAGATGTCCAGTGATACTCCAGATATCTGAGACTCTGGATAAAGGAACTTGCAGGCTGTATTGGTCTGGAAAGACAGACACATACAGCCAAAGGCAAACAGAAAGACTATAAATCTCCGGGAACCGTTTCTGTTTTATAGAAACTGGGCTCATCTCTAGAGGTGTGGAATTTTATGGCAACTTCTGTATTTTCATGTTGAAATATTGTACTTTGTTTTATAAGACTTAAGTGTAATTTATGCAAATTTAATTAGTTTATATGCGTGAGAGTTTTTGGGTGACTATGTGCAGCAGTTTGTAACATTGAGATGTTTAAAATAAGAAAACTCTATATAAATATTTAGAAACTGTAGCCACATGAGGGCGCTGTTGCGTACCTTATACAGAAATCCAGGTGGATCTTGGGATCTGGAGTCATGTTCGGGCTCTGATGGCAGCTGACTGCCTGAATCTTCCTCCGTCTCTTCTGCAGATATGACGGAGCTTCTGTCTGTGGACTGGGAGGCAACGCGGGGAGCTGGAACTGGTCCATGTTTGGCCTCAGCCTCCTCTGACGGTGGCCCATCCTCAGAGTCCCGGTCGAGACCCTGCGTGGCATCAGTGGATTCAGAAGCAACTTCCTGACTCACAGCCTCCGACTTTGGAACTCCCACACCGGAGTCATCTGATTGGTGTGCAGCGAGCTCTGCCTCCACCTCGCTCTCCTCTGGACTCAGACTGTGAGTGCTACCGTCGCTGTCGTTGCACACTGACTTTCTCTTGGGCGTGTTGGTGCCGCTGGAGCTGAGGTCTGAGTCTGACGAGCTGACCTGATTGGATGGGATGCTGCCCTCTTCTGGTACGCCGCTTTCTTCTGAGACGCTTTCAGTCCGTTGGACGGGTGAAGAGGGAGCAACGTCTTTGCCGTTTTCGGTGGATGAATGGATGGAGACGTGATCAGCTGGGAAAGCTGTATTACAGGGGATGGGGTTGGAGATAACCAGAGACTTCCTCTTCTTAGACTTGCTTGATGAGCTGGTTGAGAAGTAAACATGCAGTCAGTAAAGTAATAGTGAAGCTACCTTTTTTTTCTATGTAAAAAGAAAAAAATGGACACAAACTTGTATTTGTAGTTGATTCTTCTGAAGATTAGCTGCTAATTAGACCACCACACTTCTGGCAGTTTTGATAAAACAAGCTGACCCACTTCCCAGCTGTTATGAGGCCTCCTCTGAAGTTTCAGCTTTCTCCACAGAAAATCTGATTTATAAATAACCAAATTATGTAAAACACTGGGATTTATGATGAGTCATTACCTCTGGAACAAACTTGGGATTGAGTGCAGACTTATTTCACCCTTTCAAGAAATCTTTTTGCGTTTTTGGCCTGCCTGTATTATTTTGTTTTGTTTTCTTTTAATAATATAATAAAAAAAGTTCAGTCCCTTTAATCCCAGTCAGCATTCAGACATGATGTTTCTCAGCTGTCAGATTCTGAGGTTAAAATGATGTAAAATGAATGTATGAATAGATATAGCAGCATAAAGGCCGACCAAAAGAAGAAAGCAGAATTTATTACTAACAGAACTTTGTAGAAATAACACACAGATCAACAGTGACCAAGCCGGGGACTTCCGGTTATGGCGGCCATGTAAGAAGACGCGTTTTATACTGCTCTGCTAAAAGTTAAGAAATCTCTTCTGTTCACGCATAATTCCAAATATAAAGACAACTTTGAGATAGAATGCCTAATTCTGCTAAAACACAGAAAGGAAAAAGAGGTAATCAAGCAATCGAAGCTGTTTGACTACAATCTACGTGGTGAAGCAACCCAAGCTAACAAGGCCATGGCTACGCAGACAGTCAATGAAAATTAACCTGCTGGCAATAAAGCTGAGAAAATACTGGACAAGTTTAACTCTATGGAGACAATTCTCCTCGAGGCTTGATACTGTGATGGTAACATTACAAGAAGTGAAAAAGGATGTAAGTGACTGCAATGAACGAATGTCGCATGCGGAGGAGCGCATTTCTACCACCGAAGACGAGCTAAATAGCCTACAAGCCAAAGTGAATGTGCTACAAGCTAAAAACAAGACTATGGAGGATAAACTTTGGGATTTAGAGGCCAGGTCTTGATTGAACAATCTATAGCTTGTAAACCTGCCAGAAGCAGCCGAAGGTGGGGATGTTTGTGCCTTTTTAGAGAAATGGATACCCAAGGCATTCGAGAATGAGGGGCTATGGTCCACTGTGGTTTTGGAAAGGGTACAAAAAATTGGTCCAAAAAAAGACAATGTACAAGTAACATTCTGGAAGATTCTCCAATCAGCAGAGTAACTGATTACAGGTGAGGGTGTCAGGATTGGGTATAAAAGGAGCCTCTACCAAAGATTTAGTCTGTCCAAGCAAGGATGAGTAAGGGCTCACCACTTTGAACCAAACTGTCAGAAAATTTACAGCATCATGTTGCCCTTTTTCTTCCGAATCTGAAGGTGGCAGTATCTGTTATCAAACTCCACAGGGTGGAGTCCTTTCACTGGCTTAATTCAGTTCTGGCAGGCATTTCCCCTAGAATAACAACGTCGGCGGACATGGTGTAATATCTTTACGCACTTGTGGAAGCAAACAAAGAAATAATTCTGTTAAAAATGTACAAAAGAAACTAATGAAATGGTGGTTACTGCGCAAATTCAGCAAGAGGATCCAGAAATCTGGAAACACGTAATCACAAAGTGACCATTTAAAAGGAAGTTCTTCAATGTAACAGTTGTGTTGCAGGGGTGCACATCAGCTCTGGAAGAGGTGCACGTCAAGCCTCCACAGACCTACGCGGAGCTTATGGTGGTGATGGCGTAACCTTACGCAGACGCCACGCGAGTATAAATCCAGCCTAATGTATGGTGTGTTATTCTATACCTGAGGCTATTTTAACCTCATTTAAAGACCTGGTAGGACCAAAACTGCCCGACTCACAACTGATCAACGATGTGCTTGAATTCACTTTTCTCGTTGAACTGAATGAAGCAAACATCTACTGAAATATTTACTTAAAAAATTAAAGAACTTGAATGGAACTCGCTCAGACTATGTGAGGTCCTGAAACAGCCACTGCCCAGCACGACACCTGCTTCACACTACATTACCCACGATGCACTGTGCACTCAATCGTAACGACCCAGCAACGCTCCGCAGCAACGTCGGTGCAGGCGCTGTAGATGCAGCATGCATCAGACACCTTGTCTGGTATGATTATTTACAGGAATATGTACTGCCTGAAAATTTAAATTAACATTTCTGTGCAAATTATGGCTGGCTGCTCTTTAAAAACAAATAAAAGCCTCGTCAGCTTCGATGATGAAACGACATGGAGTTGAAGCATCTGTCTAGTGTGAGAAGATGTCTAATATTTCTACATTTTGCGGCCTTTTTTTTTTTTTTTTTTTGAAATGGTGAACTCAGAGCGTGAACCTCATTTTAACCTGTGAAACCCTCTGAACTAGTTCATGAGAAGCATGAAGTGTCACATCACTGCAACAAAGTATGTGTGCACATTGTCCTGATAGAGCAGGGATCACCAGCTCCCGCCCCCTGGGTCGCGTTGTGCTGCAGGTTTTAGATGTTTCTCTGCTGCAACACACCCGACCCAAATTAATGGCTCATTCAGAGGCTTTTGCAGAGCTTGACAACAAGCTGTTGGAGAGCCATTTCATCTAAATCAGGTGTGCTGCAGCAGAGAAACACCTGAATCCTGCAGGAAACTGGCCCAAGTTGTCTGGAGATGGTGATCCCTGTGATGGAGGATGAAACCATTTTACCAGAACTGCAGCCTTCAGTTTTTATACAGAGAATGAGCTGAAAATGGAGGTTTGGCTAAATTACAGCTATTCTAGTGTTATTAAAGAGCTGCTACTGAATGTCTGGGGTCAATTTGTTCTTTGCTGCTATGTTATCCTGCAGATTCAGGTCAACCCGTGCCTCCTGCATGTGCCACAGTGAGGATGATAATCATGTTTAATCTACACAAGGCTGATGGGATTTATATGTTTTTTTCTCTCAGAAACACTGAAACCCGTCAGCTGGCATTTGTTCAAACTCCAGTCTACTCTTTTTATGACTGTTTCAAACGTAGACTTTTCTCCAACAAAAGGATTAATTGTTTCAACACTTTCCAGGAAGACCGGAGTATTGTTTCACTCAGCTGTAGTGTGTAATTTACTGACTAGACAAACAGAAATGCACCTCAACATCTCACCTGTTCAAGCCCTTGATGATGAAAGCTTTGCCCGAATGCTGGGTCTCCAGTTTTTTCATAACGTTGTAAAGTTCACGATTCAGCTTAAGTATAAAAGTACAAAATTAGCACACAATCTGCAACCTTCAAAAGCTCTGAAACAAGTTTCTGTTGCACTTTACAGGTGATGTTACCGCAGCCGAGAGGGGACTAGGACAGGACTGTGGAGTCTTACCACACTCATTTCTTTGTAGAAGACGTCTCTGAGGTTTGACATGTTTTGGAAAACAGTCACGTAGCAACCGATCCGACTGCAGAGAAGAAGAGTTCAAATTAATCCAGATGACACTCCTCAGAAGGTGTAAAACAAACATTTGTTCCTAGCTGACCTCCGACTTCCTGCTGCCCGCCATACCTCTGATAGAGAACAGGTAGCTCCTCTCGCAGCTCGTTATTAATTTCCTCAAACACGCTCTGGGATTTGTTGAACTCCTCTTCTGCCTGTTAAAGAGGAATTAAAACTTTTTGTTTTGTTGAAAAAGAAGCCTGACACCAGAGCCCACTGGTATCAGGAAAGACGTATTTCTTGGTTATGTGTCATGTAATAGTGACCTTGGTTATTTTGGCTTCGTCCTTTTTCTTGGCGCTCTGCAGAGCTTCCAGGTGGTGGCGTGCGGAGTCGTAGTCCACCAGTTTGCGGCCGCGCTTTGCAACTCGCTCCTGAAGAGAAAACGTTTTTTTGAATCCCCAATTAAAAACCATCATCCACCAGGACGTGAATGAAGATTAACATTTAAACAGCATTTGCTTGCAGTTTTTCAGGGAGTAGGGTACCTTGACTTCAGGGAACTGGCTTGTATAGTTCTCCATGGTGCGGACAATCTGGTCACTTATTTTCTCTTCATAGTCGTTCCACAGCAAGTCTTCGCTCTATGAGACACGGTTCGAGTAGTCTTAGTTTAAATGGAATATGTCAAACATATATACTTATACATGAAATATGGCTTGTGAGTCTGCTTTTTAATGCACATATAAAAAAAACACACTTTCTGCATGAGAGTAAATATTTGGACGTCTGAAGTCTCAAACAACAAGACCCCTGAGAATTTTGTTTTGGGCCCCCATAACTGAAAATATGTCCCTCTGTGAGACGTTCAGATTTCCAGGGTATGGTTACATTACTCTACAAAGGTTTTTATGCATCCTTTGTCATTTTCTACAAATTTCTTTCATTTCAGATGATGCTGCATTTGCTACATCAAATCTTCACATAAAAGTCCAGTGTGTAAGAATGAAAAGCACAGTTGTGAATAAACGGTGGCCGTCAGTGGCCAAAATTCTTCCAGACAAACATGGTTTTATCTGAAAGCGGATCCAGTGGCCTCAGGTGCAGTGATGACGGCACAACAAGCAACTACTTCAACAGGGTGTACAAGTGTACCGTCTTCTTTTATGGTCCTTTAAGGCGTTGCTTATCTCCAAAGGCGCATTAGCAGCTGGTAAAGGAGTTTTAGAGCTTCACACTGTTATCTGTCCCTTCAGAGACACCGTAGAAAAATGGAAATGCAAATATGGCAGCTGCCAGTGACTTCTGACTTTGTTTCACACTGCACCTTTAAAGGGCTACCGGGAATTAAAAGCTATTTCCTCAGCTTGACAGGAGATATTTGGACATCTGAAGTCCAACCCTAGCATTTTGTTTAGGGCCCGAGATCCGGAGATCCTCTCAGAAGAAGAGGTTTTCATGGTTCTTTAGTCATTTTCGCCACCTTTCATCAATTTCATATGATGCTGCATTTGCCAGGGTCCAAAAATCAGATGACCAGAGTCCAACGTGACCCATCGGGTGAATTTGGTAAATATGAAAATGACACAGAAGATATTAACTACAACTTTTTTATTAAAGTAACTTTAATTCCAAATTTGTCCATGAGAGGTTCATTTTTTATGTTTGAATGGAGGAGAACTTGTTCCATCTTTTCTATTTTTCTGACTTTGTCACTTCAGTTTGTATGAAAAGGTGAATCAGTTCAGGTGGTCAGGGTTACTACACACATGTGGAAATGTGCACGTATGTACATTTAAAATAAACTTCTAGCTCTTGAAATGTTACTTTGATCATCATGTGAAATACTGGATTTTTCACTTCCAGATACCTAAAATTAAACTTTGGGTTGTTTTCTAAAAAGGATCAGTCCTTCCCCTACCATTATATTAGGGGGGCACCCAATGGCGGCCCCCGCCCTCCCAACCCCCTCAGCAGCCGCCGCCATTAAATTATCCTTTTCTGAACGAGCTTGACAAAAACAAATTCCCTAACAGATATGGCTCAGTCTTGGAGCTGTGGGAAATCTTACGTCCGTGATGACAGCTAGGTCTTCTACTCCATTCCAGTCTGATTCATAGATGTCTCGCAACGTCTGGGACAGTCGCTTTGACGTCTCGTGCACAGCTGTGACGAAGAAGAGGACACGAAGAGTAAATCATTTAATGACTCCATCAAATCTGCCTATCTTGTAGCTTCAGCAGCACATGGAGCCTGTTATTGTTATTAAATGTTTGTGCTGTTGCTACACCCACTCCACAGAAAGATCATAACAACACTGGTTTCCTGAGTAAAGCAAATAAACACAGCTAGAAATACGGAAATAACATGAATCACACATCCAATGCTGTGTCTGCTGTTTTCACTGCTTGTTCTTGTCAAACCTGGCAACACAGACAGGATTGCATAAGACAACGCAGCATCTAACAGTAGAAGACACTCACTTCCCTTATTTTCACCAGCTTTAGTGAGCAAAGAGTCATTTTCTGCAAACACTGCCTGAATAAGCTGCATGTGCTTCCAAAACTCACCTTTCACTGCTGCGTAATAGGCTTTGACATCTTTAAACAATCTGTTTCCGTCCATCTGTTTCCAACAAAAAAGCAGAAAAAAAAGTTACATCTCAAGACACCCACAAGCAACCCGAGTTTCTGGGATAATCACCTAAATCCTGAAGTCTTTGTGCTTCTGTGGGGCAACAGACCAACATGTTTGCGGTGCAACATTTTCTGCATCAGTTCACATAAGTTACCCAACTAGCCAACCACGTTTAAATAAAAACAGCAAGCAGAACATTTGATGCTTGCTGATGTGTTGGTAGCGGTGAAGTGAAAGGTCTTGTCAGCAGAGAAACTTCCTTCCTGTGGCTCCTCACTTCGAAAACAGCAGCAGCTGGGTGGAACACTAAGTGAGCTCTGAGTAGCTTAAAATAGACTTTTGGTTATTTGTAGAGGAGGTTGTAGCTACAAATCAGTACGTTTCAATTCACTGGTCTGAAGTGAAGAACTAGACGCTTAATTTCACCAGAATGTTAATGAATGTAGATAGCTTTCTATAGAAGCTTTTCACTAAATCGCTTAAAAGGTTACCTCCTACTGTCTTTCCTACACTTTTAGACTAAGCTGCACTTTGGTTTTAAACACTGAAACTTAGATGTTTGATAAATTTTTTGCAGCACATACTTCAACTGATTCAATCTTATCAAAATGTTGCACAAAGTCAATAAACTCCCCGGCCAGTTTATCAGCTCTACCTGTTCAGCTGCTTGTTAAAAACAAATATCCAACCAGCCAGATCACATGGCAGCAACTCAACATGGTGAAGACGATGAGGAAGAACAGGGATTTTAGAGACTTTGAACGTGGCATGGTTGTTTGTCAGTATTTACTGGGATTTTCACACACAACCATCTCTAGGGTTTACAGAGAATGGTCTGAAGAAGAGAAAATATCCAGCAAGCAGCAGTTGTCTGGACCAGAATGTCTTGTTGATGTCAGAGGTCAGAGAAGAATGGACAGACTGGTTCGAGATGATAGAAAGACAACAGGAAGTCCAACCAGCACTGGTTCCAACCAAGGTCTGCAGAACATCATCTCTGAACACACAACATGTTCAGCCTTGAAGCAGATGGGCTACAGCAGCAGAAGACACACCGGGTGCCTCCTGTCAGCTAAGAACAGGAAACTGAGGCTACAATTCACACACACTCACCAACACTGGACAATAGAAGATGGAGAAACGTTGCTGGTCTGATGAGTCTCCATTTCAGCTCCACATTCAGATGCTAGACTCAGAATCTGCTGGAAACATCATGAAAACATGGATCCATCCTGCCTTGGATCAACACTTCAGGCTGCTGCTGGTGTAATGGTGGGGGGAGATTTTCTTGGCCCACTTTAGGTCCCTTACTACCAACGTGGCCTGGTTTAACCAGCACAGCCTACCTGAGTATTGTTGCTGACCATGTCCATCCCTTTATGACCACAGTGGAGCATCTTCTGATGCTACTTCCAGCAGGATAATGCACCATGTCACAAAGCTCAGATCATCTCCACCTGCTTTCTAGAACATGACGATGAGTTCACTGGACTCCAACGGCCTCCACAGCCACCAGATCTCAGTCCAGTAGAGCAGCTTTGGGAATTAAGAATTAAGGCAGTTCTGTAGAGGGTCCAACCTGGTACTAGACTATCTGACTGAAATCCGGAGAGCTCGTCTAACAACGGCAGCTGTGTGGGACATCCAAAAGGAAAATGTAGAAAATCCTTATTCAGAATTTTTCTTCTGGAAAATCTGTGACATTATATAAAGTTTATGCCAAGACGTGTATGATTTATAAAGTTCTTTCCATTCCTCCAAATGAGCACCAAGGCCTTTTCAAACAAGCAAAACCAGCATAGGAGAGCATAATTACTATGTACTGATAGAAATATTCTATTCTGTTTTCATTCATGTTTTCTCATTTACATTAAAAAGCAAAACATAAATAAATAAATAAATAAATAAAACAATAGAAACATGGCTAATAATTGCTATTTCAGAACAGCTTGCAAACATTAGCAACCTAACATTAAAACCATGCTGCAAAGCAGCTGCGAACTCTCACAGTGGTTTTGGTTCTTCTGTCTACTAAGAGTCTTTAAATCCTTTAACTCAGACAAGTCATGAGTTCACAAGCATATGAAAAGCAGACAGTTTCTTAGATTGTGCCAAAACGTCCTCCCACTTTCTCATTTCTTTCCCAATCCAGGTTAAAGCTGGGGCAGAGTGCTTTACTGGAGACATAACAACCAGTATTTGTGCAGAACAGATAAGAATGCGATATAAAGTTAGATTTTGTTTCCTTATTTCAAGGCCAAGTTGGATTTCTCAGCTTCTGGGTTGGCGTGTCGCTTGCGCAATCAGAAACAAAACACTGTTTTCTCAGTCTTAACAAAACTCTAATTACATGGAGATTGTTGGTGATGGGGGTGAAAGGCAGGCTGTTTGACTGTAGAAGTGGATTAAAGCTAAGCTAAGTGTGCACAGACACCTTCTTGGACTAAAACTCTTGGTACCTGTTGTTTGTGGAGATTTTGGAAGCAGAGCTCAAACTGTTCATCCTTGGTCTCCATGGTTTTACCCAGTTTCTGCAGGACCTGAGGGGGGGAAAAAAAAGCACAAGTATCATAGTTTATATTCAACAAAAAGCTTGCAGGTTTCCCAGTACTAGTTATGGCAACTTCACAGATTTCACAGTGAGCCTGTTTACATGTGCTGTGCTGAATATGTGAAAAATAACTTAAAACCATGTTTATTTGGCCCGGGACCAAATCCGGTCTGCCAGAGGCTCCAATCTGCCTGCAGGAAGGATTTGGTAAACGCAAAAATAACGTAGAAGACATTAACTGGAATTTCTTTCAAAATTAACTACTTTGTCCAGGTGAGGTTTAATACTTTTTAATGATTAAACCTAAAAAGGTTCCAGGGCAGGGAGATAACTTTATATATATTTTCTATCTTTCTTACTTAACAGACCTGACTTGTGTTTGTATGACGAGTCTGTTCAGGCGGTCAGGAATACTACACACATGTGGAAATGTACACGCATGTACTTTTTTTTAAAAGTTACTTTAATCATAATGTGAAAAAACTGTATTTTTCCACTTCCAGATGGCTGCGATTAAATGTTTTGTGATTTCATAGATTAACTGTAAACTGGAAGTTGTTATTCAAGTTTAAATGAGTACATAAAAAAAAAAAAAAATACTCAAAAAAATAAATAAAATCATTAAATTACATACAATAAAATTTTCATATATGAATTGTATACAATTTACAAAGAAAATACTTGAATAAATCAGCTAAATTATTTTTATTTTATATATATATATTGTCACCGATAAATTCATATTTTACGAACACATAATAAAATGATTATAAATAAAATATGTTTTCTAAAACGGTTAGTTAATTAAATGATAATCTACTTGTACTTTACTAAAATAGAAATATGAAACGTGTGGAAGTTTTTTATTTATAGGTTATGATGCTGTTATTTGACTGGTCCACTTAAGATCAAGTTGTGACCTGAACTAAAATCAGGTCAACACTCCTGATATAAATGCTATAATAGATTTTAGGCTTTAAACAAAAAACAAGTAATCTAGGTCTACTAGAAAGCGCTGACTAGTATTTCAAGTGCGTGATGTCCTGCTCAATGCTGTTTTTTGCAAATATGTTGCTACGGATCTCAGAAAGCTAGAGCCCGATTGACCAGCCGGCTAGTTTAATCGGCCGATTATAAACTTTTTTAAAATAAACCTCATTGGCCGGAATTTAGCCGATTAAACGCTGATATATTCTTAATTACTCATAAAACAGTAAATGCTGTTTAGTGTTGGAGTCATGCAGCATGATGTTGCACCGTTAGTCCACTAGATGGAGCTCTGACTGCATGCAATCCTCCGTCCTCACCGCTGTGAGTAGCTACAGCAGTAGCCACAGCTAGGCAGCACCACCGGGGTGGGCAGAGCGGAGCTTGACGACAGGTACGTTTATAACAACGTAAAATAAAGAATGTCTCAGCATGTTTCCAGTTTAACTCTGTTTGCCAGGTGTCATGATAACAACACATGCTTTGTTGAGTCGGTCATTGCAAGTAGTTTAAGTTACTCCCTGTCCATGTTAGCAACAATCTCTCTGGTTATCCCAACCTAGCACAGCATTGGCTGACAGTTTAAAAGCCGGTAAATAACGTAAGTTTACAAAATATTAGAGGGTACAGAAGGATTGTTCATCACTCCATCAGCTGCGCGTTGAGACATATTTAAGGAGGAGCGATGTGAACGCACAGAGGAGGGAAAAGTTCAAATGATGAACATTACTGTCAGCAACTGCCATGAAGTCATGCAACTCCAAGTTTTACGCAGGGCAGCGCTGAGCAGAATAGCTGCGACCAGCGAAAGAAACAAACCAGAGAAGAAGAGAATCAGGAAGGAAACAACAAAGCAGAAGAAGAATGAAGACGAGCACAACAACTGTAGAAATTGCACACGCTTTAGAAGACAGACAGTATACGAGAGTTCAGGGCACGCTTTGGGTGGTTGGAAACAGCTCATAGCGACGTATTACCGCCGCCAAACGGTGCCAGAGACTAAGGTCGGCTCATCAGTGAACTCTGAACTTAGCCCTGCCCACTAGTGGAGAAACTGACTTAACCATGGCAATGCAAAACATGCATGGTGGTATGAGGACGGCGACGTGTGACAACATTTGAAGATGTTGCTATATACGTACATAAGGGAGCATAACTGGGCCTTTACGCTTCCTCTGTCATACATTCAGAGCAAAAACAAAGCAACACAAGCAACGACTTGTTTAACTAAGTTGGCTTGTTTTTACTCCGAGTTGTGCTGATGTGGTTCAGTCAATCTTTTTTGGTAAGTCAGGATATTTTTAATATCTTTACAATCAATCGTTTAGTACCTTGATTAATTGTTAAAAATTAAAATGTATTTTGCATAAAAGTACTCAGCTGAAGCAATAACATTGCCTCTAGATGGCGCTAAATCTTACATCGTACTCCTTTCCTTTGGTGGAAAAGACCATTCAAGAGCAAAGAATGTAGCTTGTAAATATTTTGTCATTGTATAGTGGGAAACCGTATACGAGGAGGAAATATGCAGATTTATCACAACGATCAAATCTACCAAACTGGACAAATTTGTCCAACTGCTGCTGGTTTAAAGCCTGAATGACATAACGGAATTAAAGACCTCATTATCATGAATATCTTTTATGTTTTTGTTCTTTAAATTAAGCCGTGTTGCACAAATTCACTACTTTCTGCTTTAAGGTGGTGCAGTGAAATCAGACAAGTCAACCACACACTGAGTCAGACAACCACAGCCAGCAAGAGGAAGTGAACAGTCAGGAAGTAGCAGCTTTTGTATGTCCTTACACAGCTGTACAGCCCTGAAACAACACAATACTGCTCTTACATGCAGGGTTCAACATATTGTTTTAATAGTTAAATGCAGACAGGTCCAAACACAGATACAGATTACAGAAAATTATATTTATATTAAACATTGTGCACTTAGAGCTTTGTCTTTTCTATTGTTAACACCCTAGTTAAAGTGTTTATTATGAGGTCCTGTTAGCGGGTTTGCATAATATTAAGCCTCTTGAGCCAGATTTAAATACCAGAACATGGGCGCATTCAGGGAAGGTATAAATATAGCAATAAATTACATAATTCACAAAGACACCTTCTCTTATTAACAAAAGTTAAAATTAAACTAACTATGCTTCATATGAACTCTTCTTTTGAGCCAGCGCTGTAAATATAAGGAGAAAATCCCAAACCAGGGGTTATAAATCACATTGTGCTTTTACAGAGAAGTGATTCTACGGTGATTCTAAAGAGAAGTTTGAGTATTTTTAATGACTCAAATAAAAAAGTCTCGTGCGTTACCAGCCTCATGACAACTCCTAGAGAGTCGAGTTAAATGGTGGAAACTTGAAGGTTTCAGACTCACCTTCTCCTGAGCTCGATTCAAAGACTTCTGGACCCGTTTAGCGAGGAATCCCGCTCCGGCCTGGAGGTTCGGGCCCATCTTATTCTCTGCCATCGTTGAAGTGTCTCTGGTGTGTCTCTGGTCCGTGGTGGCTCTCAGCTCAAACCTCCTCCCGTCTGCTTCCTCCGCGCGCTCTCTGCGGCCTCAGTTCAAGGCGGAGGAGGTGGAGCAACGGCTGTCAAGACGCAGGGAGAAAACAAGCCGTCATCATCTTCTTCATCACCGCTAGCGGGTGTGTGCGCGTCCTGTTCAGACTTGTTAGCTGTTACCGAGTTCTAGTCTGAACATCCCTGGCGGACGGTGTTGCGAAACTCCACCTGCAGTCACACCAACAACACTCACCTGAAAACGATGTGCGTAAATTACGTTTCCGCCACGTCACGGTGCTGAGTCAGCGGTGAGTCGTGGGTCAGGCAGAGATGCTGCTTCAGGCAGAAAGGATTGCGCAACACCAAACTTTTCCTTTATGCTCCACAGCAGAGTGGCAGCAGCGCGCGCGACGCTCACTGGCCTCTTTAATACTTAGAAATAATGTCACTTTTCGGGGGGGGGGGGGGGGGGGGTCTGATTGGCAGCAGTTCACTCATTTATTCAGGTTCTAACATTTTCTATAGTCCAGTTCAGGGTCGCGGGGGGCTGGAATCTGTCCCAGCAATTTATAATATTCATATTTTTTTTATTAATGTATGTTCATTTTAATTGATTTTAATTGTTTTACATAAATTGTTTTTATAGTATTTTATCTTCTTTTTGCTCTTAAACACTTTGGTTGTTTTTATGAGCTTGGAAAGAAAATATGCTATGAAGCTGATTTGAGTTTAATATGGTCATGGATTATAAATCTGTTTCCTGAATTAGAGTCCAGCACCTACAACATGTCCGGCCCACGAGGGCTACAATCCTGCAGGTTTTCGGTGTTTCCCTGCTCCAACACACCCGACTCAAATTAACGAGTCATTGCTCAGAACTTCCATCAGCTGTTGGATCCATTTAATTTGAGTCAAGTGTGTTGAGGCAGAGAAACATTGAAAACCTGCAGGATCGCAGCCCTCAAGTACCGACTTTGGAAACCCCTAATAAGACCAGCATCATGTTGTGTTTGCAATACCAATTAACTCATTTTCAGAGTTTATATTGTTTAATCTTCTTTAAGAATTTAGTGGTTTTTAACCTGAATGTGGTGGCAAATTCAGAAAAATGGTAGTAATTTGCACTTTTAATATGCATTGTGATTTATGCATGTGGTGTATTTAAAGAAAGAGAAAACATGAGCAGACAAGAGAACTTTAGAGTAAATAAGTTAACCCTTTAAAATCATGTAATTTTCACCTAAAATAGGTTTTAACGTATAAAAGACTTGTTGTAGACCAACTATTTTATTTGTCTCCTTGTGCTGGACCCTTGCTGATGTAACAGGAGCATTTTTGTTGCAGTATTATCTGCTACTGGAGAACAGTATCTTCAAAGGTAAACAGCCTTTATGACTGGTCAGAAATAAGTGTTTACTGAATCTACAGTAATGATTGTAGCCTGGAGCGGTATACAGCATTCACATCTCAAGAGCCGTATAGCTTTCTGATGCTGTTTAACATGTTCAGGTACTTGGAAGAGAGACCAAGTAATTATATACATACATATTTATTTATGTCCTGTGTTTTACTTGTGCAGCACTGTGGTCAACCATGTGTTGTATTTTAAAAGTGCTATATAAATAAATGTGGTATGGTATGTAAAAGCTGCACCATGGCAGACAGGAAGGTTCTGGAGGACACAGTTTCCTTCACTGACTGACGCGTTCTGATCCAGATGCCTGCAGAGAGTCGGAAACATAACTGTGGGCTGTTCCCACTGAGGAAACAAGCTGCTCACACTGCTGCCTCATGGGAAATGCTCCATCAAGGAATGCACCAGACCTATGGCTTTGACATGAGTTATGACTTTTTTATATTGTTTTTATTCTTATTCTTGCTGTTTTAGTATTAGTGAGTGTTTGGTCTTTTTTTGTTTTATTCTATAATGAAGAGCAGCACATAATTTTGTTGTACATCGTGCAATAAAATGTGTGACAATAAAGACATTCAAAACTATTCAGAACCATGCTATGGTAATTCCTTCGTCTCAAACTATTTCATCTAAGAAGATCTAACAGTGGTGTATGTAAAAGGTAAGAATAAGGTGTAGATTTATCATATATTTTAAGACCATAGAAGGTTTTTTTATGGCATAAACTTTCAAATGTGCACTTTTTAGGTACAGAGTTTTTAGAGGATTAACGTTTGCTGGAATGAGACTTTAAAGGTTAGTTTGGTGGAACCTATGGGATAATTTTGTGAAAAATTCCCTGAAATTTATTTTTAGAAACCTTTGGAACAGTTCAGCTGGTGTTTTGCATTATTGCTCCACAACAAGAAGGATCCAGGGTCCTCGTTTAGCAACTTTTGTAGAAAATATTCCATACTTTGAATAACATTTTAATGTGTGTAAGTGCAAAAATAAATCCATTTATCAAACATGCATCAGACAGTTGTACACAAATAAGTGAGCATGAGTTGTAGATAAAACCCACATGCTCCAGAACCATCCTCCTGCCCATTCCTGGTCATTTGCATTCAGAAATGTCCTCAATTTCCCACAAATGGTAACAACAAACCCCTTTAGAAATCACATGGAAATTGCTTGTGTCCTTCCCCGAAGTGATGGACAGGAGATATGGGGAAAAACATCTTTAAAAGAAACGCTTGCTGCTGAGACTGGAGATCATCAAACGGTTATTTGTCGTGTTAAATTTTATTTATGAGCAGCACTGTGTTTTCCACACGTTTCAGTAACTCATACAAGAGCAGCAAATTAACATCACTAAAAAAAAAAGTCTAAGAAAGAAAGATTCAGTTTCTGTAGAGAAAGGAGTCCAGCTAAGGATTTAAGATCAGATCTCTGTCAGCAATGAGGATGATGATGAAGAAGAAATGAAAGCAGCCAACACTGAAAGCATAACCCAACTCACTGTGGTTGGGAAATTCCCAGTCTGCCTCCTACCTCTAAAATATGAGCCAGAATAGCTGAAGTTCGCAGAACTCTGGTTCCTAATCAGCATAAACCTACCCGGGTCTTTTCTGAGAGGCAGCATCTGATCAGAACTCCCTCACCAAGCAGACCTGAAGATGCGTTCACGGCAGAACTCTCGGTTTATAAAAACGTCTCCTAATGATGCATTAGTTGGTTTCTACTGTAGTTTTACACAGAGCCAAAAACCTCCTCAATCAAGCTTCCCTGTTCACCTTGTCCTGATCCTTCAGCTCCCACACACAGGTGGAAGTTTAGGGAAACACAGAAAAAAAAAAAGCAGAACCAATATGCATAATTTATTTTTTTTTTAAAAACAACAAGAACTGTGTGTAATGTCGAGTTCAGACAACCAACCAATACCAGACATTATCCAGGGCTTGTTTCAGGTGAGGGGAAGTAAACTCGCTCTGCCAGGGTCATGTTTAAAAAACAGCCAGTAAGAACAAACACAAACGTCACGGCCTTCCAGTCCTTCGAGGTGATTTATGGAACAACTTCAGCAATAAAATGAAACCATGAGTAACAATAAACTAATTAAAAAGCTGTTTATAAAATGGTCTGCTGGACAGAGCAGGGTGGAGACACAGTGCCCCGTCTGTCTTCTCTTCTTCTTCTTGTGTTGTTGGATGAACATGAACGTTTTACCGTGAACAGCTTGTATGTGTGCTGGTTTTATTTATTTACTTCTACATTTACATACTCCTGTGTAATACACGGAAGTATCATTTACAAGTAGACTTTTTAATATAGAAACATAAAAGAGTAATAGGGTGAAAAGTTTTTACTTCCATCTACTCTTTGTTCAGACCTCAATAATATAAAAAAAATCTCTGAAAATTTGAATTATGAGTTTTCATTTTGTTTCATATTTGTTTGGTTGTTTTGTTATTTAGTGTGAATTTCTATTTCTTGTTTTTCTTTTACTCTCTTCTTAACTTTAACTTGATAAACTAATGAGCTTGTCAAGATAGATTTTCAAACACCTGTCACAGGTGAGAAGAACTAGGCTTCATGTCTGCTTCAAATTCAGTTGAATTACAAACTGAATCATTTTTATTGTATTTCTTAGTTATAATAAGAATGCCCACAACCGCCTACTTTATTAGGTACACATGTTCATTCAGCTGTTAGCGCAAATATCCAACCAGCCGATCACATGGCAGTAACTCGCAGCATGTAGCCACGTAGACACGTAGCCACGTAGACACGGTGAAGACGACGTCCAGAAGTTCAAACTGAGCATCAGAATGAGAAAAAAGGGAATTTACGTGACTTTGAACGTGGGCCACTGCTGCTGGTGTCATGGTGGGGGGAGATTTTCTTGGCCCACTTTGGGTCTCTTAGTACCAACGTGTCCTGGTTTAACCAGCACAGCCTACCTGAGTATTGTTGCTGACCATGTCCATCCCTTTTTGACCACAGTGGAGCATCTTCTGATGCTACTTCCAGCAGGATAACGCACCATGTCACAAAGCTCAGATCATCTCCACCTGCTTTCTAGAACATGACGATGAGTTCACTGGACTCCAACGGCCTCCACAGCCACCAGATCTCAGTCCAGTAGAGCAGCTTTGGGATGTGGTGGAACGGGAGATTCTCATCATGGATGCAGCCGACAAACCTGCAGCAACTGTGTGATGCTGTCATGTTGATATGGAGAAATCCTCTGAGGAAGGTTTCCACCACCTGCTTCATCTATCACACCAGGATTAAAGCAGTTATGGGACAAAAAGTGGATCTGGCTCAGTACACCATTAAAAGATCTCTGAATCTTTTAATCATGTTTTGTTGCACATATAATGAAATCACAAACCACTTTGCAATTTAACATTGTGAAATATTTACACCTATTTGTCTACACAGTATTTAAGAGCAGCGCTCGTCCCCACCTTTCCTTATGAAAGCCACAGCAATGTTTCACCATTTGTTTTTTTAAGTATTATGTAACTTCTAAAGTATTTCGATGCAACCTACAGACTGTTTTGACACACACCAAAGTCATCAAGCTCTACATTAATTTAAAAAACAACTTAAAAATGCTGTCTTTGTGCTATTTTCAATTAGGTATAAATTGTTTGGAAATTATTTAACTAATAATATTTGAAGTAATAGTAATTTTCTTTGTAGATTTTTTTTTATTTTTTTTTTCCCCAACCCAACTGATGTTATTCGGCTCATCTGTTTTAAACAGACTGCAATTCCCCACATTTTCCCCACAAACACTGAGAAACTTTGGCTACCCTTCACATGTAAGTGAGTTGAGCGTTACCCTTAGAAGTTCATACATTGCAACCCATGCTTCCTTTTGCTTTTTAACTTGTCTGTTGTGGATACTCCAACTCAAGGCACGTGTAATACTAAATGAATGGAGAGCCTGATTTTTTAATAATAATCTAATATTTTGTATTAGCACTTAATAGGTACATAAATATCGACACAAAAAATGGACACACAGTCTGGTATTTGTAAACTTTGTTTACTTT
Organism: Melanotaenia boesemani; assembly: GCF_017639745.1. Taxonomy (NCBI): domain Eukaryota; kingdom Metazoa; phylum Chordata; class Actinopteri; order Atheriniformes; family Melanotaeniidae; genus Melanotaenia; species Melanotaenia boesemani. Next base: position 4,799,118 of record NC_055684.1, on the reverse strand, counting down.
TTAGAGGATTTAAACGAATAGGAGGAGATGCTAAAGAATGGAGAAGTTGTAGTCACAAATGATTTGAGCTATGTTATTTTATACTGTGGTGCAGTTGTAGTTGTTGTAGCGTACTTTCACCGGAAGATGGCGGAAGACACCAAACTGTAAACTTCACTGTGTCCAACAAAAAGAGCATTCAGTCTGAAGTTATGATAACAATTAAAGTATAATCAATATATATTATTAGTTAATGATTTAGCATCTTAGTGCTAATGGAAAGAAATTGGTTAATGCATCTCTGTGTAGCTGTAATTCGTGTTATTGCTGCTCCTAAATACGCCTGTAGACCGCATAACTTCTGTTATCAGTGCTATAACTTGTACGTTTTTACCTAAACCCTTATTTAATTTGAAACTGTCTTGACCTTAACTAGAATATTTCAAATGAGAAATCTATTTTTTTTTTTTTTTTTTTTTTTTTTTTTTTTTTTTTGTTTTTTTACAGCACGGCACCTAAATGGGCAACCTCTTAGTAATAGAATTGGGAGGCCCGTTTTGCAACACGACGTTTGCCGTGTGGACGGTGCCTATCCTGAAACTAGTTGTTCGTAATGGAACCAGCGGTGAAGGCGGTTATTAACATCAAGCGCACCCAGAGTACCAAGACAAGAAAAAGCAGGAGGCGTTTGGCGCGGTTGACAGAGGGCTAGCTGCTGACAGCAGAGAGAGAGATTCCCAGATCAGGTCTTTGTACCGCAGTGTCTGATATTTCCTCTTGGAGAAACAACCAAGAGTGTTTTAAGGTTTTAGTAGACAGCAAAAAGAGGAAGTAGCTTCTGGTGAAGTTAATTATTCTTTACCTTTAAAGTTTGCCCCACGCAGGCAGACGGGATAACATTAAATATGCCTCCCATCGAAAATGACACCGGAAAGAATGAGCTGAAATCTCGGATACAGCAGCTTATTGACTCCAATCAAGTGATTGTTTTCAGCAAAAGTTACTGTCCGTACTGCATTAAGGTAAGGTGTTTGTTTTGTCGAACGAGTCAACCCTTTCTTACACCGGTTGGAAACTTCCATTTTCTCCCGCGAAGTACACGGGCTTGGCCTAATTCCTGGTTTGTCCTTGCTACCTCGATGTAACCTCGTCTTTTAAGCCAAAATACAGATTTCACTCAAATATAAACATAAGTTTCATTAGATAAAACAACAGTACGTTTATTGTAGCTAACCCTATGCTGTCATTAGGAGGAGATTACGGAAATATGAAACTTGTCAAAATAAGAAAATACGTGTGTAAAAAGTTAGCTTACGTAATGTCTTTCTCGTTGCTAACTTATTTCATAGTACCTCAAGCTTATGACTTAATTTCACCCTCACAGAGATTCTGCTGATACAACGGGACGTAATTATTTGAAATAGCCACCTTTGTACAATATTAAGGTAGACTGAAAATGTCATGCATATTCATGGGTCTAATTCAGTCACGGAGGGGATTAGCTAACATTTAACGGACTTACAGAAACATGTTCAAACGTTTTGCTAGCTGCAGAGTATAATATTCATACATGTTCATATCCAAAAAGCTGACACTATTTTGTGTATTTGAACACTGTTCTAATGTCTTCGCAGGTGAAAGACTTGTTCAAAGAGCTGCAAGTCGACTGCAATGTGGTGGAGCTGGATCTCATGGGTAAGACTGAGAAGTTTTGTTTACGTTTTCTTGCTACTTTAAATGCAGCATGTAGTTCACAATGTTCACCTTCACAATGTCTAGTAACGAGCTGGAGAAACAAATCATGCACACCCATTAAGATGAATAATTGTTATACCAAGCGGCTGCTCATGTATTATATGTTTGTAAAGTTTAAATTCAGCAACTTAAAAGTTAAGTTTGGGTTATTTGATAAAACCCCTTCCACGCCCCCTAAGAGTTACATAAATTTTCCTTTGTCATTCCTTGAGATTTTCCTCATATGAAAGCACTTTGATTCCTCCTCACACGCGTTTTGTAAAAGGTTTCAAATGTAATATTAAGAAAATCTGAATTTTGTTGTTTATATGTTCATGGTGCGGTTTGAACCCTTTCTTTAACGTCTTTTTATGACTGGGCCTGTTTCTTTCCTTGCAGCAACACAAAGTGCTGAGTCACTCAGATGATGGCCTGGAGATATTTCCTTAACATCAGCTGTGGTGTCAGATGTTGTGTTGAAGGTTGCATGTTAGTGTGTTGCTCATGTATCAGTTGAACACTGATGAACATCATCATAAATTGTAGAAACGGTCCTTTATACTTGAAGCTAAATGGCCATAACATCAGATAAGAAAATACCCTAACGTGGTAGCACAAACATCTCTGTTCTGTTTTACTTTTAGTTGGGATGCGTTTGGGATAAAGCCTCTAAGCAGCCATGCTGCTTCTTCAAACAGCTGCATTTGAAAACAGAAGTTGTTTGACACAAGTCGCGCTCTAAACGTTAAACAGGTTTCTGTTGATCCGATCGCTCATTTGGTTGTCAGACTGGCAGATCTCTGAAAATAAGAAAGAGGGCTATAGTTATGTTATACAGAGCAGACGAGTCACACTGGTTGAGCACATTGAGCTGAAAGGAAGCTGCAGCAGATTTTTACCCTGATTTGCCTGTTTGAGCCCCCTCGCTCTGTCTGAGGCGCTGTTATGGTGAATGGAATCTGTGTGGATTAAATACGCTGTAGTATTGTGTGCTGCTTCTCGTCATTTTGTTGGTGTGTTATAAAAACCAAGTCAGTGGTGTGATGGTTAAAAACAAGCGTTGCTCTCATGAACATGTCTCTTTCTGTCCAGAGAATGGAACGAACTACCAGGAGATGCTGCTGGAGATGACCGGGCAGAAAACGGTTCCCAGTGTCTTCATCAACAAGACGCATGTTGGCGGCTGTGACAAAACAATGCAGGTAAGGATCAAATGATAACTCTGATAATAAGTATTGCTAATAGAGTGCAGGTTGTAAAAGACATCAGCTGAAACATATTTGGTTTCCACACAGTCTTTGTACAGGGCAGCTTTTTTTTTTTCTTCTTTTTTTTACTTTACTCTAAAATAATCCAAATAAATCTAAATGGAACATTCTGGAAGTATTTTAGTATCACCCAGAGCTAGCTGTGTACTGATAGAAAATGCTGATGTATGTCAGGCTCATAAAGATGGAAGCCTGCAGCAGCTGCTTAGCGGAGAAAACGAGGCCTACGACTACGACCTGATTGTCATCGGAGGGGGGTCTGGAGGCCTGGCTTGCTCAAAGGTAAGCGGCTGCATATCAGATGTGTCCTGTGTGGTTTTTGTTGCTCTGTTGTGTATTTTTTGTGGCTGACAAATTGTCAGTCAGTGTGAAGCTGATGTTAAAGCTCTGTTATCAGTCGGTGTGCTTTTTATTTATTTATTTTTTTTGCACCGTAACGTTTATCTCCATGATTGCAAAAGGAGGAAGAATTTCAGAAGGTGTCAAGTCATTTGGAAGTTAAACGTCTTTTCTGAAAACAGGAAGCGTCTCAGTTGGGGAAGAAGGTCATGGTGTTGGATTACGTTGTGCCAACACCGAAAGGAACCACCTGGGGTAAGATGCTTCCTTTTATTAGTTGAGTTGTGGGTATTTGGGTTGTTTGCCAGCAGCCGGGTTCAGTGTCTGATGTCTGCCAGGTCTGGGTGGGACCTGCGTTAACGTGGGCTGTATTCCAAAGAAGCTGATGCACCAGACGGCTCTGCTGGGAACGGCCATGCAGGATGCTCGCAAGTTCGGCTGGGAGTTCGACGAATCGGGTGAGCTGGGCTTTTACATCTATGACGGATGCTACTAGAACCCAAATTAAATATTCCCATTAGAAAAATCTATTTTTCAATAAATGAAGGTTTATACATTAATTTCTGCTTTATTTTCCAATAGAATGAACTTTTTTCTTTCTTTCTTTTTGTAATTAATATTTTTCCATTAAATCATTGATTTTTTTTTTATCTCGTTCCTGTTGGGGGACTTTTACTGGCATTTATTTGACAAACCAGTTAATTGTAGTGATTGGGGCCAGACTAATCAGCAGACCTTTTTTTTGTTTTGGTCTGGTCTCATTTCTGTCTTTTGCATTTCTGCCTCATTATAAAACAAAATAAATAAATAATGGAGAGGAATCAAAGGGAAACGGGGATGAAATATTTATATCATTTTAAACATATTTTTCGGGGTGAGTGGTGGTCTCCTGGTTACAGAGGCCGGCAGCGAAGGTAACCACTCGGCTCTGAACCGGCTGCACCCCTGGGCATCGTAACACGGCAGCTCACTGCTCCCAGTGCAACGAGATGGGTTCAAGTTGGAGAGAATTTCTCAGTGGGGATTAATAAAGTATTTATTTCTTATATATTTTTGTTAATATAAATAATTGTCTTCCTCCAGAGGGTGATGGTAGAGTTGAAAAACAATTCAGATTAAAAACTGAAGCTGAAAATAAAATCTTGTAAAAGGATTAATAAATTCACATTTTGTCTTTCATATAAGTAATTATTTTGTACATGAATGATTAATGAATACATTTTAATTGCATTTGTTGGCGTTTTGATTAATTTGTCATTCATTTATTCTTATTCCTTTACTTATCCAAGCATGTACTGATTTATTTGTGGAGTTTCGGTCCTTTAAGTCGGAGGAAGAATAGCTGCAGCTTCCTGCTAATGAAAGAAAGCAGTAACGTGACGTCTTCTCACCGAGTGTCCGTTTGTCTGCAGTGAAACACAACTGGGAGACGATGAAGACGGCGGTGAACAACTACATCGGCTCTCTGAACTGGGGCTACCGGGTTGACCTGAGGGACAAAAACGTCAACTATGTCAACGCCTACGCAGAATTCATCGAACCACACAAAATCAAGGTGAATGCTTATCTGTAGTATAAAACACTGGTGTGGGAAAATCCTGCACACCCGATTTATTTATTTCTTTTTAAAGGCTTACATGATGCATCAGGAAGTTCATATTATAGATGTGTGTATAACGCTGTGTTTGTTACAGGCGACAACCAAACGAGGAAAGGAGACGTTTTACACGGCAGCCAAGTTTGTCTTGGCCACAGGCGAGAGGCCGCGTTACCTCGGCATACCCGGAGACAAAGAGTACTGCATCACCAGGTGAGCACGCGCCGCCAGCACATCATGAATCTGCAGCTGTACGGCTTTAATGAAGACATGCTGTGATGGTGGAAACACCTGAGCTTAAGCCAGTGGGTGGTTTCAGCAGGGGTCTAATTCCTGCAAACATCTTTAATGATCTTGCATCAGGATGTTTATTTATTTCATTTTTATTTTATTTTGCCTCTTGCTGCTCAGTTATTCATTTTTGGTGTGAAATTTAGGATTTAATAACTAGCATGTAAAGTTGTAAGTGGCTACAACGCGAGTATCATCATCACATCAGGGATCTCCAGCTCCGGTCCTTGTGAGCTACTATCCTGCAGGTTTTGGATTCTACCCTGATGCAACACACCTGACTCACATCACTGGGTCATTAACAGGCTTGTGCAGAGGTGTGTTGTAACAGGAGACATCTAAAACCTGCAGGACAGTAGCTCATGAGGACCGGAGTTGGAGACCCCTGGTCTGCATCCTTCAAAGAAGCCACCAGCAGCTAGGCATCAATCTGCATTAATCAAGCAATCCTTATTTGCAGATCAGACGAAGCATGTCTCATTCAGCCAGCCCACCGTGTCATTAAATCATCCTGAATGTGATTGGAGCCTTTAAATAATCTTAATATGGCCGTTAACAACCTGAACCAGCTCCTGCTATTCAGCCATATTTCTGCTTGCTATAAAGATTAGTTTTGTTTGCTGACAGTATGTTTTTTTCTTCCTCCTTCTTGCTCTTTCTTCACCAGCGATGACCTCTTCTCGCTGCCTTACTGTCCGGGAAAGACCCTGGTCATCGGGGCGTCCTACGTGGCTCTGGAGTGCGGTGGCTTCCTGGCCGGCCTCGGCCTGGACGTCACCATCATGGTCCGCTCCATCCTGCTGAGGGGATTCGACCAGGACATGGCCAACCGTGCTGGAGACCACATGGAGGAGCACGGTGTCAAGTTCCTCCGCAAATACGTCCCCACAAAGGTCCGTCTCTGACTAATCAGACATTTTTAGACTTCTAGTCAAAAGTCTGACGACTGGTTTAATTTTTACTTGAGTGAAGATAAGAGGGGGTTTGCAGACTTTGAACTGTGTGTAAGTGGTTTATGGTTGCGCTACGCGGCATGGAGGCTTTGCTCCCAGCTCAGCGTTTGGCAGAAAATCAACGTTTCCTCCTCTGATGTGCTTCAGATAGAGGAGCTGGAAGCGGGTGCTCCCGGCAGGCTCAAAGTGACGGCAAAGTCGACGGAGACCAGTGAGGTCATCGAGGGCGAGTACAACACTGTGCGTAGACTTTATCGCCTCATCTTGGCACTTATTTGTCTTTTTCTTGTTTGTATGGTTTCTTTTTTTATTTTCTAATTCAGAATTCTTCATAATGACATTTCCCATCAGCTAAATCAAACTACCTTATTTTCTTTATCATATTGCTGCTATACAATGGCTTGTTCAGGACTTAACATTATAAAACTTTGTTTAGGTATATATAACTGATCTTAAGAGGCAAGGAAGTCCTGTGAACAGCCCACACAGGCTGGTTAAATGGTGTAAAAGGATGTTGAGAGGAAGAAACTGAAATGATTGATACACTTAAGGCCTCTCTTGTGCAAGTAAAGTTCCTGCAGCTTTTCTGACTCACAACTTCCTCATAACTGAATGAGCCATCTCTGTTCTGCAGGTGTTGATAGCGGTGGGTCGGGACGCATGCACAGACAAGATCGGTCTGGACAAGGCGGGGGTCAAAGTAAACCCCAAGTAAGTTCACCTCCTCCTCTGCTGTTTTTAGTGAGCTGTCCCTTTAAGACTTGTGGTAGAGTCACAGTGATTCAGCAGTTCTCGTCCCCCCGCGTCGCTCTGCAGGAGAGTCCTGGGGGTTTGTTAGAGAGAGAAGGCTTGTACTAAAAGGAGAAATGTTGGTCCGCTTAATGGCAGGAAATGATTTGTTTTTGGCTTTTGTTGCTCTTGGTTTATTCTAGTATTGGGTCTGATCCAGTATCTGTACCGGACTCTGATATTGACCTAATTCATGGATCGGAAATCGGGCTGAATTCCCCGATCCACAGAAGGATCTTTTATGATCCCGTGTTTACAAATGAGGTATCATGCAGGTTTAAGCCGAGCTAAATATGTTGATGCAGTATCAGTTAATGAAATATCCCCATTAGAACTAATATGTATACCTAATTATAAATGATTTTTACTATTCCAAGTTTCTAGTTCAGATGCAGCGTTACTTGCACGTGCACCTACAAGTCTGATGGGGAAGGAGCTGCCTTTGTCAGTGCAGCATGTCACTAATTTGGATATTTTTTAATCTGGAAACATTAAAAAGCAAGACGACAACTTGAAATGTGTGTATAGCCAAGGTTTCCAGTGTAAGTAGGAAAGAGAAAATGGTGCAGCAGACTCTCCTGAAGTGCTGCAGGTAAACGGACGAGGTGAAAACTGAAGGGATTAACCCACAGAAAACCTGCTCATTCTGGTCAGACTGTCAAGGAAAATTCTGGAAAAGTCCGCTAGCTGAAATGCTGTAATCCTATGAGACAATGTGACTCACATGAAGACGGTGGGAATCTCCTGCTGGGGTTGTTTTGCAGATACGCTGCAGCTTGTTGATCATGACAGGCTAATTTCACAGTGCAGCGTTAGCGACGCTTGAACTGATGCACATAAACCTGTGGAGCATTTTAAACATTCACAGCTAACGCTGTCCCATTTGTAGGATCTTCAAACTAAAAGTTGTTGCTAATCTGCTCCATGAAAACGTTCCAGCCAGACTGAAGAGCAGTTTCTATAATCAGAAGTCCTCTTCAGCAGAAATGAGTCCTCAGAGCCGACACTGCAGACCACTATGTCGCTACGCTGTCAGACTAGTACTCCCAGACTACTCACATGCATCAAATCAAACTTTGTTTATAAAGCGCTTTTCATTCTGAAGGCAACACACTGTTTTACATGATAAAAAAGCAATTCATGCATATTAAAAATAAACCTGACTAAAACTAGACAAAAATGTTGACAGTTTTTGTTGACTAAAACTTGTTTTTGCTGCGTCATGCTTTGCAGCAAGTATATACGCAAACGTAGCGTAACATTGACGTGTACCCTTGCATTCACAGCCAGTGTATCCCAGCCCTTAGCTATACATAGAAACCAAGATTATGCATATTGACCTGATCATTTTAAAGTTATTGTTGATTTAATTTAGGGTAGGTCTGTTCAGGCCTCCCCCCCCCCCCCCTTATGAAACCTTACACAATAATAACTGCAATAATGACCATAATCATAATAACTTCCATGTAAACTGATTTGGTGTTGGAAAATTTAGCTGAATCAGATCAGAACCACATAAAAAGCAGATGTTTAGTTTCTTCTGCCAGATTAAAGACTGACGACTCGACACAGCTACCCAAACTGGTTCTAACTTTTCCAAGCCTTTTTCTTTGGGAATTGTTTTGTGAATGAGTGAACAGTTAAGCCTGTGAGACCGGCAGAGATTAAGACAGCATGGGGCCGACTTGAGAATGATTTTAGTCATATGCTCTGGTCTTATGACCATAGTAACATTACCACTGGTTCACCGGGGCTGTCAGCTGTTCTGCTGCTGTATGCGGCGAGTGAACAAGGCTTTTATAAAGGCAGCTGTGTTCCTCCCTCTCATCTGTACGACCTTAAACACAGTTTATTGATCTGCTGCATGATAGCCAGTTTTTCCCAGTCATGTTCCAGTATTAATAATCCACATGGCAGGTTCCAGTCCTTCCATCGGGGTTACAGCTTTCCTCCCTCAATGAGCTTTAATCTGCAGCAGACATCATTCAGCAATAAACTAAATAAAGAACAAATGGAGCTTTTCTGTTAGTGAAGTTAGAAATCATCCAACACAGCATTTACTGTGCCGCTGTAGAAAACAGGGGGGACAGTTTAAAACAAAGTCTTGCAAATCGCTGTTGTCATGGAGCGCACCGTTACTGTGTGCATGCACATGTCCATCACGGGCGCATTCACACAGCCTGGTGTGTGTGACCAGAGCTGGGGTGGCCTGGCATTGATTTCCAGGTTACACTGTGCCTTCCGTGCACCATGAGGCTGTTTCTAAGCGTTTCTAAGTGATCGTTACACGTCAGGCAGCTTAATTCGTCAGATTTTAAGTTTTCACTCTGTTTACTGAACAGCGTCTCCCTGAATTTCCATGGAAATGTCCATTTGCAGCTTTGAGGTGGCAGAGCAGAGGCTGACTCGTCTCTGGTGACGTCTTTGAAGAGGAACGGGTCGCGTCTGAAACTTTTTGATAGTAGTTTTGGGGTGCACACACGTGCTGCTGTCCAGGGGAACAGGCTAACTAATGAAGTCTTGGACAACACTCGTGTTTTGTGTTGTGACAAAAACTGTAACTGGTTTGCTTTATTCCTCCTCCAGGAATGGAAAAATCCCAGTGAACGACGAGGAGCAAACCAACGTGCCTCACATCTACGCCATCGGAGACATTCTGGAAGGCAAGTGGGAGCTGACGCCCGTAGCCATCCAAGCCGGCAGGTTACTGGCACGCCGCCTCTACAAGGGGTCAACGCTCAAGGTAAACTGGCTCCTGCAGACGTCAGTAATCATGATTTAACCCAGCCAACATGAAGTAACTGTCTGTGTTGATGCAGTGCGACTACATCAACGTTCCCACCACCGTTTTCACCCCGCTGGAGTACGGCTCCTGCGGCCTGTCGGAGGACAAAGCCACCGAGCTCTACGGAGAGGAGAACATCGAGGTAACTCGGCTGAATAATTAATGAGACCTGCTTCACCTGCCCGCCAACCTGGTGGAGTTTCTGTTAACGGTGACACGTAATACTCCACATGAGATGTTTGTGGAGCCGGTCAGACGTGTCCTCTGATTAATTCCCTTCAGATTAGTCTGCAGTGTTTTTTTTAAAGTCATTACCTGCTGCCTGATGTTTGTTATTCATTATCTGCTTGTTTGCTCGTCTGAGTTTCAGTCTGTTGGCAAACAAGAACATAATGTAATATTCCACATAAAATCAGGGTTTATTGGACAATAAAACTTAATTTAGGATTTTTTTTTCTGAACCGTGTTCAGGTGTATCACAGTCTGTTCTGGCCTCTGGAGTTCACTGTTCCCAGCAGAGACAACAACAGATGCTACGCCAAGATCATCTGCAATAAACTCGACGATGTAAGATCCCGACGTTTTACGTCTGCGGCTCCGGCTCCTTCCTGTTGACGTGTATTTATTGCTGCTGTAATCTTTGTTTCAGGATCGAGTCATCGGGTTTCACTACCTGGGTCCAAATGCGGGAGAGGTGACGCAAGGCTTCGGTGTCGCCATGAAATGTGGCGTCACCAAGGAGCAGCTGGACGGGACCATCGGCATCCACCCGACCTGTGCTGAGGTAGGACGAGTTTCAGCTTATCTCCCCACCGTTGGCTAAAATAAACATATCTACAAGGACTCATGTATAATCTTGGTCCAAAATAAAAAAAATCTGAGATGTGAGATTACTACAGACATGTCAGAATCAACATACGTGTTACTGTGTTCCAGGAAGAAGTAGACCCCAAGCGGGGCAAGGTGATAGATTTCAAATTATATCTGTATAATTTTACACAATGCAGAATTAGACCAGGTCTATTCAGCACGGTCCTACAAGGGCCACAGTCCTGCAGGTTTTTCAGTGTGTCCCTGCTCCAACACACCTGACTCAAGTTTAATGGATCCAACAGCCTATGAAGCTTCACAATGACTTGTTTGAGTCAGATGTGTTGCCAGATTTGTACATTTAAAGCTTTACAACAGCTTGTTAACGCTGTCGCTCAGTTTCTCTGACAGACAGTCAGTTAATGGCACAACACCGGTACGCCGCATTTGTTTTACAGGGCTGAAAGCTCTCATGCATTGGCTGTGAGACTCGCGCATTTGAGTGGCTTCTCACTTCTCACTTGTCACGCTGAAATACACATCAAGAGCAATGCCAGCTAATCGAGATGTTCGGGAGGATTTCCAGTGGGCAGCAGTACTTTTAAAGTGGTGTTCTGGCGTATGTGGAAAAGGCTCAGCGGCGCTTTGTGGAACTTCATCGCTTATCACAATTTCTGAGAAAATTAATCGCACAGCAAAATTTATTATCGTGACAGGCCTAGTACTCTGTTGACTGACCAGTAAGGACAGGAGTTGACTGTGACTGCACCATGAGCCCTTTTTAACGTGCAAACGTGGTGAATTCAGGCGTCCTGTGGCAAACAGACGAGCTCATGCTGCATATTGATCAGCTCTGCAGAGGTTACAACCAGAGTGGCAGCTTTCAGTGTGAGCTAATGCATGCTGGTTATTAGCTTAATAATGGAGCACCGTTGCTCAGTCGCTGTGTTAATGTTGAACTACTAATTGCAGCATATGAATCTACTCTGGTTCCTCTTGTTTGATGGTATTACTTCTATTTTCATTTTAAAAGAACAGTTTGTCTCATGTCTTCATCTGAAATGAGCACGAAAAGATGCAAATGCAGCCGGCTGCTAAATATTCTGCTTCAGTTTCACAGACTGTTTCTGTGTTGTTGTTTTAACCTTTAAAACTCTGCTGGATCGCCTGCTTCTCTGAGCACTGTCGCTTATGAATAGATTCTCAGGAACAGTAATGTGGTAAAAACTGTGATGGACAGGTTACTTTTTAGGTGATCTACAGAAGTTTTCCAGGTGTTTCTATCCCGTCCAGGAGGTTTACAATCCAGCCACTAAATGTAGTTTTATTCAGAGACTATCTGGTAAATCCACAATGATCCATGATAACAGCATTATTTATCACATTTCATCATAAAAACATCACTATCACTACTATGTTGCTAAGAGACCTCTATTTAGACCTGGACATGATGATGAAGCCACTTCCTGTCAGACTTTCCACCAATCAGAGAGCTTAGATTGATGGCAATGTCCAATCAGGAGCAGCCAAAGATCAACCAGTGAGCAGAAAGTTCTATGTGTGTGTAAAAAGAAGAAAAATAATGCTCCTCTATGGCTGGAATAAAGCCAAGAAGACGTTTCTGATGCACGGTGGCGCCACAAAGCAGCTGAGCTGGAGTTGGTTTAGTGAGGATAGTAAGTAAATAGTAGCAGGAATAACTGGAAATGAGGAAAAAGTGGAAACATGGAAATAGTTTCTGTTGTGTGTTTGTTTCAATAACAATATTTTTTCTCCTGAAAGCCAAGACTTGAGAGAACGATGAGATGAGAAAAGGTTTGGTCACTGTTGATCTGTGTGTTATTTCTACAAAGTTCTGTTAGTAATAAATTCTGCTTTCTTCTTCTAGTCGGCCTTTATGCTGCTATATCTATTCATACATTCATTTTACATCATTTTAGCCTCAGAATCTGACAGCTGAGAAACATCATGTCTGATGCTGACTGGGGTTAAAAGCTTTTACATGTGTTTTTAGAAGGCGTTAAACTCTATTAAAAATGTATTTGATTGTTAAAGGCTTTGTAATTAATTCACATTTTATAATGTATAATATATAATATTTGCCCCAAAAAGCACGACCGAATCAAATAATAGACACAGACATTAATACTGTAAATGCAAACTCTAGTAATGTTTGGAAAAATGCATTTAATGCATTTCATATGTAAACAGTAGAAAATTAAATGGAAAATATCCCTGGCCAAAACTGAACAGACCTAAAGTTGAAGTGATATTTTAACTAACAGCTCCAGCTGTTCTCTAAGAGTCTACAACATGTCACAGAACTTTTAACTTCATTAATAAACATTGATATCCGTCAGTAAGCTGGGTGGGATCAACCAGCAGCAACTTCCAGTCTGGTCCTGGACCAGAGGTGGACGTCTGCTCTGCAGCTTCTGGTTGGGGGAGGGGCCTGAGTCAGTGCCACTGCTCACTGAGACGAGTAAACTATACATGCTTTCATGTCCGTCTCTAATATCACCAGAAGAAGTCTCTAGTTTTGTTGCTAGTTGATTTATCTTTTTTAAAAATAGAACTGAAAACTCCCTAAATGTAGCGCCCAAGCTCTGACGTGCGCTGTAATCGCACTGGAAACCGTGCGCTGTTCCTCGTGCACTGTTCCTCGTGCACTGTTTCTCGTTGTTTGGAACGCAAACTTCAATTATTTAACATGATCATTTATGTAGTTAATTAATAATAATTAAGGCATTAACGTCCCAGCCCTAGTTTCTACAGTATATAACAACATGGCTTTGAGTTTTAACTGCAGATCATGACAGTCTGTCCTTCTTCCAGATCTTCACCACCATGGAGGTAACGAAGAGGTCTGGCAGGGACGTCACCCAGGGGGGCTGCTGAGGTTAAACCCTGCTCGTTTAGTGCGCTGCTCTCATGTTTAAACTCCAGTAGCAACACCTTTTTCTTCTTGGCTCCCCGTCACCCTTAAAGCGCGGCCTCATTTCAAGCCGTTTCTCAGGACAAAGCGAACACCGCGGCCAGCGTGGGAGCCGGTGATGCAGATCGTTCCGGCTCCCGGGGAGCTGAGAGGTGGCTGAAAGAAGCCGGAGCTGAGGATGAGCTCTGGCTGACGGAGTTTGATGTGAGGGCAGCCTGCTGGACAGCGGGGTTACTCCGACACACCTGCTGAGCTTCACCGCCATGTTTTCTCCTAGAGGAGCACCACCACACATCACCAGTGTGTTCTGGGCTGTTTTTGACGTCCTGGCCTGTAACCTGAACGAGTAAGGTGGGCAAGGATCGATGTCCCTCTGCGGAGACGCCTGCTGGTGGCCCAAATTTCGTCCACACCCCCCAAACGTCATGCAGTTATTTACATTCACCCTTCTAGTTTTTATATGGAGGGTTCAGAGACTGAAATGGACATATTTAAATGGCGCACAGTTGTGTTTTTTGAGCGGATGCACGGCTCTGGATCATTCCACATGTTCTCTTACCTGGTCTGCAAGTTGAGCTTCAGATGTTTGCTTGTTGCCGTCAGCCTGTTTTCTGCCGGTAAGAGACGACGATCTCTGCAGAGCCTGCGAACGTTCAAAGCTTTGGTTTGCTGTTTTACAACACTTTGAAACAAGTGATTGGAAAATTCAACCTGACTTGTTTGGGCTGTTTTTACATAATTTAATGCTTGTTTGTTGCAGCTTATCGTCTGTCTCTGCTCATGTAAATAAAGACATTCAGTCTTCTAGGAGACATGCTTCTGATTACTTTGGTCATCTATAAATGACGTGTTTGTCTCAAACCACTGATGTGTACTTCAGCTTAATAAAGTATGGATTCTCCTTCAGTTTGTGTCTGACTTTCACCTATTTTTCATATTTTTTTGTCTGCCACAGATTCTTTCCTCCGATCCATACTTGAATATTTAACTTTATTAATGTAATGTTTTGACTTAAATGATGCGTTAAAAATGAAAAACTGAAGAGTTGGATTAAATTAAGCTGTTTGGGTGATGTGTGGAAAACTTTAGTTTTACTATCTTCTAGTAATACATTGAAAATATGAGTAGATATACAAACAGCGTAGTTATTGAACTGAAATGCAGGTTAATTTAAACATTAACAAAAAACAAACATATCATTCGGCCTGTTTATAGAGAAAACCAGAACAAATGTCAACCAATAAAAACCAGTTTAAATTTCCATTTATCTACACCGCTTAGTCCAGTTCAGGGTGATGGGGGCGCTGGAGCCCCGTCCAACATGTAGCAGGAACACCTGGACAGGTCTCCAGTCCATCACAGGACCAGTTTCATTTTAGTTCTCAAACAGCACTGAAAAGCAGCTGAAAACCGTCCTCTTCATGATACTGCTCACATTTAGTCATCAAAGCAAAGACCACGCCTGACACATGATGGCGTTGTGTTTACTGTTGAAGTTTACCCACCACTGCAGATTCTTTACTTTGTGTGTATATACTGTATATAATATAAGAGCATCTGTGTGAAATAGGATCCATGGTGCTGAACATATGTCACATTGCTGAGCTCTCAGCCTCACAGTTTCATTATAAAGTCTGGTTATTGGTTGAGATCACTAGACTGACTGTTCATGAATGAAATGTTAAATTTTCAGTCACAGCTCAAATCAGCGGTGGATGAACCACAACATCAAACATGGATGTCTCCATAACTTGTCGTGTGTTCGGTGTAATCGAGGTCTGATGATGTAAGTTTGCACACAACCGCTCAAAAGTTTCAGATCACTTTAAATTGGGTTTAATAGGAAACTTAGGAGCGGTTTTGTGTGTGTGTGTGTGTGTGTGTGTGTGTGTGTGTGTGTGTGTGCATTGGGATGGGCTGGCGTTCTGTCCAGGTTTTTTTATTACAAATCATCAATAGTATTTATGATAGATCAATAAAATTAGAATAAAGTCTATTTTTACTTCATTTTTAGCTGAAATACTTTCTGGAGTATTTTCTGTCTTCCCTGCAGACGACCTGGAGTCGCTCGCAGGAATGAGTGATGATCAGATCAGGTGGGAGGAAATTGTGAGCCCTGCTCGTGCACAGGTAAAGGTGGATCAGAATCCTTCATTGAAGTGGTCGGCCTTTTCACACTGCCTACATCAGAGAGCCTGGGAGGAATAATAGCTTCATTTCCTCTGGGTGTCTGTTGGACTATTCAGCCTTCATAAGTGGCGCTCCTGATCAATAGTGTCCAGGCTGTGTGAAGCCTTTGTAGAGTTCAGCTGCTCACATCTGAAAACAGTCACCTGCACTGGTTGCCATGGCAAATCCCACTTTGATGAGATTTATTTGGCTGATACTGGTTTGATGAAAACACAATCTATCAGAAATCTGAGCGAAATGATTCACTGGCGTTTGTTGTGATAATAAGCTGAAATGGCTGGTGAGCGCCAGGCTCCCACTCTGAGCTCCAGCTGCTGGGGAAACGCTCGACCATCTGATTCGTTTACATCCTTTAGGATGCAAAGGAATGAGCAGAAAGTGGAGGAAAGGCATGTATGGTGTCTAAGATGGATGGAAGCGGTGGCACCGCTCCACGGTGGAGGTTTGGGTTAACGCCGTGTCCAATCTCAGCACTGGTGCAGGAAAATGTCTTGTTTAAAGTTCCTTTGTGGTCTTCAGGTGAATTCTTGACGTGGTCGTTAGTTTCTGCTGCCAGTTTTTGTGGTTTTGTGCCTGCGTGTTTTTATGTGTTTAATGTTTTTACATTAAGAACAGAGGATGACGACAGACCATTTCACGTCTGTGTAAGTTTATTTTCTCTTATTTTTAAAGGTCCCATAATCTACATTTTTTTAACAATTTCATATGGGTGTTAGAGGTCCAACAACATTGTTTTCACAGGTATTACGCCAAATTCAGCCTTGGTCCTTCGTTTCAGCCATTCACAAAGTAGCTGTACTGAGCTCCAGGGCCTGTAGCTGTACTGAGCTCCAGGGCCTGTAGCTGTACTGAGCTCCAGGGCCTGTAGCTGTACTGAGCTCCAGGGCCTGTAGCTGTACTGAGCTCCAGGGCCTGTAGCTGTACTGAGCTCCAGGGCCTGTCCACTCACATGCCACGGCCTCCTCTGGGAGAGGATCTGAATTTTGCTGGTGTCCGCTAGCTGGGGGGCGGGTCAATGGCAGTTTCCACTACCCAGAGGAGTGTTTTTTTTCCCTTCCTGAGGTCACAAAGGAAAAGATCTCAGACTCATTCACTAAAAAGTGGAGCAAGCAAGTGAGAAAGGAGACAGAATTTCCTCATTTTTGGCCTCATACACAGGCTATGAGGACACATGACTGTTAGGAAACCTTTAGAAAGCGAATTTTGCATAATATGGGACCATTAAGAAATTCTCTTGTGGTTTGTTGTGTTTTTTCCTTTCTGTGGTGATTTTCTGTCTTGAGTTTGTTTTGTTTTTTATCCTGGGGGGTTATTTATGCATTATGTTTGAGTCTCTGTGATCCATGTTTTGTGTCTCGTTAGTTGTTTTGTGGAGCGTTGTGTAAGTGGATGTTTGGTAAAAATGTTTTGGTAAAGAAAGCTCTTTGTGCTGTACTTACTTTTTTGTCCTTTTTGTAGTTATTTTCTGTCTCAAGACAATGTTTTGTGTGTATTTTATTTTCTTGCCACTGTTTTGTGTGGCATTTTGGGGGTTTTTTTATCCATTTTTTTGTGTCTTGGTGGATGTTTTGTGTCTGCAGCTGTCTGTGTTGCTAAATGTTTTGTATGTGCTTGTCATTGTTTCGCGTCCCTTTCTTTGGAGTTCGTGTCTGTGTTTTGTGTGTGTTTGTCATCAGGACAAATTCTCGTTTTGAAACGCGTCTTTGAGGCTGTTGTGTGTCGTCTTTTAAGCTCATTGCTAAACAGCTGTTGTAGTGATGAATGCTAAATGTTTACTGTAAACTAAAGGAAACACAAATCATTTTCTTTAAAGGAAAATTCTCCTACATACATACTTTTTACTCAACCACCCTCAAATAAGGAAATGATCATTTAAACATAGACAGGAACAAACCACAGTTCATATCATTGAAATGACTTTCTTTTGTTATAACTTCAGTGGAAAACTAAGACCTTCATGACTACATTTCCAGTATTTCCTTCTGCAGACAGCAGCTTTGTGGGCGAGGATAACATGTCCTGGAAAGGCTGGAAGTTGCCAGAAGGAAATTCAAACCTTTATTAGAACCGTGTAATCACTGAGAAGTCCAAAGTCACCTCAGTCTCACTATGACTTGCTGTTTTCAACACACTACTCGTCACTGGCCAGCATGACGAGCCACTGGTGAAACCCAAGCTTATGTAACCAGATCTTCCATTATAGCACCACTCACTCGGGGACTGGAAATTCCTTCATTGTCCTTCCTGCAAATCATTACCTTGTGAGATAAAATCAGTTCCAGTGGGTGTTTCAACTTGAGATACATTTAATATAAATATGACTTGTTATATAACTACATTGGTTTATTTAAATCCAGGTTAAAGGTCCACCTGTTCTCTGCTCCATTTGAATAGTTTTTATTTAAAAGAACCAAATCTTCATCTGTTTATTTTATGCCTGAATTTTTTAAACTTGATCATGTTTTAATACTGATTTTATCTAATCTTTTTTTTCCTTTCTCTTTTGTTAATTTTAAATTTTGCTTCTTATTTTCTGATGTTTCAGTGTTTCTGTGAAACACTTTGAATCACCCTGTCGTTAAATTGTGATGTACAGATAAACTTGCCTATAATTATATCATAACTTTTGATTCATTGGATTTTAACTGTATTTACTGAAAGTGGAGAAATCTAATCTGTGGGGTTTTAACATTAAATGTTCATTTCCTGTAAGAAATCAGGAAAGTGTTGTTGAAGCTGATATTTCTCTGAGTGTTTCAGAAACTGCTGATCTACTGGGATTTTCACGCACGACCATCTCTAGTGTTTCCAGAGAATGGTCTGAAGAAGAGAAAATATCCAGTTGTTGGTGTCAGAGGTCAGAGAAGAATGGACAGGCTGGTTCGGAGATGATAGAAAGACAACAGGAAGTCCAATCAGCACTGGTTCCAACCAAGATCTGCAGAACATCATCTCTGAACACACAACACGTCCAACCTTGAAGCAGATGGGCTACAGCAGCAGAAGACACACCGGGTGCCTCCTGCCAGCTAAGAACAGGAAACTGAGGCTACAATTCACACACACTCACCAACACTGGACAATAGAAGATGGAGAAACGTTGCTGGTCTGATGAGTCTTCATTTCAGCTCCACATTCAGATGCTAGGCTCAGAATCTGCTGGAAACATCATGAAAACATGGATCCATCCTGCCTTGGATCAATGCTTCAGGCTGCTGCTGGTGTAATGGTGGGGTGAATATTTTCTTGGTACACTTTGGGCCCCTTAGTACCAACGTGTCCTGGTTTAACCAGCACAGCCTACCTGAGTGTTGTTGCTGACCATGTTCATCCCTTTATGACCACAGTGGAGCATCTTCTGATGCTACTTCCAGCAG
Organism: Melanotaenia boesemani; assembly: GCF_017639745.1. NCBI lineage: Eukaryota > Metazoa > Chordata > Actinopteri > Atheriniformes > Melanotaeniidae > Melanotaenia > Melanotaenia boesemani. The sequence continues at coordinate 4,780,071 of NC_055684.1, read as the reverse complement.
GATAATGCACCATGTCACAAAGCTCAGATCATCTCCACCTGCTTTCTAGAACATGACGATGAGTTGACTGGACTCCAACGGCCTCCACAGCCACCAGATCTCAGTCCAGTAGAGCAGCTTTGGGATGTGGTGGAACGGGAGATTCTCATCATGGATGCAGCCGACAAACCTGCAGCAACTCTGAGGAAGGTTTCCACCGCCTTGTTGAAAGAGTTCAGTTGTAAAAGGAAAAAAGGGGTTCAGCCTGGTACTAATAAGGTATTCCTAATAAAGTGGCTGGTGAGTGCTTACCAGATGCACTAAGGGATGAATGATAAAGTTATGACAGCAAAATGAAGGCAGTTCTGGAGGAAAAAGGGGGCGATCCTGGTAGGAAAAGGTGGACCTGATGAAGCAGCCACTGAGTGTAGGGCCTGATCTGGAGAATTCTCCTCAGGTAGGTGTACACGCTGCTGATGGCCTTTAGAGGGCAGCCTTGTGTTACAAAAGTGAGTTCATGCTGCTTAGGTGCTGAACATGAACTCACTTTACACTGACGCACAGGTGTCAAACTCCAGTCCTCGAGAACCACTATCCTGCAGGTTTTTGTTGTTTCCCTGCTCCAACACACCTGGCTGAAATGAATGAGTCATTGTGAAGAACTTGGTGGGCTTTTAGATCCATTTAATTTGATTCAGGTGTGCTGAAGCAGGAATTCATTGAAAACCTCCTAGATTGCGACCCTAGTAGGAGCCAGCTGAATAGCCCTGCTATAGAGGAAAACACCTCCTGTCCATATAGTCACCTCTGTGAGAGGTGACTATACTCCCGTTACACCCGGATAAGTTCAATTCAATCAGTTCATTCATTCACAGGAACTCCACAACAGGTAATTGTTGCCTTTTTATTTATGGTTTGTTTCCCTTTTACATTGATAAGTGGGGCTGCAGTTTGCTTTTTCTGTACAAGATGTTCCCCATAGATCAGCAAGAGCCTCCTCTTCCTCCTCTTCCTCGTCTGCACAAAATGTGCTCTTAATTAATCTTTTGGTGAAGGTTTTTTTTTGGTAGAGGAGGAGCTCACTTTCTTTCTTTCTCTCTCTCTCTCTCTCTCTCTCTCTCTCTCTCTCTCTCTCTCTCTCTCTCTCTCTCTCTCTCTCTCTCTCTCTCTCTCTCTCTCTCTCTCTCTCTCTCTCTCTCTCATCTTAATTATCGGCAGCACGTGGCTGCAGCCATTCTTCCTCCACTATAATCATTTATACAATGAGAGCAGATCATCATCCAGAAACAACAAGTAGTGTAAAGACGCATCATGATGACACATGTAGGTGCGAATTTCCTTCGTTCATACTTCCCTCAGTTAAATGAAGACAAATCTCAAATATTAGTTTTTTTAGTCAAGGAAGACATTTTCAAAATCAGCTTCAAACAGTGACGTTAAAACCATCAACAAAGCCAAAAATTTATCTTTAGTAGACCAGACTACTGTAACGCTGTCCTCGCAGGTCTCCCCAAGTCCACCAGACAGCTGCAGTTAGACCAGAGGGTTGCTGCTCCAGGCCTCACTAAGACCAGGAGACTGGATCACAGAACCCCAGGCCTCACTAAGACCAGGAGACTAGATCATAGAACCCCAGTCCTCACTAAGACCAGGAGACTGGATCACAGAACCCCAGGCCTCACTAAGACCAGGAGACTGGATCACAGAACCCCAGTCCTCACTAAGAACAGGAGACTGGACCACAGAACTCCAGTCCTCACTAAGAACAGGAGACTGGATCACAGAACTCCAGTCCTCACTAAGAACAGGAGACTGGACCACAGAACTCCAGTCCTCACTAAGAACAGGAGACTGGATCACAGAACTCCAGTCCTCACTAAGAACAGGAGACTGGACCACAGAACTCCAGTCCTCACTAAGAACAGGAGACTGGACCACAGAACTCCAGTCCTCACTAAGACCAGGAGACTGGACCACAGAACTCCAGTCCTCACTAAGACCAGGAGACTGGACCACAGAACTCCAGTCCTCACTAAGAACAGGAGACTGGACCACAGAACTCCAGTCCTTACTAAGACCAGGAGACTGGACCACAGAACTCCAGTCCTCACTAAGACCAGGAGACTGGATCACAGAACCCCAGTCCTCACTAAGAACAGGAGACTGGATCACAGAACCCCAGTCCTCACTAAGAACAGGAGACTGGATCACAGAACTCCAGTCCTCATTAAGACCAGGAGACTGGATCATAGAACTCCAGTCCTCACTAAGACCAGGAGAGAACTCCAGTCCTTACTAAGACCAGGAGACTGGACCACAGAACTCCAGTCCTCACTAAGACCAGGAGACTGGATCACAGAACTCCAGTCCTCACTAAGAACAGGAGACTGGATCACAGAACCCCAGTCCTCACTAAGAACAGGAGACTGGATCACAGAACTCCAGTCCTCATTAAGACCAGGAGACTGGATCATAGAACTCCAGTCCTCACTAAGACCAGGAGAGAACTCCAGTCCTCACTAAGAACAGGAGACTGGATCATAGAACTCCAGTCCTCACTAAGAACAGGAGACTGGATCACAGAACCCCAGTCCTCACTAAGAACAGGAGACTGGATCACAGAACTCCAGTCCTCATTAAGACCAGGAGACTGGATCATAGAACTCCAGTCCTCACTAAGACCAGGAGAGAACTCCAGTCCTCACTAAGACCAGGAGACTGGATCACAGAACTCCAGTCCTCACTAAGAACAGGAGACTGGATCATAGAACTCCAGTCCTCACTAAGACCAGGAGACTGGATCATAGAACTCCAGTCCTGAGATCTTTACACTGACATCTAAATCCTGCACCGGAACTTTTAGTTCTTACATTTTATCTTATTTTATTTTAGATTTGTGCAGCTTTTATTTAATCACACACACAGACACACACACACATACAATTATATGTATGTGTGTGTGTCTGTGTGTGTCTGTGTGTGTGTGTGTGTGTGTGTGTGTGTGTGTGTGTGTGTGTGTGTGTGTGTGTGTGTGTGTGCTCTTCACTGCTTCTTCTGCTTTTTTAATGTTTTATGTAAAGCACTTTGAGTTGTCTTGTATAAGAAATGTGCTATACAAATAAGTCTGCCTTGCTTTGCCTGTCTTTGTGGTCATTTTACAGCCTGTGTGCAGCCATTATAAGTCATATTTATTCTGCTTTGCATTTATCTTTTTAAGTGACATTTGCAGGCCCAGGTGTTGTGGAGCTGGTCCCGTATAAGCCCACTCAGTAATCCCTGTTTACCGCTTCCACTCAGACCAGATTGAAACTGGCAGCTTTTTCCTTACCAAGTCTGCTTCTACAACCTTTGACCATGTATTGACTTTGCTGGACAAGCTCTTGTCTGATTGGCCAGCTACTAGGGGAATGTGCACTGACTCGTGGCCAGTACTAACCTGCTGACCTTTGGCCATCATTCTACACTTGGACTGTAAACAGTGACAGACTTCACACCGCTTCGCCAGCAGGTCTGAGGCTTGATCAGTTGCATGCATCCAAACCCATCCTGACTTCTCCCATGGATCTGATTTGTGACGCCTGAGATGATGGACGTAAGGAATGTGAGGAAGTCAAAGGTCAAAAGCAGCTCGGCAGGAGCTCCCTCCCATTCCAATTAGCTGAAGCTGGCTTCTTGTTCTGGGACTGATGGAGCTACAAGATGCTGCACGCTTCGTTGTTTTAGGGCTGAAGATTCATAATGAAAGCAGACGTATCACACCTCTCACTAATCAGCTTGCTGCAGTCATGTGCTCTCTCCTGTGGAGGCTTAACTCCCCATGATGCCTTCATGTGATCTTTTTTCCTTTTTTCATGGTCTCATATTTTTTGATGCTTGGCAGGATGTGCAGGAGCCAAAATGGATGTAGAGGTCACAGCTTGGTTTAAACCTCTTCCATTTATTTTCATGTTAGCAAGATTGTGTGACCAGAGCTTCCTGCATCCTGGAAGTACTAGTTTTATTCTGCCACTAGTGTTGCCTTCACTTCCCACGTTTTCAATTTCCACCTTAAGTTCTTGGTCTTTTTCCAGCTTCTCGTGTTCCTTCTTCTAGATGTTGCTGCCATTTAAGATTACTACTTCTATTACTATCGCCTTCTTCTGCTACATGTGAGTGGTTGAGACCCTCATGTAGTAGTTTATTACAGGAGGTCATCTTCCTTATATATTCCTGGATCTTTATTCAAATACAATATATTTGTTTTATATTTTTACATATGTTTATTTATATTTTTGCAGAAGCTAGCTCTAGGGACGTGGAATGTCACCTCCCTGGCGTGGAAGGAGCCTGAGCTGGTGCGCACGATTAAACGGTTCTGGCTAGATTTAGTTATTCTCACCTCAACGCACGGCTTGGGATCTGGAACCACTGTCCTTGAGAGGGGCTGGACCCTCTTCCCCTCTGGAGTTGCTCCAGGTGAGAGGCTCATTGCCCCTCGACTTGGCGCCTGTATGTTGGGGTTTACCCCGGTGGACAAAAGGGTAGCCTCCCTCCGCCTCCGCAAAGTCACCTTCAGCTAAAAGATACATTTAACTTCAAACCTTTTTCAATAATAATAATGTATTACACAGGATAAATAAGTAAAATAATATATTACCAATTATACCTCTGCAGCTATGTGAATAATCCATAAATATGGAAGATACAACAAGACATTTACGTGGAGGCAACTGTGGGCTAGGAGCTACTCGACCACTACCATTCAAGCGCTAGCTGCTTGCTGCTAGCTGCTTGCTAATGGCACTTGGCTGAGAAGAGCTGCTAAGAAAAGTTGCTGAAAATTCATGTAAGGTCACATCCACTTTATTAGTATTTTGCAAGATAAAGCAGTGAACTCGTTGTCATGTCCAAGAAAGCAGTTGGAGATGGTTTGAGCTTTGTGACATGGTACATTACCCTGCTGGAAGTAGCAGTCAGAAGATGCCACACTGGTCGTTAAGGGATGAATACTCAGGTACGGATATGCCTAATATATGACTGGCTTCCCAGGTGTCACCTCAAGAATAAACGCTCAGATTCTAACAAACATTCAATGTAAAGTGACCTTTACTTGGATAAAGTATAGGTGTCCAAGTGCATGCATGTAATCTAGCAGATGTTCTGCATCAACGCTATTACATTCTAGATCGTAATGCAGCATTTATACGTCATCATCTTACAAACCTCCTACATGGTGATAATATTAGTCTGTCCAAGCTGTTTATATTTTATAAACAAGATGTGAAAGTCATAAAACCACTAGATGTGATGGCTGAAGCTAAACAGCTAATAATGTTAAAGAAATACTGATAAAACTAATTATTTAGCTTTATTATTATTTGTTATCATTGAAATATAAATCTGTGTAAATCAATCCGACAATCGCAGAGTCATCTAAGAACGCAGCTGTCCGTGTTGTGTCTGAAGTCTGCAGTGTAGAGGGTGAAGAGAAACGGGGCCAAGACCATCTCCTGGGGGGACGTCTACGCTGTAAGTCAGCAGGTCAGACACAGTCCCGGCCTCCCACAAACTGGGGCCGATTTGTGAGAGGAAGGTCCACCCCAGCCCGCTCCAGTTTGGCTTTCAGGAGCACTTTTAGGAGGCTCTAAGGATTATTTAATAAACAGTTATTTCAGTGGTTTTTAGACATTTTGAGCCACATCCCCAAGATAAAAAAAGATGGTTAAAATAAATTAACAGATTAATTTAAAAAATTTGTCTTTTTCTATAAATGCATTAATTTTGACAGCCACAATAAAAGTTGTACAATATACACCTCCCCCTCATTTCGTTTAACTTTTAACCTTTCGGGTCAAAATAACTATTAATACCCAAAGATTGATTTGTTCTGCAGTAAAATGTGAGAGATCATTCTTTGTAAAAACATTTAAAAAAAATGTTTTAAAATACATTTTTTACTTATTTTTTTCTGCAGAAAAAAACAAAACAAAACAAAAAAAGATCTTAAACAGACACAGAAGGACAATTTAAAATACCCATACAGTGAGGATGGTGCATAAAATACCATAAAAAAACAATAAGACTATTATATATAAAAGACTTGACCATTAAAAATGTCATCATAAAAACGTGATCACAGCAAGTCAACATGAGATAAAAGGACAAAGAAAAAGTTCAACCATAAAATGAGTAATCTCTTCTAGACTCGCTCCTGACAACACTGTTTTGTTTACACCTGTGAACAGCATCAAACACATTCGTTCTTACAGATATTACTTGTTTTATTTGTTGTCTAATTAATAAACAAACTATATCATTGGTCAAAAATTTTGGGAGTTGAAACCATGCGATGCTTTAAGTTTGAAGAAATGACCGGAAGTCCTTTCCATCCAACATGTCGGCTGCTGCTTGACCATTTTGCTCACCCACTGGAACCACGGGCTTCTGGGGAAACAGGGGTTAACTGTCGGTTCAATGAGATACCTCTCGGTCTTAAAAATCTCCCCTTTACAGAGACAGCGCAGTTCGGACTACAGCCGCAGTAATGAAGCCTGCTCCGCAGCCTCGCGCAGAGACACCACGGTAACCGACAGACACGACAGACCGGCGGCGGGGTCTGTTGCCCCGGGTGCTCCTTGGTTTGCTGCCCCTGCGTCTTCCTGCCCCGGACATGCGAAGATGTGCAGGATAATAAAGGCGCGTCAAAGATCAGGGAGCCGGATCGATGCTCTTATCGGTGATCAAGGAGACGCGCAACGCGACGGATTTTTCGCGTGAGCTCTGGAAGAATTCGGTTCGGCTTGTTGGTGTCAGGATGAGGAAACCCAGAGTGATCCGCATGGTTTTTGCCTTGAGTCTGGGATGTTTCATTATGGTCATCTTTTACTTTAACAGCAGTCTGAAACCAGGTAGGAAAAATCGAATGTATATCTGATTAAACGTGTTTTCTGCTCACCACCACCATCGGAACACAAACCCATTGGTCCTGTTTGCCTTGAGCACCAAACTCCATTCAGGTTTGACAAATATTTAATCCGAGTCCTCCAGATTTTCACCAGCAATCTGCAAATGATTATAAATATTTAAGTGGTAGTTAATCTCATCTATCGGCATAAAATGCGCTTAGAAAACTGAGAATTTAACATTCAAGTTGTCATATTTTCCTTTTAACAGCTTAGGACAGAACAACCTTATGTATGCTGATATCCTTATTTACACACACAGAAACACATTGGCCTTTTTTTGCGCACAACTCATCATCTTAGTTGCCTAAACTATCAAGCCCACTAGTGTTATGTGGAAAGGTGATTATTCAGCACAAATGAGCAGATTTCTCTGCTTACATGATTGATTTTTGCCATTCTGAAATGGCCTGTAATGTTAAGTCATGTGTGCTGTCAACCCATGCTCTAATTTCCCTTCTGAACTTAAGATTAGTCAGCAACAGTTTAACTGCCCAACGCATTATTGGAGTGTTTCCTCTGATCTACAGAGGAAGGGCGGGATCTGTTGCAGCTGCTGGATGTGGGCTTGTGAGGTTGGACCTAAGATCTGCCTCCACCTCTCCCAGGTTTCACTCTGCCACATACAATAGCCTCATTCAGACATGTTCGACCATGTCAGGGGCCTAAAAGGCATATATAGCCCATACTGTGAGAGAGGACTTGCTTACAAGAGAGCTCAGTTGGTTCTGGACTTGTGTGATCGCTCCATATTTATTGGAACCCTATGAAAGACTTGTCTCATGTGAAGATCAGAGGGACACCACACCATCAGGGGTCCATTACACGGCTTGAAGAGATTTTTCTGAAGGTTATTAACCCTTAAATCTCAGCTAGATTGCTTATATTGTCAACAGTTTCTCAGGAACGGTAGTGTGTAGCTCTGTGGGGTAAACTGTGATGGATAGCTACCCTTTAGGTGATCCATGGAAGTTTTCCAGACATTTCTATCCCGTCCACGAGGTTTACAATCCAGCCACTAAATGTAATTTTTATTCAGAGACTCTATCTGGTAAATCCACAATGATTATCACATTTCCATCATAAAAAGATCACTGACCTCTAATTAGATCTGGACATGATGATGAAGCCACTTCCTGTCAGACTTTCCACCAATCGGAGAGCTTAGATTGATGGTAACGTCCAATCAGGAGCAGCCAAAGATCAACCAGTGAGCAGAAAGTTCTATGTGTGTGTGAAAAGAAGAAAAATAATGCCCCTCTATGGCTGGAATAAAGCCAAGAAGACGTTTCTGATGCACGGTGGCGCCACAAAGCAGCTGAGCTGGAGTTGGTTTAGTGAGGATAGCAGGTAAATAGTAGCAGGAATAACTGGAAATGAGGAAAAGTGGAAACATGGAAATAGTTTCTGTTGTGTGTTTGTTTCAATAACAATTTTTTTTCTCCTGAAAGCCAAAACTTGAGAGAACGATGAGATGAGAAAAGGCTTGGTCACTGTTGATCTGTGTGTTATTTCTACAAAGTTCTGTTAGTAATAAATTCTGCTTTCTTCTTCTGGTCGGCCTTTATGCTGCTATATCTATTCATACATTCATTTTACATCATTTTACCTCAGAATCTGAGAGCTGAGAAACATCATGTCTAATGCTGACTGGTACTAAAAGCTTCAGCTGCTACATGTTTTTTCACAAAAAAAAAAACAAAAAAAAAAAAAACAGATGGACCAAAAATAGTAAGAAAATTAAAAAATGGCTCAGGGTTTTAAGGGTTAAACGTGGATGGGGTTAAAGAAATTCTAAATCCAAGAGCTTTTCTTCTTTCTTTCCCACTCAAAGCTTTCAAGGAGTTCTTTTCTTATGTTTTAAATGGACCTTTAACACATCCCTAAAGTCTTCATGGAAGAACTTCCAGATTAATGTTTTTATGTTAAATTTTATCGTATCTTCATGCCTCTCTTCTGAGAGGCGTAGCAGACATTTAACAGGTCTTTGAAAAGGGAAAGCACAGGTGTGTTTAATGGTCCCAGAGGGTTGGCTAGGATCACGACTTAATGGGACAGTGCAGAGTGCCATCGTTACCATTACTGGTCACACCTGCTGCTCTCCGCCAGTCAGACTGGTCGGTTTATGGAGACGTCTGAGGCTGGTCATTTTATGGTCATTTCCTTTTTTCATTTCCCACATAAATGTCTTCACCCCCAGGGATGTTTTGCTGGTTTTTGGACCACTTGGTCTTTGGTCTCGCCCCACTACGTACAGTGTGCAGACACCTTTGCTTTCCATGCCTCATTGTGCAGAATTTCTCCTTCAGAAAGCTGAGCATAAAATATATTAATGAGTAGGAAATTAAAATAACATACAAAATAATTCTTTAAAATGATTCAGTAATGTACAAATTAAGACAACGGAAATTTCTGATGTCGAAGGCTCGAAGCTTGTCGGGGATCCTCTTGGTCCTCATGCAGGCCAGACAGGAAGGATCCACCGTCTTCTCCAGCTGCTTCTTATTAAATAAGAGCTGATCTTAAACCAGATATTCTTGTCTGTTTTACAAGTGGTTGACAACAGTTTCCAACGTGCGCTCTGTGTCTGATGGTGGGAGTGTAGCTCACCTGAGCATGCACGTTGCACAGCATGTACAGACATGGCATGGCGTAACTACATGTCAGCACGAGAATAAGATCAATAAAACCAGTCTGTTTAGTTTCTATAATAAAAGGACAAAATTCAAACCTGTTCTAGAGGAAAGGGAACCTCAGATTACTGCTGCTGGTGCAAAATAAAAATAACCTGAATAATAAAATATGTGAAAATAAAATCATTCAGTGGAAAAATATATAAGACATGAATTGAGTAATTACAGAAAATAAAATAACTTCTAGGACTGGACTGGTGGGGGTTGCTGTTGGGGGGGTTGGGATGTCCACATAATATAATGGTGGAGGAAAAACTGGGTTTTGTTAGAGGTTCATGAGTGCAGGTCCCTAGTTCCAAAAAAGGGGAAAAAAATCACAATAAAGTAAAATTCAGCAGACTTGACTTGAATCCTCCTGGTGTACTTTAATGCTGATAATGTTGAATTCAGCAGCGTTCAGAGGAGATTTCTAAACATTGAGATGGATATCGTGTATCGGGATGCAGCCAGAAAATATCGTGATATCAGTTAAAGGCCCTGCGTGGCTCATGCTGGTCTCAGGTTGCTGTTTGGGTTTTGTTTTTCGTCTGATTTCCTTTGTTTACAGCCCATGGTGGGAATTGGCAGCGTGCTAGTGCGTGTCTTCGTCCTTTGTTATGAAACTGGCCCGTTTGTTCTGAGTACTGATACTTTGTGTGCTGTGGGGTCCAGAGTAAATATCATCGGTGTGTGTTGGTTTTCTGTATGATGTTATTTTTATGCTGCCGTCATCTGTGGTGAATTTTTATGTCTACAGGTTCGCTTATTTCCTCCTCGTGTGTGAATGTTGTTTCTGGTGTTGTCAGTGCTGTTCAGGGGATCTGTGAGTTCCTGTGTGTTTAATTTTGTGCACAAAGGAAGCACGTTGCAACCCCGTCATAACTGTTTCGCCACTTCACTCTCAGAATTAATCAATTAACAATATGCCCGACTATAACCTGCGAAAGTCTCCATGGAGCACATACATGCCTGTGGCTACAGGTGAGCTAATGGCTAATTTAAGGAGCCACTAACAGATACAGCAGGAATATTTTCACCAGGATGAAAACTCACAGTTTGTCAGTGATGAACTCGTCGTCATCCACAGAAAGCAGGAAGTTATTCCATTAATGTGACGACTGGACTGAATTAAAAGAAGCTGCACATCAGGCAGAACTCCTCTCACTAAGAAACATGGAGCAGAGTAGTGATTAGGCTGCAAACTCCTCCGCTCAAGGATATAGGTCTGTCCTATCATGTGTTACTATTATTGGCCTGTCCAATGCAGACATTAGAGCTTGTGCCATTGTCATGTAGCCATGCTCTGGATCTCCTCTTCCAACAACATGTCTGCCTGTTTGCAGTCAGAGAGCGTGGCGAAGCCTTCCGTTTGCCTGTACGTTGTTCCTCTGTAATGGAAATATGTGGATTTTGCAACAAATCTTGGTAATTGGGTTTTGTCATCAACTTTCTACCACTGCAGGCAGTGTGATGTCGTTTTTATGTATTTTTGGTGTTCCATAGATCCGTGTAACCTGCGTTATTTTTTTGCTTGTCATTAATAGTTTGAGATCAATATTTACTCTGGACATCTGAACGCTCCACTGAACACAAATTATCAAAACAAACGAGCCAGTTTCAAAATGGAGGAAGGAGGAAAAACATACCCAACACACACTCTTATGCTGCCAGTACCCTACATTACTAGTCCCCAACCCTGGTCCTCGAGTTCCGCCGTCCTGCAGACTTTCAATGTTTCCCTGCTGCAACACACCTGATTTAAATTAAATGGGGATGCTGTTTTTTGAGCCGGAAGCTGTCAGAGCGGGGGACTAGTTACAGTACGGTGGAGGAGTGTCTGGCAATCCGGTGGTCAGTCAAGGCCCTCCGTTACTATTTGCTGGAGCGCCCCTATACTCTCTGTTCGGACCACGCCCCCCTGCAGTGGCTCCATCGTATGAAGGATGCCAGTGCCTGGATAACGCGGTGGTATTTGGCTCTGCAGCCTTTCCGATTCCAAGTGGTCCACAAGCCGGGGGGAGCAGGCTCGGCCGGTTGTCCCCCTGGCCTGAGTCAGGCGTTGGGGGTGTGTGGTGGTGGGCGTGGTCCTGGCTCAGCTATGGGAAGGAGAGTGAGGCTGTGGCGCAGCAGGTACTGCAGATTGGCGCAGCTGCAACACATGTCTAATCCTGAACTCTCTGCAGTAGCGTGCTGGGGCCTCGGACAGGAAGGACCAAGAGCGAGGAGGGACGGCTGCTTGTGTTGGTGCACCAGTAAGTGTGTGTAAAGCTTACTGAGTGGTGGTTGCTGTGCCGCGTTACAGCTGACGTAGCGAGTTTGCAGCTGGCGGATCTGTCAGGTCCACCAGGTTGGACATGTCTAGGAACAACAGCTGATAAGTGACACATCACAGCGGTCGGATGATGTTTGTACAGATGCCCGTTGAAACGTCAAGGAAAAATTAACATTTTCCACCTTAAGTTTGTCTGAAATGAAAAACTGAATATATTTTTTTTTTAAAAAGAAGACAAAATTAACCTTTCTGAGCTAAGTGTCATCAGGCTCCAAGAACCAGAAAAACCAAAATTCTGCTTCATGCCTGAAAACCATCATAATGAATTCTGTCTGAACTTTGCTGTCTGGCCCTCCAAAACTTCAGTCCACCAGGATTAAATCACATATACTGAAAAACTTCTTTTCCTGCAGTTGTGTGAGAGCAGTTTCCTGTTTAAAATCACTGTTTTCTGCCTGGTTACATGGATTTGATTGGACAAAGACAAGCGACAGTCATTCTGTCATGGATATTTCCCTCTTTACTGGTAATGATTGGTGAGATGGATGTAAACATGGTGACAGTGTAATTTTACTAGATCCTATTATTAAAATTAGGGTCAATCATGCAATTTGGCTGATCGGAGCCAGAGATATGAGGAGAATTTACCCCTCCTAATTCAGGTTTGCAGAAAGTATTTACTGTATTTTCATGTTTTTGCACATGTAAGCATTATGCATGGAACCATGGTTATGTGCAGTGTTTTAATCCACTTTTTGTCTACTTTTGGATAAAACAGCATCCCATAAGACACACTCCACTACAGAAGAAGTACTGGAGATGATTTTAAAGACAGTGGGACAGAGCTGTGTGTCCCAGACTCCTCATCACATGACCAGGACCTCACTCAATGCCACTTCACATCAACACCATCAATCTTTGCACAGAGTCCTGGTTTTCTGGAGTTTTTTTTCTCTACTGCAACAAATTTACAAAGTGGTTATGTCCTATAAAATGCACAAAAAAAATATGTGAAGAGAAAATCCTTTGTAAGAGTTTGGAATTGCAGAGAAATAATCAATAATCAATCAGAAACCCCCGAAACACACTCAGGGCTTTGAATCTTGCCACAAAGCAGAGAGTTTAAACTTTCCCTCAAGCACCAGCAAACTGTCAGGCGTCCATCTGACTAAAAACTTGTTGAATATAAAAAGTAAGGGGAAAAAAAGCCCATGATGACAGCTGAAGGAGGGAGTTGAAGCCTGGTTGATAAAGAAAATAGTTTGTCATTAGTGAATGCTGTTATAAAAGCCTGTTTGAATGAACTTGCAGTACAGCGTGTTTCAGGCATTTTGTCAGCTTTTTATGGAAAATAAATTGGTTTCAGTTGGTCCTTTCTGCATTTGGAGCTGTTTAAACTCCCCTCCTTTGCTCCATCTGGGGTAAAGGTTATGCTGGGTTTTTCTTTTCAGAGACTATATAAAGCTGCATGAAAGCAGCCAAATAACAAAGGAATGCATTGCAAAGTATAAAGTTAGTAGCTTACCCAGGTTAGAAAGGAGTGTTTTTTAGCAGGTTGTTTAGCGTTCTGGGCTAACTTTCTAAAATCGTGATAATTACATGGATGCTGGGTGGGATTACTAGACATATCCTATGTGGACATGAGTTTTAGTTATTTCTCCTGCTCTCTTCTTCTCTCTTTACTACAATGGCACCTGTAGTTCCTCCACAATCTTCCCTCAGACATTGGTGCTAAACAGGAGGAAGGCTGTGTGGTGCAGCTTGCTCAGGAATGTGGTGTCATATTTTATAGCATTGTCAGGATCTTCCTTCGCAGTCCTGGAAGTAAAAGCGTGGAGGACTGATTTATAAGTTGCCAGTAACACTACAGATACAGATGTGGACTGACAGCTATCATGTAGTTCTAGCTATTAAATCATAAGTAGCGCCTATTTTCTGGCCTCGGGGCAGCTGTCTTCATCACTTCCCACCCACTCATTCCTTCCCTGTCAGGGCTTGATGTGCAGCTATGACGGTCCTAAGAGCAAACGTTCATCACGGCAGCTTCATCGGAGCGCACGCAGCCATGAATGACTGTTTAAAACTTTTAAGTGTGGCATTATCAAATAAAGCCCAGAGCAACAGATCTGCAGAGGAACATTGTGTGACCTGGTCTGAATTTTGAGTTTTGTGGAGCTGGATGTTGAAATCAAGTCTGCTTTCCAGCTGCTGTCAGATCTGCTGCCATCGTGGGCTGTCTGTTGACAGGTCGGCTCAGCCTCTCCGCCTGCCAGCTGTATATTCACAACAGCGCTACAGGAGCTTACCAAACAGCCAGTACTCTCACTGTTTTCTCTGAATTTCATTAGCAACATCTGCCATAGGAGCTGGTTTTTATGAAGTGATTTGCAGGTTTGTCCTTGCACAGTTGAAATTGCTCAATAAGTTGTCCAGGATTCGTTAAGAAAGCCTTCATGTGAAGCCTGCGTCTCCGTCAGGTCTGCAGATTTCTTTGAGGTCATAAAACAGACGTTTATGCCCACTGTTGAGGCTGTCACAATTATGAAAATGAAGTAGAGAAATAATTTTTATTCCTCTTTTCATTTTTGTGTTGGTGGCTTTTGCACATCTATTTATTTTTTATTTTTTATTATTTTTTGCTGCAGAGCAGTAAGTAAGTAGTTTGGTCCATAGCAGTGATTTGTAATAAGACCAATTTTGTCTGCACATACCAGAGACGGGGACTTTATCTGGGACTCTGACTCAAATAAGTCACATTTGCAGTAGGGGTGGAAATTTCAGGCACATCACCATTCAAGTCAGTTACGATCAGATGGTTGCAGTAGGATTAGAAAACCGTTACTGATGCATCTTTTTCCCTGTGTGACTACTTTACTACCACTACTTTCTGAGTGGAAATGTGTACCATGGTTTCTCATATTTGTTGTTAGAAACAACACCGAAAAAAACTGGTTCATTTATTGGTAAATGCAGGACATCAGTGTAAAACATGGAGCTGCCTCAGAACATAGGGGTCTGGGGTTGCTCATATTTCTATCAGCAAACAAGTGTTTGGACTAAAGGTCAGTTTTCACTGTGTCCTAGTAAGCCGCTTTTCGGCTGCATCGTGGCCTCCGGAGCTCATCATGGTCGCTATAGTCATTGGTGTGGCTTACACAGGGCACGCCACGGCGCAGAAGCGTCCCAGAAGCGTCTCGTCATGCCTCTCCGCTAAACATACACATTGGTCTGTTTTTGATGGAGCACACTTCCATGACTCATCAAGCTCAGCAGTTTGGATTGAGCCACACAGGAAATCAGACACAGAAGCAGTGTAAAGCCTGGTACACACAACGGTTTTTGGGCTGCTTTTGTCCCAATTTTGCCTCTTCCCGACCTCGGACGGCAAATGCCCGATCATCATGAGATTTCCCTGTCCAATCATCATCTGGTGTGTGGAGTGTTACGAGCCGATTTGTCCCGATAATCCGCTCCGAAACGAGTCGTAGCCGACAATCGGGAATATTGAACATGTTCAATATTTCAGAGCCGATTTCTGAGGAACGCCAACGACTCATGACTTGTGACTGTGTGGATGGTGACGTGGTACAGAATGTAGCCAATCAGAGAGCGAGCTGGCTGGGGAGCAAGGAAGCAAATAAAGTCCGTGTTCACGCCGTCTCCAGTCTGTTATTTTTTTCTCTTCTGTATTTGTCTGTTAACAATAGTCCCAAGACCACCATCATTCCCTCGCCTTGTATATCCTCTTCCATGATGCGTGTTGTGTTTTCCGGTTGTTGCCATGGTTCTTCTACGTTTCAACGTTTGTCTGGCTCGGAGGACTAGATTCTAACTGGTAGCCGGACAGCATCGTCATGTGTGTGTTGTTCTGTGATTACATTTTTAGAGCCACCACACACAATACAATCAAAACCGATGATTTATCTTCACGTGTAAGGTCTCGACCAGATAAAAAAAATCATAAGATTAAAAAAAATTGTTATGTGTACCAGGCTTAAAGCATCCAGTATCTTTCTAATCTTTCCTGGGCAGATTTGCGGTTGGTGAACTACGTAAACATGTATGTAAACACTATGACCTTTAATAGGTCAGGGTGTCTCGGGGTTTTCTTTTTTTCTTAATATCATGTAGCAAGAAATGAAAGAGAGCCAATCAAAGCAGAAATGGATTATAAGGCGTGATGCATGCCTCAGCTGTTTGTATAACAGAAAGTAATAGGGACAACTCAGGAGTCTCTGGATATTGGTAGGATCTTTTAACAGGATCAGAAAGAGTCTGCATGCATGCCTATAGGATTTAAAGAGACTAGCCCAAATGCACACTACTGCCTTTGCATGAACACCCTTTACACACACATCTGTGGCCTAAAATGATCCGACTTTTACTTTTACAGTGTACTTTTACTCTCAGTAAAGCGACTCTTTGGCAGAAGAAGTTGAGGAGAGGGGCCCCAGTTTTCCCAGTGGGACCTGAACACAGAGCTCCGTTTATGGCTTGGACAGGACAAACACACATGGGCCTTTTCTAAATTTTGCATTTCCTAAACCCCCCGGCTCTGTGAGAGCCACAAGGAATGCTGCAGGGCTTTCCATCCAGACAGGGTTAAACCAACGGGACGACTCCTTTGATAAGTCCTGATGTGGGATCATCGATGAATCTCATCGGTTTTGTTTCAGTGGGGAAGTTAACAGCAACTGGGACCACATTTGGTTTAAAATGCACTTGTTTGTTTCTTTGGAGAATATTCTTATTTATTGGCAAAATATAACCTGGTTTTCTTTTTGTTTCACAGTGACCCATTCTGTTCTATGATATGCATCAATGATTTAATCTCTTAATTTGATGATGTCATGGAAAAATGTGGATTTTACTGCTTGGTGAGCGATGCTGCACTAGCAGAAGCATGTCATCACACAATGTGCTCCTTCAGTGTGCCATCTCAGCTTGTTACTGAAACACTCTGCCCAGTATTTCTCAGGTCCTAAATGACTTCAGACGCTACTTCTGCTGGCTGGTGATTCAATTAAGATGGTGGGGAAAAGTTGGCTTTGGGAGTGGCCATGTTGGAAATGTGTTTTGAGTCAGTGGTAGTTTCCATAAGGAAGTGGTAGTGTGTTTAGAGAAGGGGTCAGATAAACTGTTGCAGAATGCTCCCCTCACATTAATAACTCATGGCAGGGGACAAAAGGCTCCCGTTCGCAGCAGAATCAGCTTTTTCTCTTCTTCATTTCAGTAATTTAACTTTATAGAAGCGTTGAATCCACCAAATGAGTGACCTCTAACTCTGAAGCTGACTCTTCTGATGCTCTCCACTTCACACAGTACTGCCTGGATGAAGGGTATTTACCGATACATCGGCAGTACCGTGAGGAAATAACAGCATTTGGGAATATAAGGGAGCCTGGTGATAAAAGAATACTGGTATGCAGCGAACAGACACCTCATCTTCTGGCAACATGGTGCGTTAGGACGGGAACAGGCGAGTGATTCCTGTTTTTGATTTGATTTTCACTTTGTAGTCGAAGCAGAACGGCAACTTTGTCCCCATCATCCCCCACAGGACATGGTATGACTGGTCCATGTAGTTCCTGGAAATAAACAGCTTCAGGGACTGATGCTTCTCTCCAGACACTGTTCCCCCTCCTCAGTAAGAACAGCAGCTATTGGCTGTCCTAGAAGTCGCTAGAAGTCACTAATTAGCATAATTAGCCTGGTACATATAGTTGCAATGGATGCTGCCATAGAGAGGGATGTGGTGAGAAAGGCAAAAATTTATAAAAGACAACCTAAAAATGTTTAGAACAGCTAAATAAATAAAATAATAATTCTGTCAATATTTTCTTTATTTTTTAGTTCAGTTTTTTTAAGTGTATTGTTTTTTAATTAGGAGTCTTTCATATTTCACAACACTTATAACTTTTTAAATATTTTTGTCCACACTCTCAATTAATAGACTTTACTGTGACGGTAAGTCAGCGCAGAATCCTCCAGCAGCAGCTTTGTACGTTTCGTCTGCTCTGAATGCTGCTGCTGCTGCGAGAAAACCAAGCCTCGTATGAGAGGGTCTGCACAGCACCCTCCTTCGTTGGAAAGAGTTAACTACCTTCATTCCCGTCAGTTTCCAAAAGTCTCCAATAATACCAGAAAAAGTCACTAGATTTGTTGTTGCTTTAAAAAAAAAACGCTATTATGGTCTGAAAAAACGCTAAATATAGCGACAAAGTTGATCATAAATTCCCCCAAGACCCGCCTCTTTCCACACATAAGCCAATCACAGTGCTCGTTCGTCCATGCTCACACGCACATTGGCTGTCATCTTCTTCGTTGGTGTTCGTCTTCTTTTCTCGTATTGAAGTTAGTTTGAGTCAGCAAACCAGCAGCTAGTTTGCACGTTGCTGTGTGAACTACGGGGCTGAAGAGGGAAGCAGACGTTCGTTAGCGACTAAATAAATTTAATTATAACTACTACAAGAAAAAGACCGGCAACTGTATCGGTCGCCATTGGGTGAGTAGATGAAAAATTCATTCACACTTTGTCGTAAAATTCAAGATCTTTATTGTCATTATGCAGCTTAACTTTGAGGAGTCTCTCGGCTTACGCATGCATAAATAAGTTAAAAGAAAGATATAATAGTAGTAATAAGGTAATAGACAGTAATATTTACAGAATGTGTGCGTGTGTGTGTGAGAGAGCGAGACAGGGTATGAATCTTCAGTGTGTGTGTGTTGTATGAGGGGGTGTAGGTGTTGAACTACAGGGGTTTATTGCTTCCACAGCTCTGGGGAAGAAGCTGTCTCTGGCTCTGTTTGTGGTGGTTTTAACGTTCCGGTATCGTTTTCCTGAAGTGCAGTGAGGAGAGAAGGTTGGTGGCCCTGCACTCATGAGGATACATGATACAGGATGATATGTCTGAGAGACACGTTTTTAATTCAGAATTAATTATTCAGAATGACATAATTCAGACGTTTTCTCCTTTGCATTTACCTGGAAATATTAATTCCAAATTGAGGTTTCCATGCAAAACATGTTAAATGGCCTTTATTCAATTCGGTTTTAGATCTGGGGGTTGGGAAGGGTTCTGATTGGACGGGGGCAGACGTAGGGCTGAGCGATACGAACCAAATTTTATATCTCGATATTTTTTTACCTGAATCACGATATACAGTGTATATCTCACTATATTTTTTTTATCCAGTAACCAAAGAGACCATTGTAATTTACAGCCTTCAGTGCTAAATGCACTTTAATTAAAGATCAGCAGCACGTGCATTAAAACAGTCGACTGACATTAAGGTAGCTTTATATTAAATTAAATGCTCCTAAAACAAAATTAATGAAAAATACTTTTCAATGACGATGCTGCTTTTAACTAAAAAAAAAAGCTATCTCGATATAAACGATATTCCCTCGTTCTATATCGCGTCTGATAAAGTCTCGATATATTTGAAAATCTCGATATATTGCCCCGCCCTCGGCGGACGTGGCGTGTTTACGTCTACTGAAGAAAACAAATTCCAGTTCCTGCTTCTTTTCTTTGCAGCTACAGCATGAAGGACCACATAACAAGAACCATTTCCGCTTTGATTTTGATTCTAGTTCTGAAGCAGCAGCTCGACACCAGCAGACTGCTTCACTTCAGCGGAGGAGGAGACGGGAGGTGGAGCACCGTGCCGTCATGGCGACAGGACAAGGGAACGAGCATGCTCAGAACGACCAGAATTTAATGAAAGCAGAATGAATGTTTAGATGATCGAGGAATTATTCAATTTGGATTTAAGAATCAGAATAAACCAGCCACTTTGGATTTAATTAGGAATAGCCATTTTCATTCAGAGTTACAAGGTCCTGTTAAAGAGGATTCAATTTTTATTCTGAATTAAAGGGGAATTAAAACGCTCATGTAAACATGGCCAGTTTGAGATTCTCATTGAATCTGTGGGGTCATCAACAAGGGGACAACAGATACATATTTAAATCTAAATAGTGGATTATGACTCCACTGGTCGGAGTTGTCCTTCCCGTCATCATCATGAACTGCAGTCCCCTCTTCAACACAATCAGTTCTGTAAGACATTTGCTCAGATAAAAGCAACGTCATGACTGATGTCTACACACAACAAAATGGTGAAAACATCCAATGATAAAAACAGAACTCAGCCCCACTGACGCTCCGTTCATGAGGACGCTGAAGACATTTTCATCCAGGGTTTTCAATTTAAGTGGCTTCTGCGAATCATCTCTGTAAATAATAATATGAACAGAGGTAGTGAAGTAGATCCAAATTTAATTTGAATGCTCACACAAACAATAAAATTGTTTCTCTGCAATGTCAGTCCTACTGGAAATATTTGATAAAGGAGCAGCAGGAACTTGAGCAGGTTTTCCCTCGATAGGGGTGGATGTTTCCCCCTCCACAGACCTGCCTCGTAGCTGGCCAGGCATGTTAAAACCAAAAACATGCAATTTCACGATGGAGTTGTTAACTCTGTCCAGCAGAGATGGTAAGTGTGGCTTCAGGTCTGCTCCATGCTGTGTGTTTGTTCTGCTCAGCCACTGAAGCGAGTAATTCATGGTGCTGACTGGAATCACCTGGTTCAGTGCATGTTTCTGACTTTTGAGGACCAGGAAGTACAAAATTAGGGATTTTGCAAAATTCATTTGTTTTATAGTGAATTCAAAGCAAATGTTAAATCCAAGAACTTTCAGGGTGCATTCACGCCTACTAGTCTGCTAGACTCACTCAGCTGGTTCGAGTACCTGCGTGAAGCTGGCCCCCCACCCCACGCAAAACACAGTGGAAATGGTCTCAATTGTTTGTGCTGAAAAAATCTTCATTTGTGCTGCTTTTGTTTTTAAGATAAAGTTTATTATGAGGTGATGACGTCACCCAGCCCCCCACCTTGTCCAAATTGAACAAAAATGGTCTCAATCGTTTGTGCTGCGTTGGTGCTGAAATAAAATGTGAGTTTTTTTGTACGAGTCACTTTTGAAATTAGGACGTTTAATTTATAAAGTGGGAAGAATGGAAGATGAGATTAATTTTTGTTTTGGGTCACCACAAGTTAAAGTTGTTCGGGGAGCACGATGGGTCGGAGGTGAAGTTATATGGTTTAGACGAAGCATGTTCTTTTGTGTCTTTGTCTTAAAAACCAAAGCAGCACAAACGAAAATTTGTTCAGCACAAACAATTGAGACCATTTCCACTGTGTTTTGCGTGGGGGTGGGGGGCCAGCTTCACTCAGCTGGTTCGAGTGTGCTTTCACACTGCTTCTTCTAAAAGTAATTAGACCTTTTAAATAATACATTCTCATCAAAGCCAGAGGCCATGCTGCATCAAGAACTACTAAAGGACCAGAGAAACTACAAAGAAAAAACTGGCTCATCTATTGGTTGATGCAGGACATCTTTTCCCACCATATCAGAGTAAATAATTTAATCCTTCTCTTTGCCCGACTGCAACATCCTCCGTTAAGGTTTGAGTTCACACACGGTCCACGCTCCCATTGATGCCAAACTGAGCTGCGGTCATCTGACACAAGACTGAATACTGATTAAATACTTTCCCATTAGACTCAAAAGCCAGATATTAACAGGTGTTGGCAGGTTTCTTGACCAGTATTAAAAGGCTGAAAGACACAGAAACATGATGCTGTTTCATTCTGTTTACAAAAAATCCTCAGAACCTGCTACAGACATGCTGTTTATGCAGCTTCAGGGGTTAATAAAGTTAAATGGATCTGAGTGACGACGGCAGTATTTGTGCAGATTGTTTGCAGGTTTACCTCAGTGATGAGCTTTCTGTCTGAAAATACATTATTTTTATGCACCATGTAAATATGTCTGATGAACTGAAAGATTCCCTGAATTTATAATGAATGTAAACGTGAATGAAGAGGGTTTTTTATCAGCTTTGGTTTTGTTTTTGTTTCAGTAGCTACGTTTTGCTGCTGTTTAGCAGTTCACAGAGCAGAACAATGAAAAGCTCGGCTACCAGGAATAAGTGACAGAAGAACACACAGAGGCATTTCCTTCATAAACCTCTTGTTTTCGCTGGGTTATTGCTGATTATATCTTCATTTTGAACTGTTTTGTTTTGATGAACTGCAGGATGAACGCCCCAAAGGGAGAAAACTTGATTTTCTACTGACCCTAGTTTAATTATTTCCAGTTTGAATTTATAACGTTGATTTCTACTATTTTCATTTTATGCTAATGACAATAAAAACATAAAACTAGTTTCTGTCCTCATGATTAACTCGTATCTCATCCTTTATCAGTAGAAAGACAATTTATTTCTATAAAAAGGAAAAATAAAACAATTTTTTATAAGTCAGAGTAACAGCAACTTTAGTTTCTGAGCTACGTTTACACACATAAAATATAAATGTATTTTATTTTTTTAAGTTTTTCTTTCTTTTTGATGATGTTGATTTTTGAGGAATCACATAACAAACCAGAGAAACTTAAAGCCTGCACACAAATATACATAAAAGCTTAGCACATAAAAACAAAAAAATAATATAAATAATGCAACAGCAGCATTAGTTTCTTAATTGTTTTTTACATATTATACTTGTGAAAAATAATTTATTTATTTATTTCTCTTATAAATAAACAGGCTTTCTAATGATGCCAAATTTGTTACCAGGAATCAATATTACTTAAGAAATAATCAAACACTCATTATCTTACTTTTTGTGCTAAGTGTAGATAAAAGAAAAACTTAAGCAAACCAATCCAACGAAGATGTGTTTAAATTAAGAAGAACATCTGTACCCACAGGACGGCAGCATGTGGAGCAGATAAAACTCTGCTCTGTGTGTGCGCTCTGTGTGTGCGCGCTGTGTGTGCGCTACGGACATCTGCAGCTGGCGGGAACAGCATGTGATGAGTGCAAGGATGAGGAATCACTCTGAAAGTCTTACACACTGAGCTCTAGCTGGAGTTTTTTGCAAATTACTGGATAATTTGAGTCTCCTGCTGTTCCTAATAGTGAGTCAAAGACCAGTCAGCCGTCTGTTTGTCTGTCCATGTCTCATATAAGGATGGACCGAAAATTTAAGATTTTGGTTTGCATTTTGTCAAAATCAGAACTTCAGTCCACGGCAAATGCGTCACCTGTGTGCTATAAACTCAGGAGTTAAACGTCCAGCAGTGAGACAGCTGGGTTAAAGAGGTGCTACAGAACTTTTACCATTTTCTCCGTGACGTGCCCCCTAACGACGGCTAATCCAGCATCCAGCATCCATCTTGCATCTTGTTCTTTTTCTCGCTTTCTTTTTCTTTCTTCCACTGATAATGTCTTCTTGCATTTCTTTGCTGAATCAGCCACAGTATGCCTTCAAAACAGCTGGTCCATGCTAACATGTGATGCAGTGCAAAGAGCGAACGTCCCGTGGTGTCCCAGAAGAAAACGTTGTATAGTGCAGCTGGGCAGCGACGGCTCCAGAAAGCAGAGTTTTCAGGTCTGAAGGTTATGCAGTCCGTCTTTAACAGAAACAGGGACAGAAGACAGGAGCCTAATCTGTAAAGAGAAATACAGCAGTTTCATAAAAATACAGCTCCAGTGAGCTCTTAGCTGTCTTCTTATATAACGTGAGGGCTCATGCATTGTGCACAGCGGCAGTGTGCATGTAGTCGGGCTGCTGTTCCCATTACATGCATCAGGCACTGCACGTAATGCAACAAGTACGGGCACAAAAAACAGTCGGGCAAAAGCAAAATCACCATAATCACAACATATTTTGAGTTTTCCAAGAATATTTCTGCGCTCTCTTTCTCAAGGTATGGTGAAACTGCCGTGGGTCGCCATGGCAACATCAGTCCTGTATGACTCCGTCCTTACACACATGCAATGGAAAACAGTACCTACAATAGCAGAATATTTTTTCTTAGCTGAACTAATGAACAAAGTAACACGCTGAACATGACAGTTACATAAGCTAGCTGAGCCTGCCTTCTAAAATCAAAGAGCGGGCACCAGATCTTCTACCAGACAGGGTCGTGGACAGGCACCACTCATGAACATTGAAAGGTTCAGACACAGAAACAGTCGGTTCTCAGTAGAGCTCATTTGAGCCACATTTGCAGACACAAACAAACTGAACAAACTGATCTGCAATGTTACTGCAAGGCCAGTAACGTTGTGGGGATGGAGCTGGACCCTCGGACCGTGGTGTCGGACAAGAGAATGTTGTCCATAATAAAGACAACACTGAACAATACCTCCCACCCGCTACACGACCTGCTGATCAGTGTCAGGAGTAGTTCACTGATACCACCTCAATGCTCCGCTGAACCACACAGGAAATCATTCCTACCTGCGACCATCACACCGTACAGCTCCTCCATACAGCAACAACATCCACTGTTATACAATTACACTTTGCACTACATTTACATTTTACTGTCTATCATATTGATAATACTGTACATAGTACTTACTGCCAGGATTTATCCTGTATCTGATTATATAGATATTGTAACTAATTTGTAATTTTTTTTTGTGATTTTTATCTTTATCTTATCCTTTCTTTATTTGTCATGGAGCGACTGTGTGCACACAATTTCCTCCAGGATTAATAAAGTTTTCTGATTTTGATTCTGATTGGGAATGACTAAAATTAAGGACCAAGGCTGAATTTGGGGTAATACACTTTGAAAACAATGTTGTTGGACTTTTGACACCCATATGAAATTGTTGAAAAAATGTAGAAAACGGGACAATGGCGCAATATCTTGGCAGAATCTCTGAGCTGATATCTGACCTCTTCTTTGCTTAGGCAAGGCAAATTTATTTGTATAGCACATTTCATGTACAAGACATGTACATAAAACATAAAAACATTACAGCAAGGTGCAGGGAAAGAGAAAAAAAATATATATATATATAATAACAAATAAAGAAAAACAAAAATTAAAAAAGATAAAATTGATTACATAAAAACAACAGGAAAACGCTCAGATAACGAAATAAAGTTAAGATTTCAGCGTAAAAGAACCAAATGCAGATCTGGACTCTAAATAAAAACTATTGAAATGCAGCAGAGAACAGGTGGGTCTTTAACCTGGATTTAAATAAAGTGTTTCAGCTGATCTGAGGCTTTCTGGGAGTTTGTTCCAGACATGTGGAGCATAGAAGCTGAATGCAGCTTCTCCATGTCTGGTTCTGACTCTGGGAACTGATAAGAAACTGGATCCAGATGACCTGAGGGTTCTGGTAGGTTCATACTGGGTCAAGAGGTCACTGATGTATTTTGGTCCTAAACCATTCAGAGCTTTCTAGACCAGCAGCAGAACTTTAAAGTCTATTCTCTGACGGACCGGCAGCCAGTGTAAAGACCTCAGAGCTGGACTGATGTGGTCCACTTTCTTGGTTTTAGTGAGGACTGGAGCAGCAGAGTTCTGGATCAGCTGCAGGTGTCTAATTAATTTTATAGGTAGAACCTGTAAAGACACTGTTACAATAATCAAGCCGACTAAAGATGAAAGCTGGACTAGTTTTTCCAGGTCCTGCTGAGACATCAGATCTTTTACCCTTGATGTGCTTAGTCATGTCATGTTTAGTCATGTTTTAGATTGCATATCTGGATTACATATCTGGATCCAGCTGAAAATATTTTTCTAAAGCGCTCCTGAATTCACGTGACTGCATTGATCTTGGTTGCATCACACTTTCTCATAGATCTGCTGAGGTTCAAAGGTCACAGCCATCCAACGCTGGCCTCCAGCCCCCCAAACATGAATTTTTTAGAAGTATTTATTTTTTTGTCCCTGTTGATTTTGAACAGCCAATGTTCTTTGCAGTCTTGCATTGAGATTTTTTTTTTTTAAACTTTCATGCATGATTTTGGATTTTGAGTCATGAAACATCCTTGTTTGGAAAGGCTAAACTATCAAGGCATTCCCTGAAAGAGCACAGGGGATCCACGGGGCTTTGGAGAAATGTCTTGCTGTCTGATTTTTTTTTTTTTATAGAAATATGGTCGACCTAAAACCACTGGGACGCACCTCCGTGTTTTTCTCTAAGTTGTCCTGCTTTAGCCAATAAATGAGCCAGTTTTCTTCTTTATTGTTTGTCTTATTTTATTCTTTAGTATTTCTTGATCCAGCACCACCTCTGGCAAAGAGGGGAACACAGATTAATACATTATTTTAAAGGTCCAGTTTGAGAAAATGCAATGTGAAAGCAACCTCGGACCGGCTGTTGCGACCCTCGATCGTATCAAGTCTGTTGTACTATTGGGTGTGAATGCACCAAAAGCAGCATTACATAAGTGTCTACCTTAAAACTCTGTGGCTCTGACTTGTTTTATGGGACACTGACATTCATTTTGCACATTCCTTTAGCTGTCGATGCCCTGCAGCATCCTGAGACTGAGAAACCCCACTTCACAACTTTTCCTGGAGCATCACATTACACCTGCGTTTGGCTTGATGACACTGCGTCACATTCTAGCAACTGGATATCAACACTATCTATTGCAAACACGCACCATGCCTGATTCATCAAAGAAATGCAGGAAAACAGCATCAGAGGAAGAGAGGGAAAGAAAGAAAGGGACAGAGCAAGAGAAAAGACGAGTTGAGATCAGACTGACTTTTACTGGCTGAACAGAGCTCAGAGTACGAAAACAGACCAAAGGTCAGCAGTGCTGCTTTAAGTTGGCTTCTGAAAATCTTTTCTTCTGTGCTTATGTTTATGAAATTACGATTTACATTTAATTAAAGAGAGACAAATTAAAGTTTTGATGCGTTTTGGAAACATTCTTAAAATGAACCCTTTAATGGACAGGTATGTGAGAGGGGTTGGTGGAAATCAGTCATTTTGATAAAGTTTTCAACCATTGAGATTTTTACTCGGTTATAAGTTTATTCAAAAACTGTTTGCAGAAATCAGTTGTACAGAGATGTTTTGTATTGGAAACGAGAGCAGCGTCAGTCACATGTCTTGATTCTCTCACAAAGCTGCACTTGTACTCTGATTCAACATGTTTTATCTGAGTTAGATTCTGGTTTCAGGCAGTGAAACTTAAACTTTCCGCCCAGTCTGTATAACTGAAAGCTGAAAGCTCATACATACAAACAACAACTCAGTCTATTTAACATACTCTGACCTTATCGAGGTCACCCGGCTTGTGTTTCTTCTTCCTCTCAGGCCACAGAAAATGAAAAAAAAAACAAAAACAACGTTTTAAATGTAGAAAATGACGTTACGCTCTGCAACAATATGTTTTATCGAATACTACAAAAGCAGCTGAAGCAGATAAAACAACGAAGCATTAAAGTTAATTTATTTTGCTCCCACATGACATTTTTCTGCTGTTTGGCTTCATGTTTACTGCTTTCTGTTCTGACTGATTATACATTAGTTCAGCAGCTTTTTGACCTGCTACATGGGCCAAAATAAAACGTTCGGAAGCTGTGCTGTTTTTGTTCATGTGAATTACTTCTTTTGAAAATGCTTCCATTTTAAATCTATGAATTAAAGAGAATAAAAGCAAAAGTTTGAATTTCTTGAACGTTGAACACAGCACATTTTTTTACTTTTGCATTTTCTGTATTAATAATTTGATTGTAATGTCAATATAACATTTTTAATTATAGACTCATTTTCCCTGAATTCAAAGGGATTAAAAGGTGAAATCCATATATTCACCATGTTTCATATGATGGTTTTGTAGGTTTCTTTTCTGTAGACCGCTTTGAGAAGTTAAATAAATAGTAGGAAGCATTATTTCAGTGCTTTATTATTGAGTCTAATGGTTTTGGCGTTTTGTTTCCTCAGCCTCGGAGCCGTTGGGAGAAAGAAGCAGTCTGCAGAAGTCGAGGAGGAGTCCACTACAGACGCTGTACGATGGTGACCAGGTCAGTCCCGTCTAAACATGCACTCCTGTTTCTGTTGCTAAGTCAACACAGAAGTTCAGAGAAACCACATCCCTGTGCACTCCTACGATGACTAAACACTTCATATTTTGTCTGATCCAGCACCACCTCTGGCAAAGAGGGGAACACAGATGAATACGTTATTTTAAAGGTCCAGTTTGAGAAAATGTAATGTGAAAGCAACCTCGGACCGGCTGTTGCAACCCTCGATCGTATCAAGTCTATTGTACTATTGGGTGTGAATCCACCAAAAGCAGCATTACATAAGTGTCTACCTTAAAACTCTGTGGTTCTGACTTGTTTTATGGGACACTGACATTCACTTTCAATAGTGCAATAGACAGTGTGTAAGTGGTTTCTGACCAGGGCAAATAAAAATACCAAATAGAAAAATACTTGCAAAATGATAATTAATGTATAAAATTTTAGAAGAAATAGGATTTAAAGTAGAGAGTCAGCAGCAAGAAGGGGTGCAGCTTTCATGGCGCGCTACTATACACAGATCCTCATTACTGTGGTTGAAACAGAGTTTCTTCCAAAGGTTTTCCTTCCCGCCTGCGATGTCAAATATTTTAAATAAAAGAAAAAGTGCAATAAGTATACTGTAAACACCATCAGTAACAGCGTGCATCTAGCAGCACCCTTCAAACAGCAGGTTTGGCACTGAAGGCGAACTGACTAAGCTTAATTAAGGCGTGACATGGTGTTTAGCAAATCTTACTTTGCACACAGACAGCCACATGCACACAGTCACAGACCCACATAGACACACACAGACACACACACACAGACCTTCACAGACACACACAGACACGTGCACACACACACACACACAAACACGTGCACAGACACACACGCATATAGATTCTCTAGTTAAAACTGACTGCACCTAACCCTAACCCAAACCCTAACCCTAACCCTAACCCGCATGCGCGTTAGCGTGATGTATGCTACTCTAATGAGTATGCTAAACTGGCCCCGGCTCTTTTTCTCTTTCTCCCTGCTGGCTAAAAAGTCCTTGTGCTCTTTCAAGTAGTGCTTTTTTCTAAATGTTTGATTAAATTAGTGGCGTTGGACGTCGCGACGGAGGTTTTACCTCTCAGAACAACAGCTTTGCAAACATTGCATGTTGCTGTCTTGCTTTGGGGGTTTCGACTGAAAAATATTTCCACGCTGCGGACATGTTGAGTGGAAAAGTTCGCTAACCTGAGTGCTCTCAGTGCCAACCTGCTGCAAGCTGCAGAACGGATTTCCGGAATGGAGGCGTGTCTCATACACAACGCCTCGCCAATGTTGTAGACATAATGAATGGATCGGAAATTTCACCAGGTTGGATCGGAAATTTCCAAACCATGAATTAAGTTGGTATCGGAACCTGATACCTCCATCCTTAGAACAGACGCAAAATATAAAGAATTTTAATTCAGACAACAATGGACTACATGTGGTTCTGGGCTCAGCCATCTTTAAAACCTGGTATCTCTTGGGGTCTTCTGAAAAATGAGATCACGTCATTAACGCGAGCAGCCAATGAGCCAAATGAAGGCTCGGAGCGCGTGGTAGCCATGATACGTACACAGACACGTTGCTAACAGCAAGTATACCCCGGCCCTTACAATCATTTAAGTATACCTGCTTTGTAGAGTCTGATAAGTGTAATTTGCATCAAATAAAATTTTAATGTTTTGCCTCCAAGCTATAACGTGTGCTTCAGTGTTGTGTTTGGACCTTTGGAAGCAGGAGGTGAGTTCCAGAAAAAAAAGCATGGCTTATTTGATCACCATCGAGTGCAGATGGATTTCATCTAATAAACGTCTTAATCCCTCCTGACAGCTGTTATGTTTTTCATGTTGAAAACAACTCGGTGTGGTTTTATTACATCACATAAAAAGGTCTTTGTTGAATTAAACCAGATTTATGACTCCGTATATCTGCTGTCTGACTGCAGAGGATGAAAGGCCTCGAACATCAGTGCTGAGTCATGATTATGGAGGCATTTCCATGGTATGAAGCAACATTATTAAAATAGTCAAGATATGTAATAAATGAGTTGAAACAGCTTCCAGCAGTTTAAATGACACCGAACATCCAGTCATATAACTTATTTTTGTTTAGTTCCAGAGTCATGATCACAGTTATTATAAAAGAAGGAAATCCTTCATTCAGGTTTAAGGCAAGTTTATTTGTAGATCACGTTTATGTACGTGACATTAAAAGGCATTACAGCAGGGTGCAGAAGAATATTAAAAAGTACATAAAAACTTAATATGCAGAATAAATGAAAGTTATTATAAGCTAAAACAGTCTAGGCCAGGTAACAGATATGGTGCAGGTTTCATGCATATGTGTATGAGAAAATGATTGTTTTAAACCTGGTAAAAGTTTAATCTCCACTGGCAGCTTGTTCCGCTTGTTTGCCGCATAACAGCTAAGTGCTGCTTCTCCACATAAACATTTATGTATCCGGACATAATAATGGTTTAAAAAAGGAAAAGGGATCTGGACCATACCAGGTGGTTCTTAACATGACCTCAGATGAACAACTCTAAAATAAGACAGAAAAACATACTAGTTTGATTTTATTCACACTTTTTTCCAACAACTCAAGGTGTTGAAATGGGGAAATATCAAAAACCTGGAGGATAGTGGCCCTCAAGGTCCGGAGTTGCCCATCCCTATTGGAGAAGGTTCAGCATGTAAAGAGATGAACATTTATCCTGCAGTGTACCACTTTCCTCTTTAGCCATGACACCACCAGGATGTTGGTCCTGATGCGTTAATGGGACCAGACTGCAGGCTGCTGTCCAGCTTCAGGAGGAATTAATGACCCGTTCGCACATAAATAATAATAACGCTACAGAACATTCGGTGATATAGTTTGCCCAAGAACGTAATGACAGATTATGTGGGGGAGCGGGATTTAGACCTCTAACCTTCCTCCACTCATTAGACAACTCACTCTACCACACGAGCCACTGACTCCTCTAAAGCTGCTTCGATAAGATCTGAATCACTGTGGTTATTCATAAACAATTTTCACTTTAACAATGAGGACAAACAGGTTTACAGGATATCATCATCATCATTATTACTATTATTATTATTATTATTATTATTAATTTATTTATTATTTTTAGGTGTAAAGGCCTGTTGAAATGCAAGCGTTTATTATTTTTCTTCCGCTTCTTCTTATTCTTCTCATAAATGAATTGCCTTTTTGGGAGCCAGAACATGCTCGAAAACTCACCAAATTTTGCCTACCCCCACATTGGAATGTGAAAAATTTTAGATTTTGGGTGCTTGGGACTGTTCAGGCAAAATTGAATGAGAGCACCACCTATTTATGGTGCCCCGCCACCGCCCATCATCAATCTTTATGAAAATCGGCACACGTGTTCTACATGCTATACATAAAAGACAAAAATGGAACTTTTTGCCAAGGCACATCAGCTCTATGTTTACAGATGGAAAAATGAAGCATATGAAGAAAAGAACACCGTCCCTACTGTGGAACATGGAGGAAGCTCTGTTATGTTCTGGGCTGCTTTGCTGCATCTGGTACAGGGTGTCTTGAATCTGTGCAGGTACAATGAAATCTCAAGACTATCAAGGATTCTAGAGAGAAATGTGCTGTGTCCACAGCCACACAAGACACGGTTTTCTTAACAGGTA
Organism: Melanotaenia boesemani; assembly: GCF_017639745.1. Classification (NCBI taxonomy): domain Eukaryota; kingdom Metazoa; phylum Chordata; class Actinopteri; order Atheriniformes; family Melanotaeniidae; genus Melanotaenia; species Melanotaenia boesemani. Next base: position 4,748,649 of record NC_055684.1, on the reverse strand, counting down.
ACATTGTGGAACAGGAGAGAATCACTAATGGACACGAAGACACCACAACAAGACATGTGGAAACTTCTGTCCAACAATTTCCAACCGGATACCTGAGTATTAGCCCAACCACACAAGGAAGCCTGTTGGGGAAGACTGATATAAGGGGTGCTATGATGGTAGAGAAGAAACATGTTAATGGACTTGGAGAAACCCCCTTATTAGCTGTGGTTTCTTCCCAGCCAAGGACTCCACCCAGACAGGATACATCTGGAAGAGATGTCCCAGATGATGACATGGATTACGTAGTAGAGTACGTAGAAGAAGGCTCCTTCATAGACCCTACCTTATACTTCTGCAAGTTTTCAAACACGTTTAACAATAGCTTTATGAATTCATTGCTGCAGTCTGTTATGCAGCTGTATGCCACAAAAATGAAAGTGCACAGCGAACTCAAGGAGTTATGGGCAGCTTCATCAGAAACACCCATATTTAGAAAATTCTTTGTATCAGCCTTACTCAAACCAGGAAGAGCTTTCCCTCCACATGAAATCTTCCTGGTTTTGAGAGAAATAAGTGCAAAGATACCAGCAAAATATCTGGCCAAGCAAAGCAGCTTGGCTTATTTATTACAATATGCTATGCTTTGGGTGAATACGTGTGGGATTCAATCAACTTTGCTGGTAAACAAAGTCACAAAATGTGACAACTGTCAATCCACAAAAAGCAACAAGGGAAACCTGGGTAGGTTCTGTCTCCTACCACCTCCTAGCAAGGGTGACACTACAGAAAGTCTTCTCACTAGATTAGTTCATGAAATCCACTGTGAAGAACAAATGCAAGACTCCAAATTAAGGAGAGGACTCTTTTGTAATAGTCCTCATGTCATAGTGCTCTGTTTGCCCAGGCCTGCCGATCCGACAGAGTTAAAACATCCAGTGCTTCCAACTAAAGAACTCCGCCTTCCTGGAGGAAAGGGACCACAGACCTATCGTCTCTCCTCAGTCGTCAGTCACAAAGTCTTGAACTCAAACCTTGATCACTTTTATACATATTCATATAATTCATATAATATAATATTATTCATCAAAGCGGATGATCTGACAGTATCTATGGCCTATAGAAATGCTATCGAAGACTTTGCTGTAAATGGGATAATTTACTTTTATGAAAAGTGCACACATATGCACTGTTAATAAAAGTGCATTGATTGTGTCCAACAGTGGGTCCTGTGCAAAACCGAAGTCGCCACCAATAATTATATGGTGGTTCTCCAGATCAGCAACTGATGTAAATAGTCTTGTCACAAAACGGTAATCCCAATTAGGCCCATAGACACAGACCAACAAAACAGGCGCATCTGCACTGCAGTAAGGTGGCAGCTTAGGGAGGAGATGTATTTAATATATTAAAAATATATTAAAATAAAAACTTTAAAGAAAGATTTTATATTTGTAAATATATTTTATTTTAAAACATGTATTGTTAATTTGTTTCAGCTCCCAAATACACACACACACACACACACACACACACACACATAAGGTGCATTGACCAGAATGGTTTTATTCACAGCTAAGAATTTTTTTTATATATATATATTTGACCCAAAGCAGTTCTATAAATTCCCAAGACAAGGTCAGAAAACCTTGTGTAATGACAGAAACACAACCACAAAGCATCATCCAGAAATAAAAAATTAGCACACACACAGACTAACCACAAAGCTGCCCCAGATGCTGAGAAAAGCTCATGCACTTTGCTTGTAATTATAGTCATCAGGGTCCATAGTGTCAAGATATTTCTCTGCCTCTGCAAAATAACTTGTTGTTTGACAACTATTAAATGGTATTAAATCAGCTTGAGAAGCTTATTAGTTTAACAACTTGGGCATAATTATTTAAATTTGAATATAAATAATACAAAAGGATAATTACGTAGGGAAGAAGAAACAAGCAGCAGAGTATTAAAAGTATCTGTACACACTGAGAGAAAAGAGGAAAATAGAAATTACGCACTAACAGGTTAAAGACAGCAAAGACTTAGGGCGTTTTTAGTGGTGTTTAGGTTTCTTTGAAAAAGAAAAAGTATTTGGGTTAAAGAGACACATTTCCAAGTTATTTCATGTATGAACTACTTGTGTTAAATCAAATTAGATGCGAGCATAATTTGTGGCTATAGAAAATTAAATTTACCCTACATTTCTTCTCCTTTGAAATAACTACACATTTCTTTCCAGTTCTGAGGTGGTTTTGAGCTTAACTATCATGACTCAAACTTACTTTCCACAACATCCCCTACAGCCCTGTTAAAAGACATAAACACTCCAGACTGATGATGAAATGTTTTCTGTTGGATTTTAATGTTGCTTTGACAATAAGGTTCATTCATTCACTTTTTCTTACGTCAAACAATACTTGTACTTTTACTAGCACACTCAAAGTCACTGAATCATCTTTCCATTTGTGTTTCCTCCTCTCTTCTTTAACTGGAATCTCAGTACAGCTCAAACACTTCCTGTTAAGATGCAAAAATGTGTGGTTGCATAAGTGTGTGGCTTGAGTTTGTGCATGTGTAACTGTAAGAGAATGAGAATGTGAGGATAATTTAATTATGGACCAGATTCTTCTTAAAAGTAAATCACATTTTTGGGGGCCTGAACATCCTTGAAAACTCACCAAATTTTGCTTAACCCCCCAAAGGAATGCGTAAATTTACGTATTTTGGGGTGCTCGGGACTGTTCGGGCAAAATTGAACGAGAGCGCCACCTATTTATGATGCCCCGCCACCGCACGTCATCAATCTTCACGAAATCCGGTACACATATTCTAAAGGCTCAGGCAAACAAAAAATCCTCTTGGAGGTATGTCCTAAAACCAACAGGAAGTCGGCCATTTTGGGTCAAAGTTGCCATTTTGGTGTTTTACTGACATCTTTTAAAATCTATCTCCTCATAGAGATTTGATTGCAAAGCTGCCAAAACGGCCTGGAACTGATTCAAATAGACATATTTGGTAATACGGCTCTATAGCTCCCCCTATAAATATTTAATCTATCAGCACCAACCACTGCTTTGACTGACATTTACGAAAAGTGGCATATTTATATAACATGCCAGGACAAGCAAAAAAGCCTCTTCATGTCCTGATGTTGTCAATGCCATAGCCCCGCCTCCTGGGAACAGGAAGTGCCCCCATTTTAACCCTTTAATTCCTGTAAAACCAATTCAAACTCATTAATATCCTCATGAACTCATGGTTGAAAATAAGACTGACTTCTTGCAGCATCATGATTAAAATGGCTTCTTGTGATGGTTATATCATTCGCCATTAAACAGGAAGTGGTTCTAACTCTGCCGTCAGTTGACCTATGGAGGTAATATTTTCCTGTTCTCATTAGAGTTCCAACCTGAACATGGTTCTACATGACAAACAAGTATAGCGCCACCCAGTGGCCACGTGGGATTTTCCTCTTGATAAAATCATGCTCCGGTTTCTGAGAATTCAGCACAGTTTGTAAGAAACAAGGTCATGAACGCTTCAGATGTCATCACTGTTCAGACTGAGGTGCAAGATGATCCTCTCATGAGGAAAATCACCCCTTAATGCAGACAACCTCTGGAAGAATGGGCATACGGCTGCAGGAGCGAGAGCGGCCGTGCTGTAGGAAGGAGGTTGCCGGCTGATGGGGCGGTGCAGTAGGCCGGGGCGGTGCAGTAGGCCGGAGCGGCGCCGTAGGTGCGAGGGCCTTCATTGCTGCTTGCAGCTTTAATTATTTTATTATTATTATTATTATTATTTGTTTTCACTCATTCATGCATGCATAACTTTCCCTCGTTTCAGGCATTTGAATGCAAAGTAGAACCATCTGGTCCGTCCTTTTAACTTACGGAGAATACTAATTTTGTGGTTTACGAACATGTTAATGAGTCTTGTAAAAAGATTACCATATGACCAAACTCCATAACTTCAGTAAAAACTGAATATTTAACCTCTTAAACGGCATTTATTTCACATTTATATTTACTTAACAGGCAGAGAAATGAAAGGTTGTGTGGTTTTCCCAGAAAACCCTCAGGTTTACTGTCTGAATGGGTTAACTGCAGGAACGACCGTACCTACTGTTTGTTACCCGACTTGCTTACTAAAAGCACCCAGATAACTCGGCCAGCTTTGAAACAGCTCGCCCAGTCTAAATGGATTTAGTTGTGCTGCTGGATGGATGGAGCTGTTCTGGTGATAGCTTCCTGCTGAGCCTCTTTGATTAGTGGCTCTTTATCTCCCTACACGTCAATACATGCCAACATTCATCCGAGACACGGTCCTGTCCAAGCACCTCTAACAGCTGCTTGTCATTAAGTCTGAGCAGAAGGAAGGTCGAGTTGCCATAAAAACCAGACATCAGTTACCTCCAGCTGCTTGTGCTTTTTGCTTTATTCTGCTGCACTTAAAGCTTCTCTGAGAGGAGTAAACCGGAAGGCTCTTAGGATGGAAACGGGGACCGTTTTTTGTTGTAGAAGATCAATAATCTTTTGATGAGTAGCTGCGGTGTATGTTGGACTGAGGAAGAGGAGATTCTAATGAAACTTGGAAAATGATGATGTTGATGAACTGATGCTAAATTTAAAGCTTCACTATTGAAATAAATCGGTTTTATTTATGTGTCTGATTGTTAAAATGACTCTTTTGGCTTTATTATGATAACTACTTCAGATCATATTTAGACAAAGATCTGGATTAAACAAATAGAAGTCGTCTATCTACAGCGGGTTTACATGAGGTGAGAAAAAAATAATATTGTTAGTTTAAACAAAATCACACACACCAGATATTACATGTTGAGGTTAAATCACTCCTGCAGCCAGACTCAAACAGGCCTCGTCATTCAGCACATGCTCTGATCTTCCATCTTTTTGCATCTTTTTCTTAAAACAGTCCATCAGACATGCTTTAGTCAGTGACGGTTTCCCCTCCATGCACACTGGGATGAGGCCTCAAAGGTTTCCTATCATTTGAGGTTTGAATATGTTGTAATGTTTCCTATTTCTTCTTCTAATTAGATGGATGAATGACACCTGGGCGGAGAATCAGTTCCAGCTGTTTGTCTTGAGCTGCTTTAATCTGAAAAACCTTTCAGACAGCATCCTACACGGTCTGCAGTCACAGCTGCTCGTTGGTCTTTAAGCTTTATTTTTTCCATCCTGTGTGGTTTGTAAACAGGACCGCGGCCAGCCATCTGGGTGCTCTAAACACACACCCTCTCCCATAAAAAAAGAAGATGATTTCCATGTTTACAGTTTATTTCCAAAGTAAATTCTCACCAGTAACACCAAGTCCTTAGTTTAATTTAATCTGAAGTCATTACAGACAAAAATGTCCACTTCCAAAGAACTGCTCTAAAACTTTACAATCCATGTTTGTTTTGTTTTTTTGCTGCTTTAATTCCTTTTTAATCTTCCCTGCTCAAAACTACCAAACATTCAGATCATTTTAACCCTGAAAATGGAAGTTTGATTGTTTAATGTCATTAGCTATTTTTACATGAACACAAGTATTCGGATGAAAAGCCAGATTGCAATAAAAAGGCTTCATGTCGACATGCCAGATCGGTAACAGTCAGATCACAATTTCTTTGTTGGGAAGTCGATTGTTGCGATCAGCATGCATGAAAACACTCCGATTGTCAGGTAGAAGTGATCCTTACTGCGCTTACATCACCCGTACGGCTTGCACTCTTTGCTTTACTTTTTTTTTTTATATATATATATAGCTGCGTGCATAGACATGTATACTTAGAGGCTGCTTCACCGGGTAGAGGCGTGCCTGCAGAGCGGCCATCTTGGGACAGTGCTAGTGATAGTCACAGTGAATACGTGCGAGTTCAGGAAAGTGATATTACATAACTTTTATTACTCTGAATTCATAGAATTTTCATTTGATTTCCAGGTAAAATGGTTGATTAAAAAGGTAGTGTCTATTTGATTTAAGTAAATGTGTAAATATGTACTTATTTAAGTTGGATTGAATTTCTGACCATTCTAAAAAATAGTCTTAATAAATCTAATCTAAATAAAGATCATTATACAATGTGATTAAAATGGGATTAAGAAAGATTAATTAATCACAAAGCCTCTAATATATATAAATAAATAAATATATATATATATATATATAATAACGTTATGTTTTATTTGTATTTTTTTCTTTGACTTGTCTGACATGATTAAAACTCAATCTGAATTGTTAATTTAGACTTGGTGGGATAATAGAAGTAAAATATATCATGTAGATTAGGGCTACTCAGTCCAGTCGTACCAGGAGCCGTCAATCCAGCAAGTTTTCAGTGTATTCCTGCTTCAACACACCTGCAGGATAATTTAATCCGTTTGGAGAGAATGATTCTTCCTCATCCTTACGTCATCACTGTAACACAGAATGAAAACAACACAAACAATAACTTAACCCTCCTGGTCTGCTGGTTCACACGTCATCCTTTAAGGAAAGTGACGATATTGAAGGATTCTTCTAATTAACAGTAAAATAATCAGCACTGCACATTAGATCAGGGGTGTCAAAGTTTGGTCCTCGACGGCCGCTGTCCTGCAGGTTTTAGTTGTTTAATTACTCAAACACACCTGACTGTAACAAACTGTTGGAGCCATTTGATTTCCAACTGTGTTGGAGCAGCAAAACAACTAAAACCAGCGGGATAGCAGCCTTTGAGGACTAAGGTTTGACATCCCTGTATTAAATCAACAGCTGTATTTGGAAGAAGTATTTTCTGGCTTTCTACAGTTTTCGGTTTCTTTTTATCAGACACGTCATCTGTCGGTACCGTCAAAAGATGTCACATGCAGGTGGTGTGTTTGATAAATTAAAAAAAAAAAGAAAAATATCTAAGAACAAGACATTATGAATAAGTTTGCTTTTTTCTGCCTTTCTGTTATAGACTTAGTTGCAGGAAGCACAGAATCACTGGGATTGGTTGTATTTCAGGGAAAACCTCCTTATGAGGTGCATTATTCAAGAGGTTTAAACGTTCCTGTACTAAAACGCGTCTTTCTGCTTTCAGAGAAAGCGTTATGTTATGTTGCCTTTATTTTTAGTAAAAGATCCAGTTTTTCCTCCTGCTATCAGGTTCCTCCTGAATCTTCAGATTCCAGCTAAAAATAATTCACATATAAATGAGTTTGATGTGTCCTCCATGTTCCGATGCCAGTAAACAGAGAGCCACACATCTGGGCGGGCGCTCGTCAAATGAAAGCTTCGGGGCTCTGACCGCTGCAGTGGTGAACCCGGCTGAGTTAATGAAAGGAGTAAATAAGGCGTTTGTGCCACTGAGAGGCCGAGATGAACTGGATGACCTCTTGTTTTATTAATACAGTCTGCAGGTTTGCATGGGTGGGCCGTTTTATTTGGACCACCAGAGAACAAGAAATCTTGTCTTGGCTGCATGAAAAACAGCCAAATTAATGTTACACGGTCAGTTTTTCACCAAGTTTAAGGACGTCCTTGTTAGACGTTTTTTTTTTTTTGTTTGTTTGTTTTTTTCAGACCAGCTCTCTCAAATAAACATCTGATTTTAAAGGGAAACTAAATTTAAAAAGAAAAGTAACCAAACTGACGATATTTAAATCTCATTCAGAATTGAACAGGTGATACTTTCAGGTTTTATTGTTTATAAACATTAAAAATTAATGTTTAAAGTTCCAGTTCAGCAGTTCCTATAAAAATAGTTCCTCAAATGTAACATTTTATTTTTTTGAAAAAGAAAAAAAAATGCCTTGAAATACTATTGAGATGTTATTCTACACATTTTTCCTCATTCAGTGGGCGTAAAACCATAAATATGCTAATTATGCCCCGCCCACTGACAGGTGACATCGCCTCCTGTCATTACTCTTGACGACCCTTCACAGAATACAACAATCTGATCCAGAACATCCAAACTAAAAATAGATCAGCAGTCAAAATTAGGCATTCAAGATCTGTCCATCGTGCACATTTTACACTTTTCCTAAAGCGTATTTGTCAGTCTTTAAAATCCACATTTTATAGAAAAACCCACATGATGTTTAAATGACTGGTGACAGGATATACGACTGAAGCCGTGGACGCTGTCTAACGGTGGACACTGTCAAACCGTGGACGCCGTAAAACCGTAGACGCTGTAAAGCTGTGGACGCTGTCAAAAGGTGGACGCTGTCAAAAGGTGGACGCTGGATGCTGTAAAATGGTAGACGTTGTGAAACCGTGGACGCTGTAAAACTGTGGGCGCTGTCAAACGGTGGATACTGTAAAACTTTGGACGCCGTAAAACTTTGGACGCCGTAAAACCACGGACGCTGTAAAATCGTGGACACTGTAAAACCGTGGACGCCGTAAAACCGTGGACGCCGTAAAACCGTGGACACCGTAAAACCGTGGATGCAGTAAAACCGTGGATGCAGTAAAACCGTGGACGCCGTAAAACCGTGGACGCCGCAAAACCGTGGACACCGCAAAACCGTGGGCACTGTAAAACCGTGGGTGCAGTAAAACCGTGGACGCAGTAAAACCGTGGACGCCGTAAAACCGTGGACGCCGTAAAACCGTGGACGCCACAAAACCGTGGACGCTGTAAAACCGTTGACGCCGTAAAACCGTGGACATTGTAAAACCAAGGGTGCAGTAAAACCGTGGACGCCGTAAAACCGTGGACGCTGTAAAACCGTTGACGCCGTAAAACCGTGGACATTGTAAAACCAAGGGTGCAGTAAAATCGTGGACGCCTTAAAACCGTGGACGCTGTAAAACCGTGGACACTGTAAAACTTTGGACGCAGTAAAACCGTGGACGCTGCAGCTGTGAAACCTGGACCAGGCGCAGTGTAAAAACAGAAGTAGCTGGTAGGTTGGCCTGTGAATATCAACAGTTAGCAGGTTAGTTAGTTAGTTAAGTAAACTCATCACCATGTGGACACATCTAGTGTGATGAATTTTTGTGTTAGCATCTTGTTTCTGACTCTTAACAGAAAAGAAAATGTTTGCAGTGTTATTTTTAGCTATTTTTGTCCAAGGAGGCTGAATTTCTTTTTCTTTTTTTGTCTTTGCAGGTTGAGTCAGCAGTACAGGCCATCCATCAGGGTCGACGGGAGCTGTTAGAAGAAGCCTGCCGCTCCTACACCCGCAAACGTAGAGTCCTCATCCCCGAGGACCTGAAGCACGTCATCGTAGATGACCAGCACGGCATGCTGTACTGCTACGTGCCCAAAGTGGCCTGCACTAACTGGAAGCGAGTACTCATGGTTCTGACGGGTGCCGCCGGGGCCCACAGAGACCCCCTAGCGATTCCTGCCAACGAGGCCCACATCCCAGGAAACCTCCGTACCCTGTCGGAGTATTCCACCTCCCAGATTAACCAGCGCCTGCGCTCATACCTGAAGTTTGTCTTCGTACGCGAACCCTTTGAGCGACTAGTGTCTGCGTACAGAAACAAGTTCACACGGAGCTACAACACGGCTTTCCACAAACGCTACGGAACAAAGATCATACAGCGGCACAGGCCCAACCCACAGCCAGAAGCTCTGGAGAAAGGAAACGACGTCTCCTTCGAAGAGTTTGTGTATTACCTGGTGGACCCAGCAACGCAGCGAGAGGAGCCCTTCAACGAACACTGGGAGCGGGTGCACTCACTGTGCCACCCCTGCCTCATCCACTACGATGTGGTGGGGAAATACGAGACGCTGGAGCAGGACTCCCGCTACGTGCTGCAGCTGGCCAGGGTGGAGGACCAGGTCAGCTTCCCCACCTCATCCAAAAGCACCAGGACTACAGGAGACATGGCGGCCCAGTTCTTCCACAACATCAGCCCTTTTTATCAGAAGAAGCTGTACAATCTGTATCGCATGGACTTCCTTCTCTTCAACTACTCTGTACCAGCCTACCTAAAGTTTAGATGAGGATCACACTCAGCCAGAGACTTGTTCCAGGACAGTTTTTTTAGTTGTTTCTCTCGTTTAACATTTTTTTTTTCAGTTTTAAGAAAAAACAAAACACTAAACTCCGTTCTGATGCCATCTGCAAAGACATATAATTATTTTTAGAGACATGATGGAGAGCTTCTGTGCTTGAGGTGGACGTCGTAGGACCTTCAATCACAATTTGCCTAAAAAAGGCAAAGTCGGTTTTAATGTAATTAATGATCAAATAAACGTTGATCAACGCTGTTTGTTAGTTTTCATTTCTGTTTTCTGCTGTTTTAAAAAGAAAATGTGCACGAATAATGTTAAGGTGCAGTCGCATAATGAATAAAGTCAAACCATATTTATACGGTGAATGTCTCCTAACGTGTGTGCCTTTGATCATGAGCCTTATTTTATCTCCAGGCAACAGTGAAAATTTTCAGAACTGTGACTCTTGTTTCCCTTTTTGTACTGTAGGAAGAGACTTTGTGTAACTATGATGTTTTTATTTATTGTCTTGTGTCTGACTTTGCAAAGTCAAACCAAAATAGATATATATGACTTCTCTTGAGTTTTCAAATAAAACGCATTTCACTGAGAGTTTGTTTGTTTTAAATGTTGATCAATTGTTTGAACTTTTGTTGGCAGCAATCAGAATTCTCATCAGGAAACAAAGCAGCAGTCATTACATCTTTTATTTAAATGGCCCGTCATGGTTGCAAGATTGTCATCTACATGTTTTTACAAATAAAACAGCAAAGTCCAGCCAAGCCAGATGTCTTCAAACATACAAATAATAAATGACGCTTAAAAATCTAATAATTACAAATTTTTACAAAAATTGAATATTAGAGAACTAATAAGGTTCCATATGGATAGATGTTTCTATAGAAGTTAGGACTCTGTGTAAAATGGAAAGAAAGCCAAATTTCAATGATTTATTAATCTCATTAATTCATATTTTATTCACAGTAGAACATAAACAACATATCAGACGTTTCAGACATTTCAGCATTTCATGGGACAGACGACCTCATTGTGAATCAGATACACATCCATTAAAAGCTGCAACAGGAGCAACAAAATAATGGAAAAGTAATTAATACAAATCAAAAACAGCTGGAGGAGCATTTGATAACTAATCAGGTTAATCAGCAACACGTCAGTAACATGACTGGGTATAAATAGAGCATTTCAGAGAGGCAGAGTCTCTCAGATGGAAAGATGGACAGGTTAAAAAATCTGAGACAAACTGAGTCTAAAAGTTGTGGAACAATTTCAGAAAAATGTTTCTGAGGCATTGAAGTTTCCACCATTTGCAGTGTATAATATCAAAAGATTGAGAGGATCAGGAGGAATCTCTGTGTACATGGACAAGGCTGGATGCTGGTCCTTGTGTCCCTTGTCCACCTGCAAGCAGGCGCATTCCTCCAGTATTCTGCTGCTGAACTTTTAAAACTTTGGCGCTCCACAGCCACCACCTGGTCTTGACATCCACCCAGACATCGCCTTTCAGCCCCGCCAGAGATACATTCACTGTAAATCACGCGGTAAGCTCCAGTACAATGACTCTTACTCCATAAAATCAACTTGGTCCACTACTCGCCTTCATCCCTGTAATGCTGGCCGGGGTGTTAATCACAGTGTCCTGACCAGCCTGCATAGGTCGGCTAACTTTGCGGCCAAGAACAATTCCACCACCGTCAGCTTCGGCCTCCTTAACATCCGCTCTCTCAGCAGCAACGGGATCTGATCCAAGATGTTCTTGTGGATGGAAAGCTAGACTTCTTGTGCCTGACTGAAACTTGGCAGCAGCCAAATGACTGTCCCTCGCTCAACGAGTCAGCTCCGCCGGGGTTTGTTTACACCTGCCTGCCCCTCACCTGGGAAACATAACAAGAACTTTTTAAATGACTTTTCCAGTCTCCTTACACTTTTCTCATCTCTGTCTCCAAACGCAAACGTCCTCGGTGACTTTAATATTCATATGGACAATAACAGACTTTTCATCCTGTCTAAGAAGTTTTGTTCTGCAACAATACATTAATTTCCCAGCTCACTGTAAAGGTCATATCTTGGATTTAGTCTGCTGTTCTGGTATCACTCCCATTGACTGTAAACCTCACATGCTGCCTCATTACTCATTACTTTCTATGTCAACCTCCTTCTGTCCAGAACCATTCTCCCTCGTACCATCTCATTCTGTTGTGTTAAAGACATCAACATTGAGACTTTTTCTTCTGAAATCATCAATTTACCCAGTCCACATGCCAACTGCTCACCTGATGACCTGGTTTCCCACTATAACAACAGTCTCCATACTCTTCTGAATACTCATGTTCCACTGAAAACCAGATCCATCTCTTTCACCCGCTCTGCACCCTGGTTCACTCCTGCCCTCCGTCGGCTCAAATCCCAAGGACGACAACTGGAACGACTCTATAATAAAACTGGACTCACTATACACAAAGAAATGTACAATAATCATGTAATGCTATACAAGGACAGTCTCTTCTTAGTAGTAAGTAGTAAACCACAGTAGTAATTAGATTTTCACTTAACACTGCCATCCCCATCCACAGCCTTGTTACCTCGATTGACTACTGCAACTGCGATTACTTCTCTTTGGTCTCTTTGGAAACTGCAGCTCCTCCAAAACTCTACTGCTCGTATCATTACATGGACCCCTACCACTCACCACATCACCCCCATCTTACAACAACTTCACTGGCTCCCCTTAAAACAAAGAATAAACTTCAAAATTCTCCTCATTACATTCAAAGCACTCCCTAATCTGGCCCCACCCCTCCATCAATGTTGAAAAGTACACGGAGGTTTTAGAGCAACATCTGCGTCTCTTTCAGGGAAGGCCTTGCAGATTTCAGCAAGACGAGGCTGAACCACATCCTGCATCCATCCCAACAGCATGGCTTCACAGGAGAAGAAACAGAGAGAATGGGACAAAATTCCTCTCCTAAAACTCCAGCAACTGGTCTCCTCACTTCCCAGACGTTTCCAGACATGTTAGAAGAAGAGGGGATGCTACATCACACTGAACATCACCCTGGAACTACTTTTTACACCATGCTGAACGTCACCCTGGAACTACTTTTTACACCATGCTGAACGTCACCCTGGAACTACTTTTTACACCATGTTGAACATCACCATGGAACTACTTTTTACACCATGCTGAACATCACCCTGGAACTACTTTTTACACCATGCTGAACATCACCATGGAACTACTTTTTACACCATGCTGAACATCACCCTAGAACTACTTTTTACACCATGCTGAACATCACCCTGGAACTACTTTTTACACCATGCTGAACTTCACCATGGAACTACTTTTTACACCATGCTGAACTTCACCATGGAACTACTTTTTTCCCCAATGCTGAACGTCTCCCTAGAACTACTTTTTATACCATGCTGAACTTCACCGTGGAACTACTTTTTACACCATGCTGAACATCACCATGGAACTACTTTTTACACCATGTTGAACATCACCCTAGAACTACTTTTTACACCATGCTGAACTTCACCCTGGAACTACTTTTTACACCATGCTGAACGTCACCCTAGAACTACTTTTTACACCATGCTGAACTTCACCATGGAACTACTTTTTACACCATGCTGAACATCACCATGGAACTACTTTTTCCACCATGCTGAACATCACCCTGGAACTACTTTTTACACCATGTTGAACATCACCATGGAACTACTTTTTACACCATGCTGAACATCACCCTGGAACTACTTTTTACACCATGCTGAACATCACCATGGAACTACTTTTTACACCATGCTGAACATCACCCTAGAACTACTTTTTACACCATGCTGAACATCACCATGGAACTACTTTTTACACCATGCTGAACATCACCATGGAACTACTTTTTACACCATGCTGAACATCACCCTGGAACTACTTTTTACACCATGTTGAACATCACCATGGAACTACTTTTTACACCATGCTGAACATCACCCTAGAACTACTTTTTACACCATGCTGAACTTCACCATGGAACTACTTTTTACACCATGCTGAACGTCACCCTAGAACTACTTTTTACACCATGCTGAACTTCACCATGGAACTACTTTTTACACCATGCTGAACATCACCCTAGAACTATTTTTTACACCATGCTGAACTTCACCCTGGAACTACTTTTTACACCATGCTGAACATCACCATGGAACTACTTTTTACACCATGCTGAACATCACCCTGGAACTACTTTTTACACCATGTTGAACATCACCATGGAACTACTTTTTACACCATGCTGAACATCACCCTGGAACTACTTTTTACAGACGTGTTGCTGCCATCAGATTCACTATCAGCTCATATTTTTACATGAAATGGTAAAATGTCTCAGTTTCAACATCTAATATGTTGTTTATGTTCTACTGGGAATTACATATTGATTGATAAGATTAGGAAATAATTGCATTCTGGTTTTATTTACTGTTCTTCGGAAACAAATATCTTTGTTATAATTAGTTGGGACACATATTAACATATAAACACTGTGCTGCACAAGATAATTAAATATCCAGTAGAAATGTAACCAACCGAAAGCCAAGTACAGTTTAAAAGGCATAAATCGACATAAACACGACATTTAACCAGACTGTTTAACATCTGGTTCAGTTTGCTATACATTTACACTCAGTTCTACATGTTATTGCTTAATACAGCCATTTGCCATTTAATAATTAGAAGCTGATGATATATGTATAGATGATCCCACAAGTTCCATCCACACCATACATCTTCTTTTTTTAAAGACGGGCTAAGTGCTGAGAATATCAAGACCCACTGCAAGGAAGAGATTCCAAATGTTGAACACAATGAGCTGCAAAAGAAATGCATATTTAATGTAGTTTATATTGACTTTATATTACTTTTTCTAACATGTAAGATTTGTGCTTGAATTCATGTCATGTAGAGAGGATTCCTGCACAGAGGAAGACCGTCTGTAACCACAGAGACTAGAGAATCAACAGCTTACCCAACTGAAAATGCAGAAACAGTGCACTGGTACAGTATTTGTGACCATTCTGTTACCTCATAACCTGGATTTAAAATGGATTTTCTGCACATTTCTATCTATATAACCTCCACAGGCTGAACTTTGTAGAACCTTTGTAGAACCACTTAGAGCTCCTGGTTTTTATCGCTAAGGTAAATTTGGCTCGTCCACTCAGAAAACTGGCTGATGTGACTTTTTTACTCCGTTTAGCCTTGCATAATCCATGTACTTTCTATAAGAAAGAACTAAAACTGCTTGTAATTTCTACAAATGCAAATCTAAGATTGCATTTTGAAAGCATGCCATGAAGCAACGGTGCAGATTTGATTTCAACATTGATAGGGAAAAAAAAGTGTCCCACAGACACAAGTGTTTAGTTGCACTCTTGACAGACGTTTATATGTAATATCATGTAAATGAGTGGGTCAGACATCTTAGTTTATATTCAGGTAAAGACACTACTTTTTTCTTACTAAACTGAATACAGGATTATTTTACTTGATGATT
This sequence comes from Melanotaenia boesemani, assembly GCF_017639745.1. Taxonomy (NCBI): domain Eukaryota; kingdom Metazoa; phylum Chordata; class Actinopteri; order Atheriniformes; family Melanotaeniidae; genus Melanotaenia; species Melanotaenia boesemani. Next base: position 4,733,154 of record NC_055684.1, on the reverse strand, counting down.
TCTGTCATTTTACGAGTTTAATACAACTGTTGGCATATTTGTTTCACGACAACATTGTCCAGACTTGAAGGTAGTTTGTACTACTCACTACTTAAATTCATTCCCCTTAATTATACCTTGAAGGAAACTATGACCATTAACATATTACAAACACAGTGATAAACCATTGGGCAATACCAAGGACATCATCATCGTTTTAGCTGTAATAATTATGAAAAAGATAAATTTATAGGTGACCATTCTGAAGAATTGTAATTGCATAGAATTGGCTATATTAGCGTAAATGTTCAATCTACAGCATTATTATTCTAATTTTAACAAAACATTTAAAATGATGATCCAGTTTTTCAAGGATCTGCCTCCATATCCCATCCTCTCTGAACATCAGCTTTGATTCTGTCACCTGACAAAATAACATATTGATTCATGCTGAGGACACCGTTTTGTATTATTATTATTATTATTATTATTAATGAATATATAATAGCTGTAAAATAATTTCTGTGCCTTAACCTTTTAACTTTTAGCTTTAAACTTAACTTACTCTAAAATACTCCTGATGTCCTCCTTTTTTTTTCTTTGCTCCTGAAGTTCTGACCACACACGACCACTGCTATCGCTGCTCTCCACCACTAGCTGGCGCTGGCTAGAAACACTAGCTAGAATTGCTAGCTGTTTCAAGAGAGTGAGTGACAGTGGGGACAGCCAATCATATTAGCAAGAAACCAAACAGCAGCAAATGTAGCAGAACGGCGGGACTTATAGCAGCATGTTGCAGACAAAGAACATGGATCTCAGCTATTTGTGCAACAGATTATATAGAGACAACTCAGAAGCTGCTGGATGTTGATAGGGACAAGTCCCCTAACCAATTCTATGCCATTTGGACAATAAAAGTAATCAGTAAATCAATGAGTGAACCTGTTAAAATTCCATGTTCTCTGAGAAAACCTAAAATGTAACTGAATGTTGACACAAATACATGGAGACAACCCTAATAAATAAATGAGACCAAAAGTATTAGTTAATCATGTATTTCTAGAGGAATGAAGGCTTCAATCAATGCCCACCATGTATGAGAAAGGGGCCTTGTTTTTAAGGAACAAGCATCAGGTATTTTATAACATATGTCTCTGGAGACGTATCATGACACAGAGGACAGCGTTTATGCTCACGACTCCTGTGTTGCCCCGCTGCACCCTCCCTGACCTTGCGGTGGTAGTGGTGGAGTCTTTGGGTAGTGCACACGCTATTTTAACTACTGTATATCTGTGAGATGTGGCTTGCAGGGAGATCACATCTCATGCTGCTGCTACCTGTTCTCCTTTCCAGTTTTTTTCATAATAAATTTCTCATTTTTAGGACCAACAGGGGAACTCTGGCTGCAAGAAGAAAGCAGAAAATTATGCTGCTGCTTTTCTGAAAAAAACAAAACGCTGCTGGAAATCTGTTTCTGATTTGGTTTAAATGAGAAAAAAGTAAATATTGCATAAGAACCTTGTTGCATAAGTGAAATGGTGGTGGCAGCATCATAGTTTGGTTTGGGCATATAGCCTCCCATTGGATAATTACTGCATGGATGATGATGTTTTAGCTGGAAACAAGTTATTTAACCCTAACTGATGCAATGAGCAACTTCTTATTTCCTGAACAACCACGTGTTTGTGGAAAATATGTCTTTTTTTTCAGAGGGGTCAAATTTTTGGCATCAATCAAGGAAAACAGCTCAAAAAGATTTATTTTATCTTCTTTCATTTAAAATATATCACTGTTTCTCGTTTCAAAGTTAGGATAATATGTTTGTTTTTAGCTTGACATATTTCAACTGCAGTCCTGCTCAGAATCGTCCTCTGACCCTGTGAGGTGTCATTTATCAGCTGTTATTCATAGACTTAGCCAACCTGACGGACCTGAGAGACCCGGCAGGCTGGCCACCAACACTTGATGGTCTCTGGAGGAGAGAGCTCCAGGTGTGTGAGAGCATGGAAGTTGCAGGAGAGGCTGATGGTGTCCTTGTCCCGCTTTCTGATCTCTGTCGCCTCCTTCATCTGTTTTTTGTGTTTGTCTCCGCTCCCATGATTTTAGTGTTGTCCTGGTCCATGATGTGGTTGTTTCTTTTGAAAAAATCCAGTGTGTCTGATTTAATTGATCTTGTTCTGCTTTTTCTTTTTGAGTTCTTGTGAACCGTCCTGCTGTCTCCTTTTCACACTCTTTTTGGTGTTTTTGGTTTATTTTTGTGTCAAATGACCTCCCTGTTTCTCCCACGTATGTTTTATTGCATGCTTTGCACATTATTTTGCATATTGCATATTTTGTCCTCAGGATGTGTAACTGTCTTATTTTCATGTATGGTTTTATTGTTGTGTTTATTTTTTATTTTTTTCCATTTACTCGTACTGGTTCTGTTACCTCTGATAAATGGCATGGTCACTATGTCCTTGATTTTGGTTTGGCTGCTGTTTTTGGTCTGTTTCTTTTGTTAATGACTTCCTATCGTCCTTCATTACAAACCAAGTCAGGTATTAGTTGCATGTGTGTGTCAGATGTGTATTTTTCCTCCTCCTGTTTATTTCCTTCCTCTGTTTTGTTGCTGGCCCATTCATTAAGTGTTCTGACTACTGCTAGTTTATGTGCTGTGGGGTGTTCAGATGTCCAGAGTAAATACTGATCGGTTGTGTTGGTTGTCTGGAAACAGTTCTGTATACAGGATCAGTCAGGTCCATCAGATTGGCCACATCTATAAATAACAGCAGAGGCAACACTGGATGGAAATAAATGTTGTGACATTGCAGAAGCTTATCGATACGACGCCACAGAGAATAAAAGCAGAATGAAATGTAATCAAAACTAAAGGAGATCCAATGAAGTATTAGAGTGTGTGACTTCTTTCATTGGACAGACTGTGAAGACTTTTAAATGCGTTGTCCTATCAAAGGATGGCTAAAGGTGCGATAAATGACAATCAACAAGGGCAGCAGATTGAAACTGGGACACAACTTTGAGCTCGTTGTTTGCTCATAAAGCTCCTAAGTTGTGAAAGTCAGACCAAGGTTTCTAGTGGTTTCATCACATTATTTTCATATCCTGCCCATAAATATTTTAACATTAGATCATATTCCTCAATAAATACTGATCAAGTCCAGTGTTTCTTTGCTAAATTGGATTAAATTGATATTCTTTATTGTTTTTTTGAGTGAAAATCTGATGTTTTTTTTTTTTTTTTTAATTATATTTACGCAGAAGCAAGACTCTTTAGAAAAACTGCACTGAGATTTTTGTGATTGGACAAAAACCTCACTGCACCATCACATACTCACGACAGAGATGTTACTAAACCCTCCTGTCTTCTTTCACCCTCACTCTTTTATCTTGACCTGAACAAGCTTAGCAGTGTGTTTCAGCAGTTCACCTACAGGTAGGACCACATTCAGAGACCACGTGTCAAGCTCCAGTTCTTTTAGACCCGACCATCAAAATGAGTCTGAAACTCAGAGCCAAGAAGCCGGTCCCCAGAAGGTCACCCAGAGCCGTGAGGTAAGGGATGGAGTAGTTGTCTGGATCCAGACCCCGTCGCCAGAACCAGCGCACCATCAGGCTGGCCAGGTGGAGCAGAATCACCACCTGGGTAGTGATGACAGTTTCCAATAAAGGCTAGACTAGACTATAGTCCATCAAAAGTTTTTAGGTTTTTTTTCCCTGTATGAGCCGTGAAATGTTCATCACCTGAAGCAGAGCTGCAGAAAGGTAGCAGATAATGAAGCTGGGTGTCATGGCAGTGTGGCCTCCCTGCAGGAGCTGGACTGTGTACAGGAAGAGTAGGTGACCTGGCACTACAAGGGTGACCAGTACTCGGGCTGACTTGGAGTTTACATCTGCATAAACATGGAAAGAGAAACAAAGATTCTTACTTGTCATCTTACAGCAATAAGAACATTTCAGATAGAAAAATATGTCATCCAGGTGGTTTGTGGGCAAACTGCAGTTACATGTGAAATGATGGGTACTTGTTTCTGAGTTTAACCTGAGGAACAGAAGGTATCACAGGGTCTGGGACAATGTGTATTCATTTTAAGTGGAAGAGCTCCAGGAACGCTCCAGTAATGCAGGTTGGTGGACATCCTGCTGGCCTGGATGGCCACAAGATTTCCTCCTACACCTGTTAGGAAATGAGACAGTGATGAAAGTGATGAGGATACAAAACAGAACAGTGTTTTGTTTTTTCTCTAACCAACTATATTCCAGTACAATAGATCTCTGTGCTGTTCTGACACTGTCAACCAGCACCAGTCTATTAGACCAGCTGGAACACTGGGTGGGAATCTCTGGTCCAGTTCTGAACTGGTTTGAATCATAATTGAAACACAGGAACTGCTTTGTATCAGTTGGCAACTATAGATTTACATGACATGTGGAGCCCTCCAGGCTCCATGTTGGGCCCTCTTTTGTTCGTAATCTACATGCTCCCACTAGCTCAGATCATGGGAACAAACCAAATTTTGTTATCAAATCATAGTTATGCTGACGACACTCAGCTCTATATTACTGTCTTACTCGGGAACCAGACAAAGCTTCAGTTTTTGTCTTGGTCAAATCGACATGTTTCTGAATTTTTTCAGCTAAATAAAGACAAAACTGAACTGAACTGAATACCTGGAAGATTTTATTAAAACAAAAATGGTTTGAGTGGTACCAGGTCAGCTTCCAGGGAGAGCTGTGAAGTTCAGAAAATCCATATTTACACAAAATGTTCTTTCTGTTAAACAGTGTATGAACCAGAAACTCTACCTGATATTGCCAATACGACCAACACTGTATTTGTTTTGTTGTCACTGTTTCTTTGTAATTATTAATTTTATTATATTGTTTATGATGTGGTTCTTTTGTTGTAAGTTTTGTTAATGATATTTTATGTGCTGTTTTTTCATGGGACTGCTGATGAAAATTAGTGTTTTGCTAAATCTGGCATATTTCTCTAAATATATTGTATATTCATAAATATGCACTGTCCCATTCAAATATATGAATAGATAAAAGAATGATTTAGAAAAACATCATCTGTTTCCAGTAGTTTTGACTGCTGTAATGAAGTTTCTTCATGTTTCTCTGAAAAAGTCACTAAGACAACTGCAACTAATCCAAAATGTTCCTGCTTGTGTCCTCACAAAGACCAGAAAAAGGGAACATATCATCCTTCCTGTGAGACAAAGAATTGATTTAAAAATGTTGCTGTTGGTGTACAAGCCTCTGAATGGTTCTGGTCCAGAAAAAATATCTAATCTGCTGACCTCGTATGAGCCACTGAGACTTCTATGGTCATCTGGGTCCAGTTTGATTTCTATCACGAGAGTTAAAACTAAACATTTAGTTTTTTTTGCTCCTACAAAAAACATGAAGTCTGATTCAAACCTGAGTCACAGATTTGCGACATGCCACATTTAATTTCTTTTTATATAATAATTTTTATTTTGCTTTTATTAACGTATTATTTTTTTATATAATTTATTTATTTATCTTTCTTCATTAATTGTTACTAATTTATTTATTATGCGATTGTATTTAATTTTATTCCATTTTTTTCTTTTTGTTGTTTTCCTGATTTTTTCTTGTAATTCTTCAGTTTTATACAATTGTAAATATATTCTGACATTAAAGAGTTTAAGCAGGTTAATTTGCTGCCATTTTCAATTAAGAAGGAGAGTTTTTCCTTTTCTTTTTCTTTCTGTGCTAATAATATATTTTCTCACATATGTACATTGACAGTGATGATGATGATGATGATGATAATGCATTTCCCATTAATGTCTGTTTGTATTTTATGTAACCCACTGTATGTATTCTATTTATTTTATTTTATTCTTTTTAGTTTGTTTTAATTACTTTATATGTAATGTTTCTTTCACACCTTGCTGTAATGCTTTTAATGTTTCATGTTAAACACGTTGAATTGTCTTTGACATGGAATGTTCTACACAAATAAACCCGCCTTGCTTTGCATTTTCATATTTTTATATATGACAGCAGAGCACAGCTTTCATAATATGGTCATATTGGAGAAATTGCATCATCGGTTGTTTGGATGAGGTCCTTTTTTTCATCTGTGAGTTATATGAGAGCCATTACTGCAGAGTAAACACCCTTGGAAAAACAGTAATTCTCTGTCTAAACAGTAATTGTATTGGAGATGTATTCAGCAGTTATTCCTACTGCTGAGCCCTAAGGGTCTCTTTTTCTCAGAATGTCTGGAAAAGCAATCTCATCTTTGTGCCTTATTTGTCATAAAGCAGGATGATTTCATTAAGAGCAGAACAAAAAACTTTTGGCCTGCAGAGGTTTGAAGCACATGGATCATTTGAACAAAACAAGAGGAGTGTTTCTGGTCAAACAGGCATGTGAGGAGAGCGTTGAATCGGAATGCAAATGCACTTCCTGGACTGGGATGGCATGCATGCCGGATTCTGGTTGGCATTCTGATCAGGCTTGTGGTTTATCTGAAGACTGTTGTTATTCCTCTCTAGTTAGTATGCTGCTTTGTGGTCCACAGATCTCAGTCAGTGAAGATCTGGCCCTCTCTGCTCTTTTTACAGGGAAGAGGCTCCTCAGCTTCAGCAGCACTTTGATGCTTTATGATTGATGAAGGGGGCCAGTTTAAAACTAGGCTCAGCCACAGCATGTGGTGTCGCAGCTTCATGGTCAGGATATGGAGAAAGAGCATGGTTTATAAATAATGGGACGAACTGCTGGGCTCCGGCATGCTTTAACACTTTTCACATGTCATCATTGGCATGGGGCTTTTTTATTGGTAGCATTTAAGAAAAGAATGAGGTTTAAAAGCCATTATTTAAGGATTAAGACTGTTGAAACACCATAACCACAAATCCCAGCTGTGCTCCCTCAGTTAAATAAGTCAGTATTTAATTTTTCCAACAGCTTTTAAAACATTAGGAAGAGATGTCACAAATAGTTTCAGTACAGTTGAATGGAAAAAATCCATAATAACATCTATAATTAGAAAAACTAATAAAAGTTAACCTCCTTACTTCATCTCTCGGGACTCACAAAAGTCAGAACTTGAGCCAGATTAAGTCCCATTTGTGTTTAAGTGCTTTAAAGACACATTATGTAACTTTCTGGCTTTAAAACTCCGCTTTCCAGACTTGTTTGATGGCACAGTGACATCAATTATGCACATTTCTGGAGCCACTGCTTCCCAGCAGCGACTCGTGGCTGGAAACCACACTCTACTACTTTTTCTTCAGGGAAGCCGTGTGACGTTGCAGCCGAGTTTCCCTGAACACACCATATCATATGCTAGAAAATGGATATAAACACACCAGCTGTTTTGGTCGCATACCGTGGCTGAATCAGCAAAGAAAGGCAAGAAAACATTATCAGAGAAAGAAAAGAAAAGAAAATGAGAAAGGGACAGAGCAAGAGAGAAGACAAAAGTCAAGGTAAGATTGTCTTTTACTGGCAGGAGAGACGTCACAGTACCAGAAGATGGATGCTGGATTAGCTGCCAATAGTCTGCACATCACTTAGAAATGTTCTGTAGTGCATATTTAAAGGGACATTGTGTAAGAATTACTGCCATCTAACGAAAGAACTGTATCACACTCTAACATATAGTGCAACCTCGCTTCCCACAACAGTAGCCACCGTGTCTCAAAAAGTCACGACAACACTGATGAAAGCATGTCATCGTAGGTAATAGTGTTCATTCATTCTGGAACAGACAAAGAAATCACTTCTGAAGCCGAATGTTAACTTTATTCACCGCCGCCATATTTACAACGCATAAACCCTCCTACATGCTGCCTAATGGCAGCACCGCTGTTAATATAGCTGTTATATATGATCAAAGTTTAGTTTAGATGGAATCTGTTGGTTCTTTTCCTCAACAAGGCCAACGTTTATGATGAGCTGGCTTGTATGAATTCTGATTGGATGAAAATAGATTGGCTAAGTTTGACTGTACACAAAGTGCCCTGAGATGACGTTGCTGTCAGAAATCATCAGCCTTATCACAAATGGTCTCCATGGAAACATGGCCTTCAACAAGTCAAGTAAAGATATACCTTATCATGAAGCTGCTTTTGTACCAAATCATAACTACAATCAATAGTTGACATAACCTTTTATAAATAATATTTTTAATCTCATGACTAGCTTAAATTTCCTTTTTCCAAACTCTTTTTTAGAATGTCATTTCTGAACGCTATATATCAACAAATTAAATAAATATAGGTCAAAAGCTCCCTTTGTTTGCAATAAAATAACATTTAAAATTAAATGTATCCCAATTCTTCTGAATTATGGTCACAGAGATGAGATTTTACTGAATTAAACTGCATAAACACAGTAAATAGCCTTTTTCATGTACATGATGTATACTGCTTGATCATTAATACATCATTTAATATGGCATCTCAAGAGAAATATAAAACCTGTTAATAGATGATGTTAATGAAAACAGTTTAAAAAAATGTCCTTACTCTTAATTACAGTCTTATACTGTGTGTTCTGAACAAATAATGACTGTGTTTACATGCTGCCTTTCTTTGCTAAAATGGACCATTTTGCTGCAGCTCATCTTTGACTCACCGTTGATGATTGGAGTGAACACCGCCATACCTTCAAAGTCTGGACTGCTCACAGTGTTATCCAGAATAAGACCTCCAATACTGGAAAGAAAAAACACATTTTTCATAGTTAAAAAAAAAAAAAAAAAATCAAATCTATAATGTTAAGATGTTCCTACCTGGACAGGTACTGTTTTGTATCAGTAGTTAAACCATAGATCTACCAAAACAAAGATGATGTGTGGAGTTCCCCAAGGCTCCATGTTGGACCCCCTACTGTTCAGCATCTACATGGTTCCACTGGCTCAGTTCATGAAGCATTAAGTGTATTATTATATGATACACTACGTGTATTGTATTCTCTTATATGACTAAAGATAGAGGGAAATTCACTTAAAAACTCAGATGGAGTGTATGAAACTGTACTTATACTGCAGTTTCTTGTTCACTTTTTTTGCAAGTGAGGTCGTAATGTTGTACACATATTGTAGCATTGCATTATTAGCATCCAGTGCTTTCCCCCAAACTGCGTGAGACTGAACGTGTAATGTTTAACTTACCCAGCAAACCCCAGCAAAATTAAATATTAAATATCAAACCAGCACACCACTTTATAAACTGTGTTCTACATGTGTATTCCACCTATCAGAACAGCAGACGTAGCTGTGCTACTCTGATAAAGTCCTAAAACAACAAAGGAGGCTATGGTGATAACAATGATGATGATGATGATGCTGCATTTTCTCTTTGTATTTATATCATATTTAACTCACTGTATGTGTTTTGTTGTCTGAATGTCTCTTCAGATTATGTAACATTGGGCTGTCTTATGGATGAAATGTGCTGTATAAATAAACTTGCCTCGCTTTCAAGCCTTATGATCAGATTAGGAAAGGGAACATGTTGGCCCACCTGCTGATCGACATGGCCAAAATGACCGGCTGCCAGCCTGACCTCAGGACCTCTCTGACTGATGGAGAGCGGCTGGCAATGACCACCCACACCGGGATGAGAAGGAGGAAGAAGACACACACCACAGAAGGCAGGTACCACATGTCTGGAGAGCAATAATAATAAAAAAAGAAGCAAGTGTTTGTTCATTAGTGGAGTTGTTATAGAAAATGATGAAGACAACAGGGGTTTTATTGCCTCTACTTTTCTGACTCTGCAGACTTTTGGATTTTGCTGCCCTCCTCTGGCTTAAACTAATATTCAGCTGCAGCTTCTTGCTCATAGCTTCCAATGAAGAGTCACAGATTTTAAGTGATCTGCAAATAGTCACATGTTCATGGTGAGTAAATGACCTCTGACCTCTGTAACAGAAAAAGACGCTGCTGACACCAGCGAGCAGAGACAGAGTGATGAGGTCTCCGAGGCTTGCAGCTATGGGTGTGGCCACATTATCAGGATTGATTCCCATCTTCCTGGAGCCAACTATCACTGCCACCACCACCAGACCTGACAACACACACGTTAAACAAACACATTAATATACATGTCTGCCACATTCTCAGCGAGTCGCTCCTCTGCAGCAGTTTCTCTGACCCAGAGAGAGAGCGGCGATGAAAGCAGTGGTGACGCTGCTGGCGCACAGGATAGCAGCCTGGGTACCATCCATCCTCCCCCTGGTCAGACAACCAAGAGCTGCTGCTGCAATCGCTGCCAGGAATCCCACAACCGTGGCCTGAACCTGGTGACCAAAGACGTAACAGGAGGGTTTTGTATTTGTTCAGAGCGAGGTTACAAAACATTGAGAAGTTCATGATAAACGAGCAGAAATATAATGTTAATGTAAAATATGAGCTCATCTTGAATTTATTGGCAGCAACACAGAGCATCTGGAAAAAGTTGGGACGGGAGCAACAACAAGATGGAAAAGTAAGTGCAGCTGGAGGACCATGTTTCAGCTAACCTGGAAAACTGTGGATCATTTTCTGCATAATGTTGCTTATTGTAAAAATGAGGGCGATCTGGAGACATCTATGTACTCAAGGGACAAGAGTGAAAATCAGTATTGGACGTGATCTTCAGGCCTTCAGACAACACAGCATTAAAAACAAGCACATTTCTAACTGGACGGACTCAATAACTTCCAGAAGAAATCATCGTTTGCAATTACAGGGTACCTCTGTGCCCTCAAATGCAGATGTGTACTTCATACATAGGAAGCCACATGTGAACACGATCCAGAAATCATGTTCTCCATCTTATTGATGTCAAAGCTTGTTTAAAACAGACTAAAGCTAAAAACTAAAAACGCTTAAGTGGAGATGAATCAACATTTTCTATTCTTTTGGGAAATCTCGGAAGCTGCCGCTTCCAAACTGGAAAGGAGAGGAATTATCCAGCTTGTTATCAGCAACAGCAAAGTTTTAGCTTTGATTCTGACATTGGTAGGGACATAAAAATGTCCCATAGAGTCCCCTACAAGACAAGTGTTTTGTAGCACTTGTGATATATTTGCAGTATCATGTAAATGAGTGGATCGGACTAAGAAAGCAGAAGTTTAACTTGTAGAATATTCTATTTAGGAAAATACAATACAATACTATATATATATATATATATATATATATATATATATATATATATATATATATATATATATATATATATATATTTATTTTTATTTTTTTTGCTAAATTGAATACAGAATTATTTTACTAATTGCAACCAAATCAAATTCTGCTTGGGGCCCCATAGATGCTCAACCCTGTGCATTTATTACAACTGAGAGTCTGGGTGCTGGAGTTACTCCAGAAGTAGACCCGGGACAGTTGAATCGCTAGAATTGCTGCCTTAAATTTGAAGATGTGTTTTATATTTTTATCACTTTCAACATTTTGGTTCACAAAATTTGCAAATCATTTGATTCTGCTTTTTATTTATTTACATTTTTTCACATATTAAAGTTTTAACGTTTAATTATGGGATGTTTTTCTGCAGTATGGCTGCATCAGTGAAGTGTTATAAAATGGAGGATGATCTTTTAAAGCCCGCAGAGATGTTTGAGTTATAGGATTTCATCTTAGAAGAGAGAGCCATGTGATGGTGGGAGTTATTAATAGGATAAGGTGTGTGGTGCAGTGTCACCTGAATGAGAGCCAGATTACAAAACACCATCCTCCACTGCTGCTGGGCATCATCCATCTGGCCTGTGTTAGCCTGCAGATGAAAACAGGTTTATGTAATTACATTTCTTCATCATGTGGTAAGGGTGTCAGGGTGGAAAACTTCTCAAGGAAGCTGGTGCCAAGACTGAGGACAGTGCCTCACATTTTACATTTCACAGAAGCCAATTCATAACTTAACATTTTCCAAATCTTGTTTCATGCACATGTGTTTTGCTGATGCATGAGTGTGTTCACACTCACTGCTGTTGACAGTCTGGATGCCAATGTCATCTCCAGATTTCCCTTCAGCCCTACCAGGGCTGGCACCAAGATAAACACCTCTGAGATTTCTTTGAACACTTCCCAGTGCTGAAAAACACACGTGTCTTTAAATGCCACTGTCTAAATGCATCAGAGAAACTACACTGCAAAACCACTTTTCTTTTGCTTGAACTTTTTTTTTTTGGCTTTAGCTTGTCTTAGCTCTGATCTGTGTAGCTATTAGCTCAGCTCCCCCAGCTAACTACTGCAGGGGACAAAAATATCCACTGTAACTTAACACCATTTAAGATTGCTGCTTACAAAATGTTCTTTTTTTTCTTTTGTGAATATGTTATTATATGCATTACCTATTAGAAATCCATAGGTAGTAATGTCTGATCAGGCTTTTGTTTTTTGTTTTTTGTTTTTTGTTTTTTGTTTTTCGGTGAGGTTACGTCCAACAGCAACCTGTGTCCTCTTACTAATACATAGTTAGCAATGATACAATTTTACAATTAGCAATAAGCAATTTAGCAATTTTACAATTTACTGGTTATGATCTTGATCACATCACTGGCTTTTTTTCTTGCTCCGCCTGACTCTTGGAATTTAGCATTTGCTTAGCACCTTCTTTATTTCTGTGTCTTTCCCTCGAAAAATGTCTGATCTTTATGCTTCAACTAGCAACCACAACATAAAGGCAATGGTGATCATGAAAAATAAACATTTAACCAAGCATCACTTTCTCTGTTACAGCATTCAGCAACTAGAATCAAATATACTCATAGACTCACACACACTAACACACTTCAGATTTCTGTTTTCCATACTTGCACCACATCCATGACTATACCGGCCGCCACCATGCCCAGGCCGGATACCAGGTACGGCAGCAGGACCTGCGCTGCAATGATCCATGAGTCTTCTGGCAGGAAGCTGTGGGCTGAGCGGGTCAGTCTGCATGTGAAGCCCCTCAGCTTTTTGCCCTGGAAACGCAGCTCCAGAGCCAGATGTGTTACTACCATGGCTGATGCTTCTTAGCCCATGCCTGCTGGTTGAGGAGTTCAGAGTTCAGAGCAGCTCTTTTGAGTCACAAAGTCAGGTGAATCAGTAACGCCGGTTTGACTATGGAATGATCTACTCAGCTTAGCTTCTCATCTCTGTTTTCAAGTGGTCTTCAGCTTCAGTATAAGCTCAAACAAGTGACAACAATTTGTTTTCCTTTGCAAGGAAAAAACAGCCCGTTGAGCTGTTCACCTCGACTCCAGTTCTAGCAGATCTTCTGCAGTGGTAGTCTCTACTGGGTCATGGGAGCTTTCATCCCCTTTATCAGAGCACACGTATTCACAAAGACACACAAATCCACTTATCAGCAGGTTTGCAAGGCCTCTTTTGACACACTCTGCTATTGACAGACTCCCTCACTCACACACACTCACACACACACGCACGCACACACACACAATTACACACACACACACACACTTTCTTTCCTCACGCTTCACTTTTGAGCAGCCGGGCAGCCGAAGCTGAGCGCTGGAAGCTGGGTCTCTCTCGGGGCCTGAAGAGGGTCCAGGTCCTGTGGGACAAGGACATCCAGAAGGCCAGGAGCTTTTTCTCAGCCCTCCTGTGCTGCCACTCCGTCTCCCTCCACATTTCTCTTTTTGTCTCCTCACTGCTGTCCTGATGTCCCACTTGAGCAGTTGACTGGAGCCCCTTCCTCATTTTGATCAGAGGGGATCCAGGATGTCTGTCCAGGCTGCGAGGAGACAGGCGACGTGATGGTGAAGTCTGCTGGGGTTTCCCTCTTATTCCAGACAGATAGATGAGTCGTGACCAGACAGTGTGAGTGTGTGAAGGGGCGTAGATGTGAGAAAGGTCCCTCTGTAAGCAATGGGACGAGACTTTATCAGTTTTTCCTCTCCCTCCCGGTTTCTTTGCAGACCACTTTAGAGGATGCTGCAGATGTGTTTCTCCCCCATCTCTTTAAAAGCTCCTCCTTTGTCTCCACATCGATGTCCTCTCTGTAAGTGGGTGACGCACTGAGCAGCAGCAGGTGCTGTACCTGCCACCAACACGTGGTGATGCTGCTGCCTGGGAGGGACACAAGTTGTCCTTGATTGGAGGGAACACACAAGCTGCAACTAAACGTCATCCCCTAGATTTTTCATCACATCAGACTTTTTCTTTACTATTTCACAAACAAAAGTTCTATACCAAAGGGCTGGTATAGAAACAGAAATGATTACTACTTCGAGCTAAAATGCAATCTCAGGTTTGATAAAAGATTGTTTTGTTTACTTTAATATACAGTAACCCAAGGTAGGAAGATAAAAATGTGCAGAAAGCTTAGAAAGAGTATGTCCTCAGATTTGTCTCAGACACAAGGACAGTGACTCAGCTGAAAAGTGTCCTTGAGGCATGGTCCAGCATGTCTCTGCAGCTCCCCCCCCCCCCCCCCAACAGCTGCTAAAGACTGACAGAGCAGTATGGTGGTAGAGGCAGACACTATTGTTTCTTTTCTTAACCGCTTACTGACTAAAGCCCCCTGTACAGGGGGGAACATGAGAAATGTGCTGTACAGAAAATGTTTGCACATACTGGAAAGCACCAATCCTAACGTAGAAAAATTAAAAAAATCAGAAATCATGTCTTACTGTTGCTGTTTGTGATGAAAAGTTTGATTCCTGCTCTAAAAGCTCTGCTAATGTTTCTCCTATGACTCTGCCTTTGTTTGAAATTAACCATGATAGTCCTGATGGTTTCCATGGAGATGAAGGAGGTTTTAGAGTGAAGGGTTCACTCTTCCTATCATAGACTATCTTGGGCTTCACTTCTTTCTAGACCCTCATGGTGTTTCTGAGGTGAATGTGGGGCTATCCCTGGATCCTCCTGATTCTGACCATTGATAGGGGTGTCCATCATCATCATCATCATCATCATCATCATTATCATCATCAGCCGATGGCTTCCTGAGATATTTACCTGCGCAACACCTCAATTAAACACCTGGAAAACTGCTCAGGTTCACTTTTTACCTTCTACTGTAGCACAGTACCTCACCACATATTACTTTACTCATTCCTAGGATTACTTTACTCATTCCTAGGATTACTTTACTCATCCCTAGGACTACTTTACTCATCCCTAGGATTACTTACTACACTTCTGTAAAAACCTCAAATGTCTCTTTCTGTAGAGACTACGATTTTATACACATCCCCTTTAGTTGTAAAGATATACTTTTATTTTGGGTGGATCATTTCAGACAGGAGGCAGAAAAAAAGACAAGGTTATGGGTCACTTTTTGGCATATTTTTGGAAAATGGCTGAAAAACAGCAGCAAATAAATAAATAAAATTACTAGATGGAAGGTTTTTAAGTCTCAGGCACCACAGTGTAACATAGGTTATATGATGCTCATAATGAGCAGCTTCTGAACACAGCAGAAGGGACTGTGCAGAAGCTGCCAACATGTCACCGTTTCAATGATTGTCAACTGCTCCTCTAAGGAGTAAATCAAATTTATTTTTTAAAAAGATATCATGGATCATTGTGGATTTACCAGATAGAGTCTCTGAATAAAACTACATTTAGTGGCTGGATTGTAAACCTCCTCGATGGGATAGAAATGCCTGGAAAACTTTTGTAAATCACCTAAAGGGTAACCTGTCCATCACAATTTACCCCACAGAGCTACACACCACCACTCCTAATGATATAAGTGATGGTGCTGGGGGGGGGGGGGGGGGGGGGGGGGTCAGAGATAAAGTAGTAGTAGTAAGTTTATTTCAAGCACATACAAAACCAAATGTACAGCTAGGAAAATTCCAAATACAAAAAAGGAAAAATTAAACAAAGTTCATGCTCAAAAAGGAGCAGGAAGAAGTAAAACTTATTAAGTCCCACCCCTTCTACAAAGTCAAAATAATATTTTTCACTTCCTGTTAGTTTCCCATCTGAACTTTACAGTCCTACGTCATAGTACACATTTAAATGATTTCATATCGTTCAACCATTGCAAGCATTTCATTTAGATATTTCATTTTAAACCAACCCAAACAATACATATTTCAAAAAGAAGCTTCTTCATTCATATATTGTGTGAAAGTAATATCTTTAAACATTTTTTCAAATTGTTTTAAATTAGAAATACAGAAACCTCTCCTCCTTGTTTTCACCCATATAACCTTATAATTAAATTTCCCTCTCAAATATAATATATATATTTCTCCTCCAGTACCTGAGGAAGTTCCTGCTAGCCTGATCTCCATCTTTGTCATGGGGGGTACTCTCATGATCTGCGGTTTTTGGTTTGGTTCTTGATGGATTTCTGTTAGCTGATGATTTTACCTGCTCCTCATTTGTCGTTATTCTCTCCCCTCTTCATGATGCTGCTGTCAGTCAGTAGAAGTTTTACCTTTTGTTTATTTAATTTCTGGTGCTCTCTGCTTTAGCAGCACTTGACTGTTTAGAATAAAGTCTCGTTTATTCACCGGCCTCCTCATCTGATAGTCCAACATTTGGATTAATTAGTCATTTTATCTTATCACTGTGGTTTGTTTATTCATTATGGGACAAGGTCACTTCACAGACTTACTCGGTCACTGTGACCTCCAAACCCAAACCAGCAGCCAGAAACTCTGACCCCTCCCTTCAGAAAACCACAGACTCGGGTAGAAACTTGCAAGGTTTCTGAAATGTTGACCAAATTACACCTAAACACCTTTTTAATACTAAATGTGGTGAGATGTAAAATCTTTACACGTCAGTGTAAAAAAAGTAAATAGTAATAAGACAATAAATGACATAAAAAGAGCTTTTTTATTGTGTAAACTAAATTAAATTAGTTTTTCATAAGACCTGCAGATACCCGGTGTGTTGCAGCTGTAGATCCGAGCTGAATGATTGAGGACTGCCAGATGTGTCACTGACCTGCACCCGGTCCAGCAGCATGCCGGCTGTCACCATCCCCTGGCCGGCCAGCAGGTACGATGGCAGCACCTGGAGGCAGATCGCTCTGGATGACTCTCTGCAGAAAAGCTGGAGCTTCTCCTCCCTCATCATGTCAGGACATGACAGGACTGCTGCATGTCTGTTTGCAAAGCTGCTAACTTTCCGTGCTTTCAAACTCCAAACTGCTGCCAAGAGAAGAGCCCAAAACTGTTTGTCTTTCCTTGTGTCAGCCTTTGCTCCTGTAGTCTTGTGTTGGTACATCTGTGACGAGGATTTCTATCTCTGGGGCTCAACTGATAAGTGGTGACATCCAGCATTTATTTGTATATCTTTAGTGTGGCTCCAGCAACAAAATACCAGGACCACCCATTTACAGTAAATACAACCTCAGGTTAACATTTAACGTTAAACATTAAACTTATTTAACATACAATAAAGCCAAACTGCAGAAGTTGTGTGTGGAAAACTAAGTCCACTCTTTCATCCAGTAGCTCGTAGAATCAACATTAATAGAGGAGTTTATGGTCCACTGAATGACGGCAGTGTGTCCAGATCATCATCCCTTCAGCACTGCTGGAATGAGGCGTTTGTGCTGATACGTGTTGCTGTGCATGGTAACCCAAAATCTTAAATTTGGTTTCATCTGTGAAAAGGACAATGGGCCTCGTTCATCAATATCTTCTTACAAATCTTCTGAAAAGGGTTCATAAGTTGTTCTTAAAAAGTAGCTGTTCTTATTATTTTGTTTTTATTCATTTATTTGTTTGTAGACCACAAATTTGTTTAATTTCTTTCTTCTCAGATATATATAAAATCAGTGGGTTAAGTATCGATTCTAATTCCCAAAATACCCATTTGTCTCATGAAACTGTCTGATCCACATGTGATGCTCTTCATAGCCCTCATTGATATTTCTACTCTCTCTGGACCTCTGACAACTTGGCTGTAACAGTAAAGTTGTGGGAAAAAATGAATGCAAAATTAAAGTCATGAATCACTTCACCTTCGCATACAATTAATGATAACTTACTACAGAGAAAATGTCTCAAACGTATAAGCAAAGCCCTTGAAATGTTGTTAAATCCGTGCCGACTTGTAGCATTGGAAATGTAGGCCCCTGAAAAATATAAGCGAAATAGTTCACTGCAAACCAGCTGTAACAAAGTTAGTTAAATCCCACAATGCTTTGCAGGATGACGTCACATTCTCCAGATTCACTGTGTTACAGTGAAGATTCCCATGTCTGCCATCTCCATCGTGGAAAGTGATAACAGGTTTAAGTCTTATAATGTTAGGACACAATCTGCAATATCTATATACCACAGATTATTTTACACTTCTGTTAATATCAGCACTACAGTGTTTATAAGAGCACTCCTGAGTGTTCGTAGGATTTTTTTTTAACCTAACAAAAACTCCAAGATGCTTAGATGTTCATGAATGCCACAATCTTCGTAAAAACTTCATGAGTGGGACTGAAGAACAATTTTTTTCTTAAGAACGTTTGTTTAATGAGCGACATTGTTCCACAAGTCTTGTGGTTTGTTCAGAAGGAACAAAAAGGAAAAAGCACCATAAATATAGTGCAAAAATTTTAGAAACAGTAAATGTGTTTACAGAATCTAACAAAGACATAAAAGGAGTGTTGGTTAGTTGAGCTTGTTGAGCAAGTGCCCCATGTATAGAAGCCAAGGTCCTTACTGCAGCTGGACCAAGTTCAAGTCCGGACCTGTGGCCACTGGTTGCATATCATCCCCCCGATCTCAGCCCAATATCCTGTCAAGCTTCTAGCAAGATTAAAGTGGGGAAAATGATCTGCTGAAACTGGGTCCACGGCTGGTCGCTGCTGCAATTTAATGCCTAAATATTACAGTTTATGGCAGTGCAGCACAAATAATTCAGTATAATTAGACAGAAACATGTCAACAATTACAAATTGATCCATTTATTGAGTATTTGTAGGTCATCCTTTCCTTTTTACTCTCTTTTAGATGCTTTTCCATGTCAGAAACAAGAAAGGGAACAGAGACACCGCCCAGCTGCTAAAAATATTCACTCTACATCTCCCAACCCCTGTTAGGGTTTCATGTTATATGTCAAGGGCTGAGCTCAAAAGGTGTGAGCCACAGATTACAGCCTGAGCTCCAGATCCCAGATGCCGTTGTTAGTGCAGTCACTTCCGGCTTTGTTGTTTTGTTTGTTGAGTCTTTCTGCTTGATTGTCTGCTGTCAGTGGCTTCTAGTTCATTCAGTAATCTTTTGTATGAAGTTATGGATCCTGTGTCCTGTGTGGTGGTTTGTTATTGGCATGTGCTGGCTGAGGTGGTCTCCTCCTCTCTGTCATGTGGTTGCAGCTGAGTTTGAAGAGGATTCAAGAACAAGGTCATATAAAAGAGACCAGCTCAACAACAGGACATTACTGTGAAGGTTTGATTCACCTGCAACACGTTTGCATGCAGTAGCATAATGGAAGCATTCCACTCAGAGTTTTTGCTCATTTACAGCTATGTTTCCAAAAAGATGTTTGCATGTACAGTATGGAATTATAGGTTATGCATTTGTTGGTTTGTTTCTCAAGGTGTCTTTAAGGTGACAAACATGGCCGGGGTTTCTGGTGAGAAGAGTGGGACTCAGCCTCAGTTCAAGAGTGACTCCAGGAAGATAACCACAACCATCCGTCTTCAAGACATTTACAATCCCAAACCTTCCCAAGCCCCCGTCCGGATCCGACCCCCAGCTCCAAAACCTCCCTTCACAAAGGAACAAAATGTAAAGCACAGCATTTCCAGTGATCCCCCAACTAAAACTATCATTAGGAGGAGAGCTCAGTCTCTTCCTTCATGTTCAGAGAGGAAGAAAGAACTGAGGAGGGCACAGGTACGCTTTGTGGATGCACTAGGTCTGGATTTAGAGGAGGTAAAGGTCTTCAAAGTCCAGGAGCACCCTTTAATACCTCAACATGTGATGTTCAGGCTGCTGATGAGCTCTGAACTGGCTTTTGGGAACTCACCAGAGCTGAGCCTGCCTTATTTAAAACCTTGTTTCCCTGAAAATATGAGCACTCAGCCCGACTTCCTGGATCGTCTCCACTCTCAGAGCGTGAGTCTGGAGCAGGTGGTGTGTTCAGAGCAAGGCATAGCAGGAACCATACAAGTACTTAACTTAGCTTATGAAAAAGAGGTCAAAGTGCACTACTCTTTCACCAACTGGAGAACGCATATGGACACAGCAGCATCCTGGGTATCAAGTGGGCACCATGAGAAGGTCGACTCTCCGGACAAAGATGTCTTCAGATTTCATCTACCTGTTCCACCCTTCGTTCTGCAGCCGGGAGCCATATTAGAATTTGCCATCTGCTACCATGTAAATGGATCTGATTACTGGGACAACAACAACGGCAACAATTACAAACTTTCATGCTACAGCTATAAGGTGACTGTACCAAGGGAGTGTGAAGGGAGCATGCTGCACTTTACATGAGTGGCCACACGGGGGAGCTATAGCTCCTGCAAACAGAACCAGTTAAACATTAATTCTCCACAGAGAAGCGACTGAATGTAATTGAATTAATTCATATAAGTCTTCAGATCACTGTTAGGGCACTTTAACTTTATCAGACACTTAATACCTTTATTGCAAACATAGTACTTTTTGCTCTTTGACATGTATCAGAATTATTCTTGCAGATGAGTTTCTTGTCCATATTAGAAATATCTGAGATTTCATTTATGCACACCTTCAGAGGTGAGGCCAGATAATTCTTGTGTTATGCATAGAATACTGGAGGAACTGAGGACTTGTGGACTGGAGCTTCATAGAAGAGTTGGTGATATGAGAAGTTAGGCTTGAGCAGAAGCTACTGTAGGTGGAAATGACAGTAGAAGAAAGGAGGAGAAGCTACTTGTGTTTTTGCCCCTGTTGCAAAGATGACAGATCTGGTGTGTTCTGTTTATGGCTGTAACAGAATGAAACCAGATTATCTTCATTTCTGAAGAGCTGGTTTGCTAATTTAAAGTAGCACTACTGAACTTTGGCAGATTTTCCCCTGACAGCCCCCTGACAACTGTTTATTCAGCATGCATCATTCATCCTGTGTCTTCTCTGAGGTCTCTCCTGCCAGTAAAATCAGTCTGATGTTGACTCTTCTCTTATGTCTTGCTGTGTCCCTTTCTCTCTTTCTTATCCTCTCCTGCTCTAATAATGTCCTCTTGCATTTCTTTGATAAATCAGCCACATTGCACATTCAAAATGGCTAGTGTGTTGATATCCAATTGCTGGCATGTGATGTGGTGCGGAAGCGTTTTAAAGTTTGCAAGCTACATAGTACTATTTGAACTCCCAAAAGCTGAGTTTTTCAGATGAATCCCATCAGGGTGGGACATCTTGACAGTTTGGTAGTGAGTGTTTCAAGTATTACAGCGACACTTTCTGACCTTAAAAATATGTGTTTATGACTTGTTTTGATGGCACACTGACATTTATGTGCCGCTGAGTTTCACTTTACAGAACTGCATCATAAGCTAGCAACTGGATATCAACACACTGGCTTTTTGAATGCACACTATGGTGGGTTCAACAAAGAAACACAAGAGGACATAATTGGAGGACAAATGTAACCGGGTGGTCATTTCTAAAACCCACTTTATTTAATATTGCTGGTCAGGCCTGTCTAGGAGTTTATACTGCTTTTGAACAGCAGGGGGCGTATTTCCATTTCTTGATGGCGGTGGTCTCCGTGTTGGTGGGTGCTCCTGGAAAAACAATTACAGAAGGTACAACAGAAATTGCTCTCTGGAGGGAATGTCAGCGGTGAGGAAAATTTGCTGATAATCCCATGCTATTTAAGAACTACTTATCACGATACTGTTACACAATGTTTGACTTTTGTCTAATTGACTGAATGAAATCCATATTTCATGTTGTTGCTGTGCTTGGAGTGTCGATGGTGATGGAATGAGAGAACGGCACATGCAGGTTGGAGGTTGTAATATGTTGAAAACCACCATGATTTGGTATGAAAGACAAGCTTTGCAATAATAAATATTTTTCACAGTGACTGTATAGTGATGTTTAGAGGCAGTGTGGTGACTATTGTTTGTCCATTTAGCTGTCACTGCTTATTGTGCTGCCACATTTCTACCTATTTTTTTGCACTGGTGCGCCAAGTGTTTTCCCCTGTTCTTTTTTTTTTTTGTTTTGTTTTGTTTTTTTGTTTTTTGTGCCATATTGTTGCACAAAGTTTTCACTTCTTTGCAAAATAAGTGGTCTCTGTAAATGTGCATTACGCCCAGTTTTGATTTGTTTGTGTAGCCACAATTAAATTTTCTAGAGTAATAAACAAAAGGAGGGAAACCAAGGCCCCACAAAGAAAAACTGTATTTGTAGTTCTGTGCATCTTTTACCCTGACTTCACAAAGGAGAATAAAGTGACATAGATATAAGCTGATAAGACAGGAGTCAACATCAGACTGACTTTTACTGGCTGCAGAGAGCTCAGAGTACAGGTAGGGTGGATGCTGAATTAGGCGCTGTTAGAGGGTGCCTCAATGAAAAAATCTACTAAAATTTATTTAGTTCAGTCATGCTCCTTTAGATTAAATATGCCTGCAAGTTGATTTAGACTTTATGTTTAAAGTCTGAACCAAAACAAGCCTTAAGGCAGGACTTTGTGTCAGATCGATAAAAGCTGGTTGTGATAAGCTTTAAAATATTCCATTGTGTTTGAAATCATGGGAGGATTCTTGAAAAGAAATTGGCCGCTTTGCACTGACTGAATCTATACCCCATGCTGATTTCAGAGAGATGTAACGAGAACAATTCCAACTCTTTCTGCTATGACAAACAAGGCTTGACCCCATTCTTCTGGGGCTTGTTTTGGGAGGAGGATTACAGGGAGACGGGACGCTGACCTCCCCCCACAAAGTTTTCCAGTAATACGAGAGCCCAGATCCCACATCAGTTTCTGGCCGGCTGTGAGTGTTTGGCTCACATGAGGACATTCATTCATCTGCATTAGTCACTGCAGCTGTATGATCTTTTATTAACATGACACACTATCTGACCCCTAAGTTTTGTAAGTTTTTTTTTAAGATTTAAATGTAAGTAAATAACAGTTTCTGAGACAGTAAAAACCAGCTCCATTCTTCATTCCTGCTCTGGGAGTGCTGATACATTTAATGGACACTAGATGGCAGCGTTGCTTTGATCTGAAGTTACTTTGTTCACTTGAGATACACATAGCCTATTAATCATCTTTTCTTGTACCCATTTATATATACATATATATATGTATATAAATATATATATATATATATATATATATATATATATATATATATATATATATATATATATATATATATATATATATATAATGGGGATCAGAGGAGAATTTAGAAAGTATTTTATTTGGGAGAGGGGCAGGCAGGGCTACAAGTAAAGGGTGGTACATGTAAATGAGACAACTAAAAAAAAAAAAAAAGGTGGGTATCTCATGTAAAAATTAAAGCAAAACTGTAAAAGCAAATAATTAATTAAATTTTTAAAATGGTTGTTTTTTCTTAGATCAGGGATGTCAAACTAATTTTAGTTCAAGAATCACATTCAACACAATTTGATCTCAAGTGAAAATGACCAGAAACAAAACAGCACAATAACCTATAAATAATAAAAGCTTCAAGTGTTTCTCTTTGTTTTAGTGCAAGTAAGTACAAGTACATTATCAAGATACACTGCAAAAAAATAAATACAGGGACCAGGTTAAACAACACATCTAAGATCTTGATG
Source organism: Melanotaenia boesemani (assembly GCF_017639745.1). Lineage (NCBI taxonomy): Eukaryota > Metazoa > Chordata > Actinopteri > Atheriniformes > Melanotaeniidae > Melanotaenia > Melanotaenia boesemani. Next base: position 4,709,460 of record NC_055684.1, on the reverse strand, counting down.
AATGAAATATTCCAGTTATAAATCTTTATCCATCACAAAGTCGTGTTGAGAACAAAACAACATAAGAATGATCAATAGAAATCAAAGTCATTTACCATGGAGGTCTGGATTTAGAATCCTATTCAAAATAAAAGTAGAAAGATCAGATGATAGTCTGACTCAGCTTCTGTGGAAATTCCTGAAGACAGTTCAGAATGAGGTATAGTAGTGTGTGTGGCCTCCACATGCCTGATGAGACCATGGACCATGTCCTGAGGGATCCATAGCATCAATGCCTTCGTTACGCAGGAGTTGCGGGCATCCGTCACGAGGCTGAGCATTGTCCTGCATCAGAACAAACCAAATCCCACTGCAGCAGCATATGGTCTAACAATGGGTTTGAGGATCTCATCATGGTACCTGATGGCAGTCAGGTTACTTCCTACTGGCTTCCTATGGCCCCTCCATGTCTCCTGGTATACTGGCCTGTCTCTTGGTATCTCCTACATGCTCTCCACACTGTGCTGGGAGACAGCAAACCTCACGTTACCTGCAGTGGTGAGGGCCCTGGCAACATGCAAACAAGCCAGAAAGGATGAAGACAGGGAAATGGTCTGTGGCCTCCACCTGCAGGATTTCCTTTATAGGGTAGTTTAGTTAATCGCCTCTAATTTCCACCTGTTGTCCGTTCTTATAACAGCAGATGAAATTGAGCCACAATCAGTTTTTCTTTCTAACTGGACAGATTAATATCCCAGAAGTGGGACTGACTTTGGGTTACATGCTAATGATGATGTATTTCCTTTATTTTATTTTCATTCTTTTTTTTTATATGTGTATTAATATTTAATGAATTATTATTATTATTATTAATATTAATATTGTTTTTAACAACCTGAAATCTCTATTAGAGAAATATTGTTTATACATTACAACTTAATGAATCTAAAATCATAAAAAATTTAATCATTGGTATCTGAAGCTGTAAAAACCTGTATTTAACATTATGATCAGGGTAACTTTCAAGAGCTAGAAGTTATTTAAATGTACATATGTGTACATTTCACATGTAATCCTGACCACCTGAACTGATTCAGCTCATAATGCAAACTGAAGTCAGATCTCTGCGTGAGAAAAATATTAAAGATATGTATTCTCCTTTTATATTTAAACATAAATATGCTGCCTCATGTGGACAAATAAGGAAATACACTTACTTTTGTTTATATAATTGCATTTAATATCTTCTAAGTCGTTTTTATACTTACCAAATACATCCAACAGGCCAGACCGACCGTCTGACAGGCCGCACATTTGACCCCTGACTTAGATGATCCTGCATTATATGTCTTTTTTATCACTGCTGTACAAACACTTATACTTCAATAACGGCAAAAAAAAACTTTGTTTGGGCCAAATCAGTGTTTCTTCATCATGATAGGCTGTTTAACTTTGCACAGTCATCCCATCTGGTTGTTAATAAGACAAAAACGATCACCATGGACACAGTCAGTGAGATGATGTCATATAAATACAGGATATGGTTGCTGTAGAACAACGTAGACTACATGCTGCATTCACTTGCACGTACAGAAGATTTAACTAAAACTATAAGAAAGAAAAGGCAAAAAAGTTAAACGTTTGTTTTTATAGGCAGCTCACACTCACCTTGTTGTCCTCATCTATATCCACAAAACCAGTTTTGCTTCGAAAGTCGCAGCCACAAGGAACAGTTGACCCAAGGCAGGATGGATCCATGTTTTCATGTTTCCAGCAGATTCTGAGTCTAGCATCTGAATGTGGAGCTGAAATGGAGACTCATCAGACCAGCAACGTTTCTCCATCTTCTATTGTTCAGTGTTGGTGAGTGTGTGTGAATTGTAGCCTCAGTTTCCTGTTCTTAGCTGGCAGGAGGCACCCGGTGTGGTCTTCTGCTGCTGTAGCCCATCTGCTTCAAGGCTGAACGTGTTGTGTGTTCAGAGATGATGTTCTGTAGACCTTGGTTGGAACCAGTGCTTATTGGACTTCCTGTTGTCTTTCTATCATCTCCAACCAGTCTTTTCATTCTCCTCTGACCTCTGACATCAACAAGACATCCTGGTCCAGACAACTGCTGCTCGCTGGGTATTTTCTCTTCTTCAGACCATTCTCTGTAAACCCTAGACATGGTTGTGTGTGAAAATCCAGTAAATACTCAGACCAACACCCATGCCACGTTTAAAGTCCCTTAAATCCCCCCCCCCTTTGATTTTGGGTTGACGATACCCCTCAGCTGATATCTAAACATACATTATTAGGTTTGGTTTCCAAAACTTCTGTTAGAGAACAAGGCATCTTTACTCCAAGAGCTCTCAGTGGGGCTTCAACTTCCCAACCAGCATAGGTAAAGTGATCTAAAAGCTTCTGCATCGCCTCTGTACAGGACATGAAATCCATTTCTTCACCTTTCTCATCTCATGGCTGCTCTCTGTGGGCTTCCTGTGCTTCATTTTCTTCATTCACACGGATGTTCTTCAGTAACCGTCTTAGCTGAGAAGCCTTTGTGTTGTCAGGGCACATGTCAGTGTTGCATCTTTTTGGGGGGGCTGTCATGTTGTGCTTGTTGCCGGTAGTTACATAAGAAGGACCTTGTTAGGAGACAGCATGATTCTCAGAGCTGAGGTTCACTCTGGAAATCGGCTTTTAGCGTAAAAGCTGATGCTGTTGCAGCTTTGATGATTTTACATCACTGAGACTCCATTGTGGCCTGTGTATGTTTTGGGATTAAAAAAAAGTGTCTTTTGCTTCATTTTTTTTTTTATGGTGTCAGTTTTGTGATAAGATTTAATATTTTCTTGTAGTTTGTTGACATGTGGTAGAAAACAAGCAGCTTTGAGCTGAGTAATGTAAATTACTGGCAGAAAATTCCCATTTAGAAAAAGTTAATGACACAACACCTATTTTTGTGGCAGGAAGTCGTCACGCTTACATTTGGCTTCAAATTACAGAACATATGTCGAGTGTGTGTTAGCTGTGGTCGTCATCCAACTGAGGGATGCCCGGAAGTGAGGATATCCCCCTCACAACTATAGGAGCATCCCATGTTCCTCCCACGCATCGCTGCAGTTTCTGGACCGGAATCTCGGCCAGTAACTGGTGGTTTCATTACTCCACACGGTGAGGGGTCCTGAAGGAGCGTGTAGACTAAACTGGACCTGACATATGTTCCTGCACTGGTGCCAACACCAGGGCTGTGACTCACAACCTGCAGGTCACACACACTGGGCCTCATAGAGATGTTACCAAACCAGGGCTGGTTTATTTATTTATTAGATTTTGCTATCTGGTACGAGGCTTTTCCCTTTATATTTTTGATGAATCAGCTCTAGAAAAAGTGTGATGCCAAATTGAAGAAACAAAATATCTTGCTTCTTTGCTTCCCGTCCCTAGCTTCTGTTTCTTCGCAGCAGCATAAACGGCCATTTGATCGCTCCAAACTGAACAAAAGCAGTCAGTGAACTTGTTTTCACTCAGGAATTTAGCCCCGCTAACCCGCTTAGCGCCCTGCAATAATACAGCAAGATAAGAAGCAGGTCACCGCCTGCATTCTGTAAAAACTAATCTGTGCTTACGTGATGCAACAAACTGAACTTTGCTATGATTTTATTTGCTTATCTAACACGATTGCAATGACTGAGCTGAATCTGAAGAGATTACACTCATTAATGAGGCATCATCATTATCCTTATTCTGACCCTACATGAGAGAGAAAAGGGGGAAAAGCACTTCTAAATCTAATTTCCAAACTCTTCTTTATAGGCCCTGTTTCTTCTGCCTCCTGTCTGAAATGACCCGCACAAAATAAATTAAGTATGTCTTCACAACTACAGGACCTGAATGTATAATCTTGGTCTCAGAAGAAATCTGAGACATGTGAGATCAATACAGATGTGTCAGAATCAAGACGTGTGTTAGAGTGTAAAATCACCTGGACCACAGTCATGTAAATGGTTATCTCCTCCTAAAAGAAAACCACATTACTTTCAACAAAACCAGTGGATAGCAGCCCAGTTCATCTAGGAATGAGTAAAGTAATATGTGGTGAGGAACTGTGCTACAGTAGAAGGTAAAACGTGAAGCTGAGCAGGTTTCCAGGTGTTTAATCATGGTGTTACGCAGGTAAATATCTCAGGAAGCCATCGGCCGATGATGATGATGATGATGATGGACGCCTCTATCAATGGTCAGAGTCAGGAGGATCCAGGGATAGCCCCACATTCACCTTAGAAACACCATGAGGGTCCAGAAAGAAGTGAAGCCCAAGATAGTCTATGATAGGAAGAGTGAACCCTTCACTATAAACCTTCATCTCCATGGAAACAAGCAGGACCTTCATGGTTCATTTCAAACTAAGCTGTTTGGTTTGGATGCCAATGCTTTGTAGAGTCTCTAAGCTGAGTTTCTCACCATCATTTATCTGAGTGTTGTCTCCCTCATATTGTTCAAATCTAACAAAATCCTGTCAAACTTCTTTTTTAAAGATATTGATGAAAGTTTAAAGGCCAAAAGGTCTCTCCCTAGCAGTTCTGGTCTACTGTCTGGTGGTGGTAGACTGGATCCTTGTGTGGCTAGCTCTATGTTGGGAGCTGCCAGGCTGCTGACATTGGGGCTGGGGTCTGTCTTTGCTTGAACTGTGTCCTTCCAATTCCCAAAAAGACAGAAATATCTCCCTCTCCCTTCATTCTTATGCCTTCCTACACAAAATTGGACAGATTACAGGACGTATTTCTCTACACTGTCATGCTGTAGCTACTTTAAACCAACTAGCAGCCTTGCTAGCCTCCTGTTTAAATGAAACTGGATCATATAGCGCTAGTTTAGTCAACACCAAGTAACTGGATACTGAGGTTCTCTTTGAGCATTTTTATATATATTTTTTATAAATATTGAAAATTTGAAATGGAGTGAATTCCTTCCACCCGGCTAGCCGCATGGTTACCATGATAAAGAGGCTGCGAAAGGTTATTAAACAACTCTGATTGGTCAGGTTTGTTCATGGACATTTTGTACAACCAATCATTTGCTGCCATCTGTTGCCATTGAATCTTTACATAACTTTTTAATATATTAAAATTTTGGTGGCAAAAATCAAACATTTAGCAGCACAAATGATTGACACAATTCTTGTTCAATCTAAAGAATGTGGAGGTGTTGGAGGGGGCGGCACTTCACTGTCGTCTTGGTATTCTATATGTTAGGATTGGTGCTTCCTTGTGTGGGCGAACATCATCGTATATGCTGCCCCCTGGCTCTATCACACCTCACCGTGCTTCTTATGCCATGGTACTAAATCACCGCCACATGCAACACAAACAACAACCAGTCTGTTACGAAGTGAAAATCTGTATTGTGCAGACAATAAATAGTGCTTACAAAGGAATTTCTCTGTCTTGTCCACAGACAAGATTTCTGTTCAAGAAAATGTACACTGTCGATACGAAATTCATCAGTGGAATTGGTAAGACTCGGACACGGCTCGGGGAGGCAGCTACTGGTGCTGGAGCGGGACTGGTCGACTCGGTCACATGCACGTCTCCCCCCAGCGCCGTCAAAAAGGAAGTCTTTCAAAAGAGTGTTTACAAAAAGAAGTCTGTTTGTCTAAATCCATGACCTCAGTCCGTCCTCCTCCTCCGAGCAGGTGTGGTGAGGGCTGACATGTTCCTCTGAGCAGGAGCTTGCTGCATGCGGCTTTGTCTACCGGCAGATCCAGTTCTAGAGACATAGCCTCCAAAGGTTCGCTGAACCCAAATATCAGGATACCCACTGACTGTGGGCCAGGGTGCTGGAAGACTCTGTGAAAGGTCTTCACCGACAACCAGGTTTAGTTTAATTCAAGCAACTCTTCACAGAAGAAACCTTTCTAAGGCCGGTGGAACCTGCAAGGAGGAGAGGAGAGTGTAAGCGAAAACATTTGCTGCGTTGTTTCTTCTATTATTAGCTCAATGGACACTGCTCCCAAAATAAGAAGGGGTTAGTGTAAGCACAACCCCTGCTAATTCAGGTTTTTTTCTCCAGCTACAAGCCGACATCAGCAATACGTAAGCTATATATGTGAGGACATTCATTATTGTGGAGACACGTGCAAAATGGCATAACTTTTTAATCCCGTGGGGTCTGGACGAAGCTAAATTTAGGCTGTGCTCTGCAGGGTCTGCACTCATTGATCTGGAACTGTTGGATGATGCGCTTTAGAGTCTTGGCACAATGTCACATTGACACTTTTAAACCAGTAGTTTCAAACTTTACATTACAGAAGCAAACCAGGGGAGTAAATTTAAAGTTTAGCTCAGGGGCCACAAACAGGGCCGGACCAGTAACAGCATAACACCTGTATAAAATGACAACACCACCTTTTTCCATTTGTTTTACTACAAAGAAACACAAGCACATCATTAAGATGTTTACATTTAATAAACTATCCTTTTAGAAATTACAACCTGAACTTTATAAAGAAAAATCTTTCACATTTACATCATTTTATTTAATTTATTTAGATATTTTGTTTCTATTTTATATCTTTTATATATGTTCTATACATGAAAACATATAAAATAAAATTTCTTATTTAAATTTAGTTGATAAAATTTTCTATATTTTTAAGTAAATTCCATTAAGTTAATATACATTAAATATATTTCATATTCTATTATATACTTGATATTTCTAATTCATATTTCTATATAAACATGTTTTATTTGTATTTTATTGATATATTTGAGTTATTTGACGTATTTACACATTTGTTACAACTTCCAGATCATAATGCATCTAAAAATATCACCAAACATTTAATCCCAGGATTCTGGAACTGAAAAATACAGCGTTTCATATTATGATCAGATAACTTGCAGTTATTTTAAATGAACATACGTGTACATTTCCACATGTGTGTAGTAATCCTGACCACCTGACTCACCTCATCATACAAACTCATGTCAGATCTATAATATAAGTAACAAGTTGTCTCCCTTTTTTATTTTCTTATATACTCCTGGAGTTTCTCCTAAGGAGTGTGTGTACCCCACTTAACACTGGATTAAAACACAAACAACATGTAAGCGAGATGATGAGAAAGGAAAGCTGACCTTGTCAGATGCTTGCTCGAAGAATGAACTTCCATCTCGTTGCTTTTGAACTCGTTCAGCTCCTTCCTGATCGCTGCCTGCATGTAAAAACAATCAAACATGCAAGCTCAGGTGAGGGATGCAGCCACTCAGGGTGGAGAGGCATCTGTTGTGTGATTGCACATTATGTAAGCTGGCTGGGTTTGTGAGGACAAGTGAGAGCGAACTGAACAGAATGCAATAAATCGGCTGTCTGTGGTTTATTAGCCCAAAAGGTGGACATAAGCAAAGACAGATTTCAATTACTACAGCAATAGTTTCCAACATGTGACTCACTTTTCACAACTTTTTGTCAGAACGTGTAATGTTTAAAAAGCCAGTGGTCCCAATCTGTGTTAGAGACAGATGTGGGTTCTGATCAGGTACCTTGTCTGCGGCCGACAGCCTGGTCCAGGGCTTATCTGCACGCCTGTCATAGTCCTGAGCTTTGGCCACTTCCACGTAGTCGCTAAACCGAATCAGAATCTTCCTGTCGCGCAGCTCATCCACCGTCGGTCGCTGATTGAGCTGCAAAGCACCAACAAACTGTCAGTAAAAGCTCTCATGCATTAAAAGAGACTGTTGATAGAATAAATATCAGAAAACAGCAGCGGTTTATGCATGGTCTGTTGTGACTAGTCAACAGTTTTGCTCCAAACGTGGAGTTAAATGATGCAACTTTCCAGGAAATTACTCGAACTGAAGCATCTGCCTACCTTTCTATTCAGCCGCTGTTTGATTTCCCTCCTCTCCTCCTGCTCGGTCTGGTCATTTCTCTCTGTTAACACAAGACAAAAGACATTTATCAAACAGTCAAAACGATCCAGTCCTTTAATTAGAAATTCCTGGGATATTTCCATTCCCTTAAACACTTCTGGTTCTATCAGCCGGGCTAACACGTCTGACCCTTCTGAACTCCAGCTGACCTGCTGTCTCATTTGGTTTTAATCTTTCTCTGGTTTCATTCTAAAGGATGTTTAGTGAACTAAATTTAGAGATTAAAACCAACCTGGAACTTGTCACCATTTAAGTGAATGAAGTTCTTTGCATGTAACAAAAACACATTAAGTACGCGCTTGTTTGTTTGTTTTAGTGGTGAATGTGAGTCATGCTGAGACGAACACGTGTTGCTGTGCATGGGAGGACGAGGACAGCTGCTGAAAGCTGACAGGTGGCCCGACTCAGTGGGAGACAGATCACAGCGAAATGTCTTTACGTGGCTGTTTCATAATTGTTCTGGACTGTAAGAGAAGCAGGTCAGTATCACAGTTAGCAACAACCTGAACTCTTCATCCTGCAGAGGCGTTATTGTTAAATATTAGACTATTAAACAGCAAATCTAAGCCCTGACAAATGACTGTAGGAGCAGTATACGGACTCTGTGGGGACATTTAAAACAAAACAGTCATTTATCTGCCAGCTTTTCTTCTTTAAAACAAAAAAACAAGCTGGAGCATCTCCAAACAAAAACACACGTATTTACAGATGAATTAAAATAGAAACTATACATCTATTTTTTAAAGAAATAATAAAAAACAGGTTAACTTATTTAAATCCTTGTTGATTAGGTTCTTGTCCTGAAATTAGTCTTAAAAGCTCCAGATATACAATTTTAAATTAAAAACTTCAAAAAATGAATTGCATAAAAAAATTAATAACAATTTTAAACATTTGGGTTAATTAATTTAAATCCTTGCTCATTCATTTTTGTGTCATGAAACAAATTATTTAGTTATTTGATCTTATTAAACATCTAAAAATGAATTAAAAACAAAAATTAAATAAAATTAATCAGTTTAATTAATTTAAGTCCTTGCTCATTGCATTTTGTGATAAATCGTTTATGTAGTGTTAAAAAGTTTAAAATAGACCATTTGAATAATGAAATAAAAACCTTTAACTCAAACATGTACTAATAAAATAAATCTAACCAGACCATTTGAAAATTCAATATTAATATTTATATCAAAAGTATTTTAGTAGTTTTTAAAGGGTAAAAATAGCATTTTTAGAATATATTTAAATAAATTCCAAGAATATTGGAACATTAAAGTCCGCGTGAAGTTACCCTCACGTGCGGTAAACGTGGCAGTTTGTTGTCTTTTTGCCGGCATCCATCGTTGGCTCATCTACTTACGCTTCAGGATGTTGCGGCTCTCCAGCTCCTCCACCGCCGGCCTCTGGCTCAGCCTCCTGCGGAAGAAGACCAGAATTACGTTCTGGACCATGTTGACCGTCCCACGGCTCCCACGGATCCCACGGCTCGCGGCGGCGTCTTCTGCGCTGTACTTTCCTGCCCAGCTACTAGCACTTTAAACGCGCGAGCCGCCGTGCCGAGCACCGAGATCCGCTCATCCAAACAGCCACAAACTCCACGTCCCACCTCGACTTTCTTTTGCTGTCAGAGCGCCTTTGGCTCCACATCGGGGACAGAAAACGTCGGGCTGCGCGTCGCACCGCACGCGGCAGACGCCAGTTCGGTGTGAGGAAGGTTAAAAAGGGAGAGTTTCCCCCGAGAGAAACACGAGTGTAGCGGCTGAGGTGTGTAGGCAGCGGAGTGCTGAAAGGACTGACTGTGATGCAGCATCGCCTGCCTCTTTTTCACCACATGCTCTTTTCTGATGGGAGGGGTGGGACTGAGGAGGAGATTCCCCCACGCGCGCGCGCACATTAACCGGCTGGAGCAGAGGGAGCCGCTTCGCTGTTATGGCAGATCAAATAGTTGTTTCTATTTCAATCCTAATAGCACAAATATGCACATGCAGTATGCTTATGGGATGAAAGCAGCTTAAAAAAGATGAAGCAACAGATGTAAAGAATGAGGGAAAGAGGACATCAGCAAACAGGCAGCAGATTTACAGCTTTTTTATTTCTCTATCTGAATAAACGAACACTTCATGGCAACTGGTGGGTTATGTAGCTCACTGTAGACCAGGGTCTCTGTGGCAAGCGTGCTCTCTATTGCTGGAAAATACTTCATGTTTTTTTTGTTCTTCCAGTCATTCACAATAAGATGATGAGCCCGATTACATACACACCAAAAACCTGATGTCTGGTGGGCTGGCTGTCATCACTAATTTCCTGAATGGATTCGAATCACAACAGCTTGTTTCAATTAGATTTTGATTAAAACCAATTCACTGATTAATTTACAGCTAAATGTCTAACAACACATTTTTCTTCACTATTAAAGATGTTCTCAGATCATTTTTTCTTTTTCTCTTTCTCTAAAACACCGAGCCTGTTTACGTGACCATCAGAAAATATTTTCTTTTGAAATACATCACAACGTGGACGACTCAGAATCGATGCAAGTTGTTAAAAACATATTTTACAACTGTTATAACACAGTGAGCCTGTTTACATGAACACCCAAAATCTGATCAGGTTTTCCAGCTGTCAGGGACAACCATCTGGATCCGGTTAAAGATGTGTGTGAGGTGTGTATGCACAAATAAACTGATGTGGATCAAAGAAACAAACTCTGGTCCCCCACAAACGTAGGTCTTGGTTCGCTTATAGCAAATCAAACACAAGAAGCAGACTTAACACAGGGCATTGTGGGTAAACGCAACCAAAACAGGCACGTGTAGGACGACAGCAAAGAAAAAAAAAGCGGGAAGTCAGAGTATAAACGAAGTAAAACATTCACATGTAGACTATTCTGCAGCTTATTAGCTCTCACATTAGCAGCTACCGCTAAGACGGGTGTCGCCATGTCCAGCATTGAGCAGATGTTTTAAAAATAACAAGTATTTGCATCACTACGTACACACTCCGAAAGAAGTCTGAGAATGGACTGAAAAATGTGAACGAAGATCTTTTGAATCTTCCGATCAGATTATTACAATAATGCTGAGCGACAAATATCTGGTGAGAAACCTGCTTACAGATTTCTCCTGAGTCCTGTGATGTCTGCGTGCATGTCCACCTGTTTATCGGATTTATTTAGATTTTTTAACATCGTGATACAAAAAAAACTGCATCACTTCCGTCTTTTCAGCGGAAGACGTTAAAAAGGAGAGAAAAAATGAGCACCTTTACATCAACTCCCTCAGCTTTAGGACGGTTTGGCCAAACCAGATTTAGTCTCTGTCACCCAGCATTCACAAAGACCGAAATGTCAGGATTCCTCACAAAACCTCCCCCTTCCCTCACAACACTGTGTCACTAAATTTGCCAAAGAGCTGTCAAGGCAGGGCTGAATTCAACAAACACAGAGAGGTAACATTACGCTGACGCTACTCACATCTTTTTAAAAAGACAACAATCTCCTGGAAAACGTATCCACAATGGAGAAAGACTAGTTCAACAAATACATTTGATTGCTTGTTTTTTGTTAATAAATTAGACAAAAAAGCCAAAATAACAGATAAAATAACAAAATAACAGATTTCTGTACGTCGTATTATCATGTTATTATGTAGGTTAGATTAGAATAAGAAGAAATGAACCGTTGCAGCCTTCCTATCCATAACCCACATTCCCCGGCTCTTGGCACCATTTATGCCTCAGCTGATGCTCAGTGCGTTTGTAGGGCAGATCTGAGAGACCGGCCAGCTGCCCCGGGGTAGATTTACTGAGCGAGCGGCGAGATGCACTAATGTGCTGCTGGACAAACTCTTCTCTGAACTGAAGGAGGTCAGGTCAAGTTAACCGGTCACAACTCCCCTGACAGAGAGGAAAAGGAGCTGGTAATAAAATGAACTTTCCTGGTCCCGCTGAGAAGAGTCAGGTCAGAGTGTATTGATGCCAGCTGATGAGACACTGACTGGTGGTTCACACCTGAGCGGGGACAATGAACACACTAATGAAAACATAGTGTCTTTTACCAGAGCGGGTTCACTTTATCCTTCACATAACTCAAGACTACAGACCTTTTTTATTCTTAAGTATAGAAAATTTTGCATTTTTTTTAGCATGTTAAGTCTATATTCAATACGATTTTGCTGCATCCCTGCACAAACTTTCATTTTCACTGTGAATCCTGATGAGTCTGAAGCCCGGGTTACACGACGCTGCTTCCACACAAGAAGCAGATTTCTTCCTTTGCATCTTTGAAAAAAATGCATTTACACAACAGTGGAATGAAACTTATGTCTGTGCAGGAGAAAACGCAGAGAGGACTAGAAACCATGAAGCGCACACACCAGGCCTCTAGTGGGCAGTGAAACTTTGCAACGACACACACAGGTGTGCAGCAACCTCACAAGACCGCACAACACAACAACAGAAGCGTCACGTGTCAGCTGCTAGTTATCTGGAGCCTGTGACCTCTGCATCAACGCTGATGGCATAAATACTCCACCAGAAACAGGTTCTGCTTCAATGGACCAAAGAATTTAAAAAGATGCAGACGGAGGTCCGCCATTATTGTTGTGCTTTTCGCGGGGAAGCAGGGTCTGAGTGCTCAAAAGTACAAGACATCACCATTGCCAAAAGACTCCACTTCCAGTTCACACTAACGGGACTCGCCTTGCGGTGCGAGAAAATTTCACCCCAGAGGCCGATGGCAAATCTTTGCAGTTTTATCCACCCAAAGCTCTGTTACCATGGAAACAAGAGGCCACAACGCAACAAAACTTTTACTGTCTCAGTGTTGTGGTGCAAACATGGCCTAAATTCCCACCCAACAGACAGCGACACCAATTACATTTATCCAAAAATATTTAAATGTGCCCTTCTCAGCTCACAAAGCAGGTCCCCTACTGTGTTAGAACACTGCACTTAGCAAGTGAAGCCACAGCTGCCTTACATGTGCATATCTGTTCATTTGAAATGCAACTAGAGATGAAACAGGCTGGTTTTGTCATGCAACCTGGAAGATCTGATCACAAACTGAAGCCTGCTAAGTGTAAGTGTTCACACCTGGTATTTAAATGCAACCCTGCATGTTTTCAGTGACCTGCTCTGCAAATAAACACTGACATCACAGAGTCTGATGGGCAACAAACAGGACATCACCGATAGTTTTGTACAATCAACAGTAGCTCAGAGATGAGAACTGAATTGTTACTGAGACATGAACATGATTCAGACCTGCCCCAGTCTTTCAGCAGGTTTTCTTTTAAATTAACATTTCAGTAGGTTCAGTTATGCAACAGGACTGATACAAGAGAGGAGAAGGAGCAGAGAATAACTGAATAGGGATGCAGAGCTCAAGAGTCAGCTTGGCTGCACAAGGACACACAAGCCGAGGAAACAGCTAAAAAACTGAAAGAGATATGTGCTCAAACTAAGGTATTACCTTAATGCCTTACCTAACTTTTTTAATACAAGGATTTGGGAAAAACTATTACGGCAAGAAATGAGGTGGCTGCAATTATGTAATGTAAAAGCCGTTTATTGACTATAATGTATATAAATAAATCAGCATTGCACTGTGTTTGGAGTAGTTAAGATGACAGCTGAATTACTGGTTTTCTGATGATAATTTGATAATTTAGCATTTATTCTGCCTGAAAACATTTAAATGCCGTTTGGAGCATTAAGATGTTAAGAATCTGCGAAATGATGACACTTTTTAATGGATGATTTAATCTAAAACAACTAACCTACACTGCTTTGGAGCAGGTTATGTGTTCAGGAAGTGTTACCATAGTGATCCAGCAGGTTAAAACCTCCGGTGGTGAAAAGTGAAGCCTATGTTGAAGTGCAAAAAATTGCAGTTCCCCCCTCATCCACTAGGGGCTGGCTCCAAAACAGAGCAAATCCCCATAGACTCCCATGTTAAAAAGACCAACTTCACAGTAGAAATTAACATGTTTTAGTGTTAAAATCCATTTTAGGATTAATAGGTCAAGTTTACCTTCAAGACGACTGTGAGGGGGGTGAATTTTTTTCTAGCTCATCCGTTAGGATGTTATTTAATTTTGAAATTCGGCATAATTAGGGGCGTGTCTTTTGATTGACAGGTATCCAATATCCTTGGCAAGAAGGGAGAGCATAACACAACAGAGGTTTTTAGTCGGCTAACAGTGCGCCTTAGCTTTAGCCTGCCTACCTTCATTAGCCAGTTAGCTACCGTTAGCTCCAGGTTAGCTCAGTTAGCTCTTAGTGACAGGCAGCTCGGAGTTTGATGGGTGTTAATCAACCACCCCCACCTTCACAGTCCCACTCAGCTTCACCACTTTGCCCATTTTTGGATATTCCAGGAATAACTACACGCGTGATGCTGCCAAGATGACAATGGTGGGAATGAGCTTAATTTTTTTTTTTAACTTTATTTGAACAATAATGGCACAAACATTACTCATAAGCAAAACAAGTTGGTGTTAGTAAACTGAACCTGAGTAAGGCCACTAGTGAGCTTCAATTCAGCTCTTCAGAAACCTATGGGTGACGTCACGGAGGCTCCGTCCATCTTTTTTATACAGTCTGTGGTTAAAACACACCAAGTACACGTCCTCAGGCCTACATATGTGACACAAATTACCAGTTTAACCAGAACCAAAGTGGGAGCCCTAATAGCAGGCACGTTTTGGTCTCAATCGGGCTAATTTTGGCACTGGCCAGTGCCGTAACTGAGGAGTTCCTAAAACAATAAAATCAATTTTTAAAAAAAGATACGTTTATTTTGACAACAAAGTATCGGAAACACAAGAACATCCTAAACAAAAGTAGCTCTTAGTGTATAAACCCACTGGAAAACTCTGTGACTGCGTCAGCATGCAGAGTGTGAGGAATGAGGAGTAAGAAGATGAGCGTGATCATGCAAATGAGATCACGCCTCTATGGAGGGTAGAGGCAGAGTAGGGTGGCCCAGAGACCCGGGTGATCAGCAGCAATCCTGGAGCATGAACCCCAGCCACCCCACCATGAAGACAGAAGACTGGTTTAAACTTGGGTTCAGAAAGAGGGTGCCTAGCCACTGCGACAGGGGTATACGCGACTCCTACAGGATCAATCAAGAGCAGTAAACCTGTGCTCATAACCGCTTTGTTAACTGTTGCTGCAGATTTAAAAATGAACAACATCCTGGAAACCTTTCACTGCAGTGCGTCATGTCAGGGGGAGAAGGTGGTCCTTCAATGTGGCCTCGGACATATTTGCATGGCCACAGATGTCCCAGACCACCACCGAATGTTGCCTGAACGATTTGATCAATCAGTCCATACTGAGTGGTTCACATCCCACTCTCAGTTTGGGACCCAGGTTAGCACTAGGTCTGAACAGGACCAGACACTTGATCGTTAAAACAAAGACGTGTCTTTGAGAATGAAATAAACTGCAGTTGTCAGTGGCAGCTGTAACTCTGAGGTGAGTATCAGATGGAAATCGGCATTTGGTCTGCAGCCATGCAAAGGAATGAAGTGGTGGATGGCACACAGAGTGCAGGTTTAAAATAAACCTCCTGCTGTGTGATGGCTTCAGCTGTGACTGGGACCACTCAGGGCTTAAAAACAAGACCGACAGACACGGCAACACCGAAAACTGAAGCGAGTCGACATGCTAAATGGAGCAGGGCTGTAGTGTGATCTGTGGTCTGCAGCAGAAAACATTTCAGGTCAATAACATTTTCCTCAGATCACAGAGTAGTTCACATCAGCTGCAGACCAAAAAGCCTGATCAGATGGATGCAACGGTAGATAAAACAGCCAGTGGATTACAACAAAAACAATAAGCGAAAATGAGTCAGTGTATTCCTGTTTAGCCAAACAAACCCTAAGGGATCTTGTAGTTGGAGCCACCTGCAGTGATCGACAGTTCAACCATCATCACACACTTGGTTTGATCAGAGGTAAAAGTTCCTTGTTTGTTGGAGAACTCACTAGCACGTCAAACCAATGAGCCGTCTGCCAAGAGCAGGGGCTGATGGGAATGTCAGGCCAGAAAAACACGGAGAAGAATAGGATGAGTCAGATGCCATGGGCTGGGCGGCGGCCTGCAAGTGCCCATTGAGGTGTGTCCTAATCCCTCGTTGCTTCCCCTCAGTGACAGAGCCTGAGGAGGCAGTGGCCCAGTCGGATGTGGAGTCTGAGTTGGTGGTTTGGGGGGGGGGGGGGGGTCGCTGCCAGGAATAATTAAAGGAACCTTCTTGATGGTAGCCAACCAGAAGCTCACCATTTATGTAACTCAGCTGTGATTTAGGACACGTTGTGTTGACCCAGATGTTACTAGCTCACAATAACATAAAAAGAGTCCACCAAAGATGCTGGCTGGACATTCCAATCCAACACCACCTACCATTCTACATCACAACAGCAAAATATATTAAAGTAAACCTCCTGCAAGTACCTTGTAAAACTTTTCAAAAAGTTTTGTGTACTATTAACGAACAACACATTAAAAGACTCCTACATCAGAGCCTGAATCAATTCTTCTTCTGGTCAGTTGTTTGTCTCCAAAGCTTTGCCCTCTGCAGCAGGTCAACAGATCTGCTGAGAGATCACGTCTGGGTCCTGAACCCCCTGCTGGGGAACAGTGTGGAGAAGTGACTTAAAATAGTGCGGTGCCATTTCCACCACTACAGGAGACTGCAAACACTATAGACTGAAACATATAGGTCTCCACTTTGCACAATGGGGAAACATCAGGCAGCTGCCAGTGCAGACAGCACATCATTCATTATGGCTGACTTTCCCCTTTAAATCCACCTCTGCTTCCCACAATTAAATGAGTGTAGAGCAGAGATGTCAAAAATGCGGCCTGGGGGTCAAAACCGGCCCACAGGATGAATTTGGTAAATGTGAAAATGACATAAGTTCAGTAACTAAAATTTTACAATGAAAGTGCCTTTAATTACTAATGTATTAATATATATTTAAATATAAAGCCTTTCCAAGGCAGGGGGATAACTTGTTCTGTGTCTTATATTTTTCTGACTTAATACATATGACTTAAGTTTTTTTATTATGAGGTGAGTCAGTCTGGTCAGGGTTACTACACACACGTGAAAATGTACACATATGCACATCTAAAAAAAACTAGCTACTGTAATCAGAACTATAAAATACTGTCTTTTTCAGTTTAAGTGCATCCCTGGCGGTGTTATAGTTTGTAAAACGTCTCTGACTCTGACGTAGGTAAGAACATAAAATATAATCCCCATGACTTATACGTTTGTTTTTAAAAAGTCACATGAACTGAAACCAGTGAAGGGAGAAGCACCTGGTCTAAAAAGATTGTTCATGCATATATTCATTATATGTTGCATGTTGATGGAAGCGACATGAAAGCAGAGCTAGCATACTGCTTCTTCTGTAATAGTTTTTATGTGGTTTGTACCCTCCCAGTGAGAATTACATGTTTGGTGTTACATTGTAAAGCGTAGCTGTTTTAGTGTCAGCCATCAGCCATGGGAGGTTAAATTTAGGCTCAGGTGTGCTTTGAGATAAAAATTAGCATTTGCTTCAGCACATGAACCATGAACAATTTCATCAATTGAACATTCTGACTGTTAATAATCATTATTAGAAGATTCCTGCTTGAAAATGACAATAAAAAAAGTAGATTATTTCTCTGCAAGTACAAACTGTGTAAATAATCTTGGCATTAAAGCGAAAGCTGAAATTTGCTAAAATATGTGCCAAATTTCTAATCATATATGTGCAAACATTACCTTTTAATGTCCTGTGTGGCAAAAATCTGCTCCATCTCTGATCATGTAGTTCAGATCGACTGACTGGCCACCAGCATTCATCCAGTCATTCATGTCCAGTAACACAAACAACATGGCTGCATCTTCAGCTCACTTAAACAGAGAAAGGGACTGAATTTAACTAAAGATGCAGCAGATTTGAGAGATAAATGTTTCATTTTAGTACTGATAATGCTCTGGACTGGGGCTCATACCTTGGTCACACTGCTACAATACGGTATCTGTTTATCTATAGACAATGAAAGTTGCACATGCGCCACGGGTCACGTCTGATCACCAGGAATCTAACCCTGATTTGGCCGTGGGTTAGACTGAAGAGGAAAAAAAACAATGCTCAGAGTGGGTGCAGCCGGCTTTAAGACGTCTGACATTTCAATTAGAGGGTGCTAAAATCCAGATCCCCAGAATAAAAAAAAACCCATTGTGCAACATTAATTACTACTTGTGGGACGAGGAAGGTGGATACTGGTGACAACATGTAATTTGAGGATTTTGCTTCATGCCATATATGTACAAGCCGGGTTATCCACTTCTTCTCCAGCTGCTTCACAATATCAGTCGACTCCAGCTCTGAAACTGTGATGCTGCTCACAGCAGAAGAAGAAAAAGCTCTTCTGTTTTACATATTAGATATAAGGAACTGTGCAACCCTTTAAAGTTTTCTGAAGGTCTTTCAAAGTTTTTTCTTTGGATACTTGCTGCTTTTTTACTTGTTTTGATCTCAGTCTTTGTACCTGACCATTTACACAGTAATGTGGCCTCACAGATGAAGCACATAAAAAGGTAAACAACTCAGTACCAGTGTTGGGTCAACTCATAACCGACAACTTTACATCTTTCTTACAGCTCTTTTTGCCACAAAGATGCATGGTCGTCTAATGACTGGAAGGTTGGCTGTTTGAGTTCCGCTCCCACAGTCGAACTGTGTCCTTTATGACCAACTCATTATCCTTTTTTCACATTTTTTTAGGGGGGGGGGGGGGGTTTGTGTTTTAGATGTATTACGATGCAGACGTGGATGATTCGTAATCAATGCACGAATCTTTAAAAAAAAAAAATTTTAAACTGTTAATAACACAATGTTGAGGAACCCAAAAGGTGGAAGTGTCACGATTATGGACTTTATGCTGGTGTTTTTTGGGTTTCTGGTTATGTTTAGTTAGTTTTTTCCACTTCACCTGTGTCTTGTTATTCCCTCAGTGTATAAGTACCCCTGGTTTTCTGTTGTTCCTTGTCGGATCCTCATCATTATTTCATCACCATTCATGGATGCCTGTTCCCTCTGGTTTCTGTTTTGGAAATAAACCCTTTTTACCTGCACCAATTCTGCCTCCTGCCTGCAATTGGGTCCTCACCTCCTCCGACGCCCGCCATTCATGACAGGAAGTAAAATTGTGAAGTTCAGCGCCCGGACCATCTGTGGCGTGCACGTAACAGACATGATGGCTGAAGGTGAAATCCAACCGGCACCCTCTGCATTACAAGCTAGCGTGTGGAAGTAAGTGTTTGGAAAATCGGGTATGTTTGGGAAGGTGTGAATGAACAGACAAACTCTGATGCCGATCAAAGACGCGAACTCTGGTCCTCCTACAGATGTAGGTCTCGGTTTGCTCTGAAATTCACGCTGCATCTGTCGCTTCTCTGCACCGACGTTGCTGGTTTGTTATGCTAGAGTGTGCAGTGCATCTTGGGTAACGTAAAGTGAAGTAGGTGTGGTGCTGGGGAAATCACATAATCAGAGCAAGTTCACGTTCAAGTTCTTTCTTTGCAAATACGTTTCGTTCAGTTCACACTCACAGAAACGTGTTTAGTTGACGCATTCTTTTGAAGTTTTTCATGCAGGACACCGGAGACCAGCTTCTTAACATGAAAAGATAAAGAGTAGAGAGAGTTAAAACTTCAGCAGCTATCACTTTCCTTTAGATGTGAAGTGAACTTCTGTTGCCCACAGCTGGTGGAAACTACAGCCTGATTCTTTCATGATTTATTCACCTTTCAGACCAAAGTAGGCCAGGCCATACTTGTGAGACAGGACTTCTACCTCGCTGTTGTAAAAGCTGAGCACTCAGACTTTCTGGTTTAGAGAGTGGTCACTTCCCCCGCTGTAGATAAAACAGACAAAAGAAGAGGGAAGAAAATCCTGATGGAGGCTGAGTTAATGTCTCATCTAGGGGAATTGGGGTTATGAAAATGAAAATATTCCCCGTCATGAGGAACGACAGCTGGTTAAAACGACTGCTTCGTGTAATTCAGTTCATCCTGGGTGTGCTTCAGCCTTGACTGAGTTTTCATCTTTCTCATTTTTGTGGCGCCCTGTCCAAGCAGACTGGAGGATTTTCTGTTGAAGTAACTGCATAAAGAGGGACGAGCTGCAGTTAAACTTGCAGCTCTGGGATTCCTGAATGCTCATGCTGCCACCCTGCAGTCAGCTGCTGTGGCCCATGCAGTTCTGAGATATTTATAGCAGTCTTGGACAGCAGTTGTGCTTAGCTGCTCCATCCTGCTTCACACAGCGAGCTGTGGTGTCAGCAGAAATCAGTCTATGTGTCACAAATATCCAATTATTGGTTCCTCTCGGGTTCAGTGGACTGAAGGCAAACACGGAGTAGGTCCCTGTCAAAGTCTCGGCTATGTGTCCTCCTTCCACTTCCTGTAGTAACTCTCCTGTCACATCAGTTTTATCTGCAGACATTTCGCTGAAATGGACCTGACAGCAGAATTCATGTTATTTGGTTTTACAACTAAATTAGCTTCCTGTATGTGAAGAGCAAAGAGGGCACAAGTTTCATAGAGTGCCTATTTCAAGTAGAAACTATGACAGCTTCATACCAAACGTTGAGATCAATGGAGTCACTCATTTTAGTTCCGGTCCCTCAGTTAGCGCAGACTGATCTCCAGAGGGCCGGACCAGTGAAAATAACAGCATAATTACATATGAATAATAAAAACTCTGAATGTTTCTCTCTCTTCAGAAAACTCGCTAAGTATAACGACAAAGTACCGATCAGCACCCGTTTAGCTGAGCTCTGATGTGTGCATCAGTTTAACCGGTGTTGGGGAAGTTGTGCACTGACAAATGTTATTTAGAATTATGTTTCTAAAATAATTTTTATAAGTAAAATTATTTGCATTTATAAAATGGATAAATTATAGAAACTTTAAAATATGTTTTTCATGCTAAAATATTAAAAATATACATTTTTATTAAATACTTTACATTTTATTATATAATTTATATTTATCGTATTTAATTAATTTTTATTTATTTAGCATTTACATATCAACTCATTTGCACGTGCATTACAACTTCCAGATCTCCAGAATCACAAAACATTTAATTCCAGATATCTGGACCTGAAAAATCCAGTATTTCACATTATAATTAGAGGAACTTTTCTAGATCTAGAAGTTATTATATATGTACATACGAGTACACTTCTACATGTGTGTAGAAATCCTCACCACCTGAACTGACTCAACTCATGAAGTGATGTCAGAGCTATTATGTAAGAGGAGATAGAACAAGTTATCCCCCTGCCTTGGAAACATTTTGTATTTAAAACATGAAACCTCATGTGGACAAAAGAGAAATTACAGTTACTTTTATTAAATAAACTGCAGCTAATTTTTCACATTTACCAAATTCCTCCTGTGGGCCATGCTGGACACTCTGGCGGGCCTGTTTTGACCCCCGGGCCGTACTTTGATACCCCTGGTCTAGACTGAACCATGAAGGTCAGACAAGCTAATCTGGTTAAACGTCCAACTGTGCTGTGCTTATTTATTTGTGTTACTTTTTGTTTCTGGGGGGTTGTTTTTGTCCTTTGACCTTTGGAGTCCTGGACAATGTGGAAAAACACCCTGATGACTCGGTGTTATCTCACTGGCCCCGAAAACCTTTTATCAGTATAATCAGCTAATCTTTTTTTCTGTTGTTGTTTGTGGAAGGCTACATTTAGTTGTTTAACATGCTCCTTTAGACAGAAAATTGCTGACTCATCTTTAATTAGAAGTGATGGCTTCTTGTTGTTTTGATGCAGCCAACATTTAAAAAAGTACTTGTTTATGTAATAAAGTCTGTCTTAAAACAGAGAGACACTGCTGGTTATTAATGAGTTAATGTGTTCCACCTTTTACTGATAATGTAATAATTTTGGCCATTTTAAATGTAATAAAACCAATAATGTAATAAGCTTTATGGTTATGTTACTGGTCTGGTATTAATAAAAAATGACTGAAAATGTAATAAATAAAGTTGATAATGTAACGATGAATAAACAGGACTGCATTTCCTGGAAATAAAAGAGTTTTTGCCATTTTTTTGGCAGTTTGCGCATAAAAAAGTGATATTAATTAATCATGGTAATGTACTATGCAGCATTCTTTTCACACATTTATGGTTTTGGGAGCTAATTCCTGAAACATAGGTTGGCTCACAAACTGCAGTACTTCAGTCGTCACCATTACTAAAATACAAGTAGTAGCCATCTCTCCAAGTCTCAAGAGCTAAATTCTTAGGTAAGACCTTAAAATTAGACCAGGCCTTAATCCATAGTCTATCTAAAATCAGTGGTTATCTCTGTTATCAAACTATGTGTAAATAAACCCTCCCCATTAACCCAAATGCTAAAAAATAATTTCAAAACATCTACTTATCTTCCCTTATATAACAGCCCCTCTTATCTGACTGATTTCAGTTACCCATGAATGGTCAGCAACAGGACCATCACATGACAGGTAGAGGGTAAAAATCCAAACAAATAAACAACCTTTCTAAGCCACATTTATTCTTATTCATTATGCCCTCTCACTACTTCATGGCTGGCCAAGCAGATAAAATAATCAGCAGTCTGTGGAGAGTCATAATAATAGAACAATATCCTCAGCAGAGGGCACAAGCTGGGGATGCCGTTCTAAAAACTCATAAAAAGTGATGGATATGTAGAACAATGCAGTAAACTGTGACCAGCTCTCCTGAGGAGCCCTGCACCATGGTGAGGACATTTCAATCAGAGGGGATGGGGGCGAGGGAATGCAATTTCTCTAACAGCAGGGACTGAGCGGAGGAAAGGGAAGCTCAGCAGTGACGTAAACAGGCCATTGATTATGGGCCCTGATGCACCATTCTGCCGGGGACAGCTAAATTTAGAAACAGAGGGTTCCCTTCTGCTATTCTGGGTCTGCCTACTGCTCTGCATTCTGCTGCAGAGCGATGCCATATGATTGCCAGTGTTGCATCGCACCACGACGACGTTAGCTTATTAAAAGGTATTAAAGCCATGTTCTATGTCCTTATTCCTCACAGAAACATGAACACTACCCACTACTTCTCACATATCCTTTCTACTCTGTGCTCAATGTGTAAACGATACTCCAAAGCATGCTTTTCACAAGAAAAGATGACCCACAAAGGGAAAAAAATTCCGAGCCAGGAGCTTCTGCAAGTCACAGTTCAAATGAGAACAGGAGTAAAGATTTTTGGTTAGCACAGTAACTCCAGTTAGTCACTTCTCTTGGTGCCTGCAAAGGTTTTCCTCCTGATGTTTGAGCTTCCTCCCACATTACAAAGCCTTGCATGATGGGGTCAATAGAGATTGTAAACTGGGAGAAGGAGTGGGTCATTTTTAAGAAAGCTATAATCATATTTCTCTATGAAAAAAGAAGGAAAAAAGTAACTTTTTCTGTGACAGCATATACGTGGGTGTCAGAAATCACCACTAACTGAAAAACTGAACGATACTATAACTTGAGGTCCCATAGATTCAGACAGCAGATCAACCTTCTACCTCACGATCCCATGTATGAGTAAAAATACCCAGCCTCCTCATATTTATCTCCTCTGGACATATGCTGCATTCACTGGCAGTTACTTAGTTCAGCAAAACCAACACTTTGCTAATCGTTTAATATCCTAAGAAATCTTTGTTCCCATGTTGGAAGTTAGAAATTGAGACTATTATTTCATGAAAGCACATCAGATGTTCCACCGTTGCAGAAACACACCGGTGGCTTTGGGACCACTTCTGGGTTCTTCATGGGGATCTCTAAGGGTGCTTATTGATTATATTTGTGCGTCATTCCTGAGCGAGCAAAGGGACTCTGAGCACAGACTAATTATTTCTGCCCACCAGTTACTTTTTGAGTACAAAATATTTTTGGGTGAAGAATAATAGAATTTGCGTCCTCAGTGTCTAAAACACGTTTTTTCACTGTACTGTTGCTATATTAAGACCCATAAGGAGAGTTCATTTGACTTTACATAGTTAATTTCACACTAAAACACAAACATAATGATTATAAAATCCTCATTATTTCTCTGACAATCGTAGGAAGAGAATCTATATTCCTGACATTCCTAGTCCAGACTATACGTCTTCAGTGACTAATGAAAGTCTGTTAATGTGTTTTTTATTCATTTAGATGTTGGAGAGGAAATCCAGCACAGCAGCTCTAGATGGTGCTCACTTTTCATGTCAGCCCATTTCCAACAACGGGTCTGGGTCGGGTCGGGTCAGTTTGGTGCAGTAAACCCTGATTTTTGTTGCCGTTCCACACCCGACCGTACCCTTACCTGGTAAACAGGGTATCAGCAGGGTAGCGACAGATGCGTCAGCTATGCAATAGCATGATGTCATAGTGGCACAATGCCCTTCTTGAATTATAACGTAGGAGAAAGTGACCCAGAAGCAAAGGAGGAGAATGACGGACATCCAGCAGTTTCTCTTCTTTCTTCTTGTCATGTAGTTTTAAACGACTAAAAATCCACCGTATATTTAAACACTGCTGTTCCTGCTTTGTTCTAATTGCTAAAGGCTCATTTATGCTTAACGCAGAAGACGGATAAACAGACAGGAGCAATACCACCGGAAATCATGGGGGCAGTGCTGAGCAGAATAGCTGACATGCAACCAGCGAAAGAAACCAGAGAAGAAGAGGATGAAGACGGGGAAAAAAAGAAGAAGAAGAATGAAGAGCACAATTGCAGAAAGTGTGCAAGCTTTTGAAGAAAGATTATATGTGAGCGTTCAGACTGTGTTGGGCAGTTGGAAACAACTTTCTACTGGTGCATTACCACCGCCAAACGGTGTCTGAAACCAACATCAGTGCACGGGAGTGAACTCTGAGCTCAGCACTGCCCACTAGTGGAGGAATTGACTCCAGCATCGCAGCAGCAGCGTCGCAGCAGCAGCGTCGCAGCAGCGCGGTTCGCTTACTGCTCATAGATCAGTCTGACACGCAGTGATGAGCGGAGATATTTCAGCTTCACGAACAGCAACGATGTGCAGTATATTTTTTTCTAGTTTTTTTAAATACAGTGAGACTAACTGGCAGTTCTGCCAGTTTTCCCCGTCTGAGCCCCATGTTTAATATTTTTTTTTATACCTTTTGAAGGGCAATTTTGTTTACAGAACAGAGACTTTATTTTCTATCATACTTATTGTTTTTGGTTGTTTGGTTTTCATTCAGTGTCAACGAGACAGAGTCCATTTTATTCATTGTTTTTGTTTAGTTTAAAATTTCTTCCAGTTCCAGTGTAAAATGTTCTTTAGAAATTAAAGTTTATTGATCTTTGATAGGATGTACTTGCAATATTATGGCATTGTCGTTATATTAGTTGAAAATGATCTCAAAATGACAACATTATCGCTTTGCGCAATGTTATCGCAATAATTTCTGAGAAAATGAATCGCACAGCAAAATTTGTTATCGTGACAGGCCTAGAATTGACTTAACAGCAACGCAAAAGACGCAAGTATGAGGACAGCGATGTATGACACGTTTGAAACAGACTTCACTATTTACGTACATACGTGAGCATGAATAGGCCTTAAATCGCACAGAACGTGATGAATCTTTAGACCAATCAGTAGACTGTAGCGTGTCAACCCTTTAGGGTTGGATAAGTAAGATTAGGACCCTTATTAAAGGGTCACAAAACAGAGGAATGGTAATTGTTAAATACCCTGGTACCCTTCCCAATATACATATCAACCCATACCGTACCAACCTGGTCCTGTTGGTGCAAATGTAGTTTAAGAGGACAAAAACAAGGTTTCTGCAGCACCACAGGATGTTGCTTCAACACCACTGTCATTACTTTTTTGCATCTCATTTATTTGTATTTTAAACTTTTCGCTGTCATCTCATGTTAGAGAATGGAGTAATATCCATGACACAGTTGTAATAACTCATGATACATAACCTGGACCCTTCCTCCGAACTGAAAAATAAGGGTCTAAAAACTGCACCATCCTATACTGTAGAAATCCCCAACTTGAATGAGACATTTTATTAAGCCATCAACCTATAGAAATTGTATCAACTAGAAGAAAAAAAAGAAGGAATGTGTCTTTTATAAACGTTGCAGCATCAAATGATAACATGTGACCTGCTCAGAGCAAAACACAAAAGCATAAAGTCTCCATTCATTTTGAGCTGATAATCTGCACGGGGAACTGAGGTGAACGTCTCAGCATCCAGCTTCCTGCCACGTTGTCGGCTGTGTTGTACAAGAATCAAGGTAAGAACAGCTCATTGTTCTTTGCTTGTACTAAAGTCTGTTCTGTTCCTAATGCTGCACAAAAAGCTGTGCCGCCAAGGGCCCTCCACAGCACTCGAACACCACCACGAGTGCTTCATACAGGACACAGAGTGCTAGCCGCCTCCACAAACACAGCAATGTTCATTCAGCACGACTCACTCAATGCGACAGATTCAGTGTGATTCATACTGTGTGTACCAAACAAGAGGTACAGACTGGATGTTTAGAGAGCAGCTATTGTTGCTGCTGTTAGCAGCCAGGAGGGATCATGTGGTCAGCAGGATGGAGACCCTGACAGATGACACACGGTGCCACCACCCAAAACAATGGCAAGCTTCAGCTGTCCACAGCTCTGACTCCGGTCATGTGGACAACACTTACTGACCAGACGGTCAGTCAGAGCTGAATGGTGCAGCACCTGTGTGCTTTATAGACTCTGCATGAGGCACTTATTGCACAGGATTATATGTTTCTGAAACAATCTGAGAGCCGATGCCGATACCTCTGCATGCTAAGCTTCTTACAAGTGAAGGGGACATGATATGGGATTAATTAAAATCTGTTTATGTTCTTAATGGAATTTTTTTCCCTGAAATTCGTGTAGTAGTGCGGTGATAATAGATAATTTTATCACATATATATATATATATATATATATATATATATATATATATATATATATATATATATAAATATGTGTGTGTGTGTTTTTCCCATATCCTTTGGGATCAATAAGTCATCTAGCCATCTTTCCATCTGTATTCATACAGAAAGAATGTGTGGTGAGAACCTGCAGACCTCATCACACCACCAAATTTTAGGAGCAAGTTAGGCCTCACATGAAGGAAAGATAAAAAAATAAATGATAACATGGTCAACAAGGAAATGGTTGGAAGCCACTTGTTTACTGTATAAATGTTACATGTGTATGAAGGCGTTTGTTTCCATTGTTCTAGCTTTCTAGTGGTGGTACACGGGGGAAGGTCATGACAAGTGACAAGCCCCTTCCCATTTCCTTTTTGGACATAAAAAGTCTACTTAAATCATCTTGAGATTGCTGGATGTCAGACAGTAACTTACCGATGTGTCTTGTTTTTGTATTTTATATATCTGATTGAAATAAAAATCTATTCGAATCCAGCTGAGCTTTAAATGTAGGAGTGATCTGAGCCCTAACTGCTTCATCTAAGTGTGTTAGTTTGGCTTCAAGAACGTTAATTTAACCATTTCCAACATTTTCTCTTTTTTTTTTTTTTTTACCTCTTCAGGATTTTTTCCTGTATCACAGCAAACTGACTGCATCTGTAGCCTTTTCCATTCCATTCATGTTTAATATGCAAATAACATGTGTAAAGGTCTATGTACACGTGTTATTTGGAAGGAAAAAGACATGCAAATGCAAATTTCTGCCTTCTACTCACAGTTAAGTGTGTGACCTCTGGTCAGTCAGCTAAAACTCTTCTAGCTCTGAAAAGCAGGTTTATGGTTAAATTGATGGAAAAAATGCTCATAAATAAATTTGAAACAAAAGCTTAAAGCCAGTCTCTCCTCCTCTCTCATCGTCATGTGGGATATCAGCAGCTGAAGTAATGAAAACATGAAGCGAACTGTATGACCTGCTGGGACAGATCACCTCCTCTGACCTCTGTCCTAACTCTTTACACACTGTCCATAACCAGCATCCTACTGTTACATTACCCTCTCCATGACACCAAAATTGATCCCTTCCTGTTTTTATTATGCAAGAGAAGTCAGGATCCACTTTACATAAAGACTGTTTGGGATGAAGTCACAATGCTCCCCGACAGACTAAAGGCCAAACAAAAATAAAGTTCATTACGTCTTTTGCTATTCTGCAGTTACTTGCTGGAATTTTTCCACATGTGCACAGAAGCTCACATGGAAGAAAGCGTGCTAGGAGCGGCTTTGGTTATGATAACGTCACATCTTTCAAACGTGGGAATAACAACTGCGCCTTTTCAGATTGCCACACAGCTGTGAAATGCCTCGGGCGAGGGCGTAGGAAAAAAGGCACATGGAGAGGCGTGATGCCAGCCTCAAAGAAGCTGACGGGCAGTTATATTTTTATTATTATTATTTAGCCTGTGTGAATGTCACCCTGCCTTACTCATTTCTCACAGCTAAGTTACAAAGCGGGGAGTAAAAAGGCTTAGCTGTAAATTAATTAGGTTTCTTTAAAGGCTGTGTGCTCCGTTTTCCTCTCGGTGTGTTCGGATGGGAAGGGAAACCAATTTCAAAGCCAGATAGGTCATAAAATCACACCCCAGCGACATGGGAGGGGGGACCTTTATGCTGTGACCTTTACGCTCCAAAAATTATGTAACGATTATCAGACTGTTCTATTACTATTTATAGAGGACCAGGCTTTCCAGTAGCAGCTGAAGAGCTGTTAGTTTTGCTCATGTCCAAGTATTTTTCATGCTATAGCCATTCCGGTCACTCACATCCATACTGTAAGATTAGTTTCCCCACACGTGAGAATTCTTTTATTTGGTTGTTTTGGTGGTTGTGAAGCTCTGCTAAAGGGCCATCATCCTGCAGGTTTTAGATGTTTCCCTTCACTAACACACCTTATTCAAATTAAATGCATCTTCTGAGCAGCTTGTTGTCAGGTTCTGCTCACGCCTGGAGCAGAGTCAGGTGCGCTGAAGCAGGAAACATCTAAAACCTGCAAGACGGTGGCCCTCAAGGACTGGAGCTGGACATCCCTGTTATATGTCCTTATAATGTGCTTACAGGGTCAAACCTAAAAATGCTGATTATTTCTGTATTTTTTCAACAATATGAATTCAGTTAAAGACAGAACAGGAGAATAACCTCTCTTTCAACCATCTGAAAACAGGTCAACCTGAATTAAAGCACTTGGCAGCTTTCAGTGCGGTGTGAACGTGTCGCCGTCTGTACAAAAAACAAGCGAAATGTGTGAACAGCCCACAAAGTAGAAAACGTGTCTAAAAGCAGCTTCCACTTTGTGTGAGTCCAAGACGTCAAACTGTCATCTGAGCTGCTCTTTAAATGTCCAACACCACAGCGCGCTGGAAAAGACAGGAATCGAGTTGTAATGTGAAATCATTTTGTGTGTAAACAATAAATCTGGTTCTGGTCTCCAGAGGACTCAACCTCAGACTGAGCATGCCCAGAAAACCCAGCTGCTGTGTTTCTTCATAAAAGGAAGCTAATCACGGTTTCCATACATAACCCAACAAATGCGATTATATTCTGTTTTACATTCCTCCTCTGCATTTCAGAAAACCTTCTTCTACAATTAGGAATTAGACCGTTAGGCAGAGAAAAGCTGCATTCAGGGAGAGGAGCAGAACATCAATGGAAAGCAACATTTTAGGCCTAAGAGCAGCGATGTGCTGCGGTGCACATCACAGAACCAAGACATTATTTCTGCTTGCATAACACACAATGTAAAAACTGATCAGCCTCATACAACATAGGATCAGTGAGAAGGATTACACTGGATTTAACCACAAATGATTAGTCGCTGGGTAGCAGCCAAAAACCTAGAAAATGAACTTATGAACAGTGGAATGAGTAAAGTAATCCTAGGAATGAGTGAAGTAATCCTAGGAATGAGTAAAGTAATCCTAGGAATGAGTAAAGTAATATCTGGTGAGGTACTGTGCTACAGTAGAAGGTAAAAAGTGAAGCTGAGCAGGTTTCTAGGTGTTTAATTGAGGTGTTACGAAGGTAAATGTCTCAGGAAGCCATTGGCCGATGATGATGATGATGATGATGATGATGGACACCTCTATCAATGGTAAGTCAGGAGGATCCAGGGATAGCCCCACATTCACCTTAGAAAAACCATGAGGGTCCAGAAAGAAGTGAAGCCCAAGATAGTCTATGATAGGAAGAGTGAACCCTTCACTATAAAACCTCCTTCATCTCCATGGAAACCAGCAGGACCTTCATGGTTCATTTCAAACAAAGGCAGTCATAGGAGAAACGTTAGCAGAGTTTGTGTCATCGCTGTGGGACAGAAACTCTAGAGCTAGCAGCCTGAATCAGAAAACATGTTTTACTTCTGCTGGAATCAAACTTTTCACCACAAACCAGCAGAAGTAAGACATGATTTCTGGTTCTGGCTGCTAGCTCCAGAGTTTCTGTCCCACAGTGATCAGACAGACGTCTTTGTAACCAGCAGTTTTGTGTGGTTTGTTAGAAGTGGAGAAATTAGCAGAAGCTCTAAAGTGGACAGAGGTGTTCTCCTGGTTTTCTTACATTTCCAAATAATTGCTGGGGTTTGTGTTGCGTTTGGTTCGGATGCCGATGCTTGCTAGAGTCTTTCAGCTGAGCTTCTCCCCGTCATTTAACAAGTTAGGATTGCTGCTTCCTAGTGCGTACAAATATCTTCTGTACTGCCTGTATTTCATGCCACCCTCACGCGCTGAAGAGAGTGGGCGTGACCCTGTTGTGTTTCAGGGTCATGCCCACGCTCTTCAGCCCTGTTTCTACTAAGTGTGTTTTGCTCATTTCGTCAACAGATGGTCCACTCAGCAGCTGGAAAGATTGGCAGAAACATTTAAACTGGGTCACCAGAAAAAATCCACTCCAGCTGTTCATGTCTGGGAGTGAGGTAAGGAGGTGTCATCGGTTACATGTCTGAGGGTTAAAAACACAACTGGACAATAAGCTGGCCGACTTCTGCCTGCGTTCATGCTGAGTCAACATTAATTCGTCCCACCTCAGGAATGCAAAAAGCTGAGCCTCCACCCCTCCCAAATACAACGAGCAGTACAAATGTAGCATTGTTAGAGGCAGCGGGTGGTGAAACGTAAGCACACATTCAGTAAAAAAATAAAATAAAAAGTAGAGCTGTGATGGAGAGTGATAAAACAGACATACATGAGGTAGAGCATGATGAGAGGGGTGGGGGTCTGATGGGGGGAGCTGATGGTATGCTGATCTGGATCCACACAGAGCGACTCACTTGGCCAGCTTCATCTCGATCTGCTGGCGGATTTCCTGTCGCTCCTGGTCGCTACGGACCGGGAAGATGTTGCGATCCTCCAGCTCCTGCTTGCTGGGCCTGTTCCGAAGCTTCACGGCCAGCAGCTCCTTCCTCATCCGGCGTGGGAGGGTCCCTGTTGGTGGTCAGCACAGATTAAGGTCAGTAAAGACGTGGTGCTTTTCCAGCTGCAGCACATAGTTTTCCAGATAAACTAGCTGCTGGGATGCTAATCACCACCACACACTGAGCTGTTGTGCTCTCTGCCAGGTACTCAAGGAAAACTGGATTCAACAAGTATTTCAATTAAAAACCTCAAGAACTTTTCAGGATGTTCACATACTTAACAAATGACATTAAAGACAGATGGAAAAATGATGGGATTAGTAGGAGTTTGTCTGAAGACCCAGAAAGTTTCAGGTATCAGGAACTGAACTGATGGTTGTTTCTCAAATTAAACTCCTGAATATCTCTTGGATAATAAGAATCTACACCATAACAAATCTCAACCTTTTTAAGGTACCTAATCTATCAAAACCTTTGTGTTCTTATTCCTAAGGAGTCCAAAGTGAGACAAAAATATCCTCCACACCATTACACCACCATCACCAGCAGCAACAGCAGTCTAAACATCGATCCAAAGAAGGATGGCTCCATCCAAGAGTAAAAAATGTTTGGCTCATATATGACACACATCCCAAGTTTTTTATTTTCCTTTTGGCCCATATTTGACCTTCACTTCCAGCACGACTTCATGTGAGTGTGGATGCCAAAACTCAACCATTAATCCACCACACGTTGGACTTCCTATAATGTACGTCCAGGCCATGGACCACATCTGGCCCACACAACACTTGCCAGTGCCATAACTGAAGTACACGTACCAAAAAATAACCTGAATTAGGTGCAAATGTGTCTGCTATCTGGACGTTTTTATGATGTTTCCACAAGTTTCTGACACTACCATCTTAATGTGGAGCTGAAATGGAGACTCATCAGACCAGCAACGTTTCTCCATCTTCTATTGTCCAGCTTTGGTAAGTTTCTTTTTTTCAGAACATTCTCTGTAAACCCTGGAGGTGGTTGTGTGTGAAAATCCCAGCAAATCCTCAGACCAACAACCATGCTACATTCAAAGTCAATTAAATCCCCTTTCTTCCTCATTCTGACGCTCAGTTCGAACTTCAGCAGGTCGTCTTCACCACGTCTACATGACTACGTGTTGAGTTGTGGCCATGTGATTGTTAACACAAACATCTAATCAGCCAAACAGATGAACTGTGTGAATGTAGTGACATCTGGTGGTGACTGAAACACCCCTACTTGGCTCCAAACCACAGTGGGTGTGGGGGAAAACTGTAAACAGATGTGGCTGTATTATTCACAAAAAAGTCCTTCTTATCTTAGATAGGAAATTTGCACAAAGCAGCTGCAAGCGCAGCGTTAAAGCTCTAGGTCTGTCTAGACAGTTCAGAGTTAAGCTGAGTGTATTTTTGCTGTTGACATGGGTGTTTTCTTGTAACACAGTGGAATTTAATGTGGAGTAACATGGAATTGCATGATAAAGTTCCCAAAGCTCACTGATGTGTTATAGCCATTAAAGCTTGGGACTTCAGACAGCTAACAGCTAACAGCTAACGCTGGGTGAGATCTGATCACCAGTTGTGGTGCGTTTTAAAAGCAAGTGTAAACTGGCGGTTTAAAAATCGCCTCTTGTGATTTGATCACCATTAAAACTAGGTCTGAACAGGGTCACAGGAAGCCAGTCTTCCTGAAAGCCCAGAAGCTGAAGTCATCCAGGTTTAATCCATAAATCTACTAGATTTTAAACTGCCTGTTGGATTTTTAACTAAAATTTCTAAAGGAGATGAGGATATTTTGTAATAAAATCAGCCGTGAAGGTTTCTTATCTAAACTGATGATGTGCTGCAACTGAGACTCTGATATTTTAGGAATAAATTATTTGGACTAGAAAAAAAAAAATCAATCACCAGCTGGTTGTTGAGTCACTTCAGTTCTTCTGTGTGGTGTGAATTTAAACAGAGATGAACCTCAGAGTTCTGTTCATTCAGCAAGACTTTACACCATTAAACCGCCGTTAGACACATCAGCAAACTACAGGGCTGTGAAAAAGCGACTCGTAGTGAGCTGGAGGAACTTTCTCTTGTAACTTTACAGATCAGCTGCAGGATTTGACAGCAGTAATGACAGACGTAACTGTTGCTCGCTGTAAGCAGGTTTTCAGATTAGTTTGTATTATTCATTTGACTTATGCAGGCTCAAGCACAAACTAGTGATCAAATAAACCAAAATGGCTAATACACACCCACTGCCCACTGCATCAGGTTCAGCGGTTCAATTCCCTGTTAACACAAATATTTAATCAGCCAATCGCATGGCAGCAAGTCACAGCATCTGGTCATGTAGACGTGGTGAAGAATGAGGAACAAAGTGGTGTTCAGTGACTTTGAATGGTTGTTGGTCTGCATATTTAGGCAAGGCAAGTTTATTTGTACAGCACATTTCATGTACAAGACAATTCGAAGTGCTTTACATAAAACATTAAATACATTACAGCGGGAAGCAATAAAAAGTGCATTAAAAACAAACCTTAAAAGAAAAAAAGAAATAAAGACATCACATCAAAATGGAAAGAAAAAAGCTAAAATAAAATAGATAAAATGCAAGAAATAAAGTTTTAGTGTGAGGAATTTAACAGGTGTTTTGATAATAGGCAGCAAATAGAAAAGTTTTTAACCCTGATTTAAAAACTGCTGAGTTTCAGCAGACCTGCAGTTTTCTAAAACTGTAAAAGCCTTGAACAATAACAAACACAACAGCAACAAAGATATGTGTGTGTCTGTGTGTGTGTGTGTGTGTGCAAAACATTAGGGGTGAGTTGTGTTGAGTGATCATGCAAACGTAACAGCGCCCCATCGACGGATCAGAGGCAGATCGAGACGACCCCAAGCAACCAGTAGCCACCCAGACCACTGAGCACAGAACCGAGGCGGCCCACTGCAGGAAAGGCCTCGGGTCCGCCAGAAGGAGGCAGAGGAAGGCCGCCGCCAGAGCCCCCTCCGCCACGGAGTGAAGGCCCCGGGGGACCACGGGCAGCAGTCAGCCAGCACCACCAGGCACCAGAGCGGGAGTCGAGGACAGAACGCAGGGCCCTGTGAGCCCGAGAGCCACCAACCGCCCCGGGGATGGCCCGGCCCAACACCCGAGAGGGCAGGGCCGGCCCAGACAGCCACCCAGAGCCCGCCCCCATGTCCCGGTTATGCACCCCAGAGACCACAATACACCCCCCACCAGCTCCCCAAAGCCAGCCCAACGAATTCATCTATGTTCAACGGGAAGTTGAACCAAGTTCACACTGAGTCATGTGACCAAGGCACATTTTTGTCAGGCAGGTCAGCAATGATCCTAACAACCCAGAGGGTGGTGGGGGGGTCAATAATCCTCATGTGTGAACAGCTAAACTCCAGCTTGTAAACCTGGATCTCCTCACCAGTCATCTTAGAACTAAAGAGGGCTTTTGGATGAGAGAAACGTCCAGTTGCCTTCGATTCAAGCTCGTAGGATTTCACACGGAAGCAGCTTTCCATCCCAGCTTTCAAACATGAACGAATCTGGTAAAAATCTCACCAGCTTTGTAGCTTTGAAACATTTATAACACGTCACCCACGTGGTGGAGGCGTGCACGTCCGTTCCATCTGCTGCAACGCCACCATCCACCCTTTTAACACCCCCACCCCAGAGCTGCAGACAGGTTACCGGCAGGCGGCTGTGCACCGATGACCCACATGAATGAGCGGGAATCAGGTCACCGGAGCAGATGTTGACAGGTCGCTGACACTTTACACCAGCGGCATAAATCTCCCTGCTACTCTCTGACTGTAACAGACACCAGCAGAGATTACGCTGATTCGTTTCCGCTGTCCAGATTCTCCTCACTGTGTACATCTAACAGAGTGGGGAGAATAAATATTAAAGCAGACCAACCAGAGATCACAGACTCGTTCCAGCTCTCCTGGTCACTCAAGTATTCGTCCAGACGCCAGTTCTCCTTGTTCTCGTCAGACTCCTTCTTGCTCTCCGACCCCCCGGCTGGTGGCTCCCTTTCTGTGCTGGACATGCGGGACAGACGGCCATCCAGTCTGCGTTTCGGAGAAGAGCGAGCCTCCTTTGTCTGGAAACTGAGATCACATGTCACAAGACGAGCCTGTCAGAGGTGACTTTAGCAAAGGATTCATTCAACAAAAGCTCCAGAGTAAATAAACCTGTAAACAAAAAAATAATAAAAAAATAAAAAAAAAACAGAAACTTCCCAAATGACCCAGATCAGAGGTTTACATCATCTAGTTCTTATTATCCTGCATTTCCTCCTTTCACATCAATGGCAGCTTGAAGTAGTTTGTAGGCGTTATTTTCCCAGATGGTAAAGATTCCCATACTTCTTTGAAAAGGTCTCCAGTTTCTGTAAATTCTCGTATGAACGGCATCTTTTAGATTTCCCCAAAATGACTTGATGATATGTAGGTCGGGAGACTGAGATGGCTTTTGTTCTGTCTATCTTTGTTTTTGTATGATGAAGTGAGTCAGTTCAGGCGGTCAGGGTTACTACACACACACTTTAAATAACTTCTAGCTCTAGAAAAGTTCCTCTAATCATAACATGAAATTGTATTGGATTTTTCAGTTCCAGGTACCTGGAATTAAATGTTTGGTAATTTAGTAGATCCATTGTGATCTGGAAGTTGTAATGAACGCGCGAATGTATAAATATGTAAAACAGAATAAATATGTAAATAAAATAAAAATGAAATATGTAGATAAAAAAGTAGATAAATGTAAAAAATATTTATATAATAAAATATAAAACATTTAATATGTATCAATTTAATAATTTTTTTTAAAGTATATGAAATTGATCAATGTAGTTTTTAAATAAATAATATAAATCTGGAGATTAGACAGCACTGAATGTGAAACCTGAACTAAAAAATAAATCAACTCCCCTTTTTAGGGGGTACAGATGACTCCACAGCGGGTACATGTTCTAGCTGACCCCAGCCGGCCGGACCAGTAAATTAACAACATAATGACCTATAAATATGAAATCTCAGAATTTTTCCCTTTGCTGTAGTACAAAGAAGTAAAAAGATATCTATATTTAATTTGCCATCCTTTTAGAAAACATGAACAACCTGAAACTTCAGGAGAAAAATTAACAATATTTTACCTCAGTTACACATTTACATAATTTTATTTATTTTACATTTTTATATGCATAATTGGTGAAAACTTGGTTGGTTAAATATCACCAGTGAGAGCAGATGTATCTAATAAAAGTCATTTATAGACTTCCTTGGTATTTGCTAGACATTGTGTTTTCTTTCTTCACACATTTATGTTCAGTGTTGTCCTGCAGCAGCAGCAGGAGGGGAATGAAAACAACGACAGAAGGGGGGAAACTGCTGAACCAGGACATATTTTACTTGGTTTACTTATGAATTTAGGCCTGGTTATGTTTTTTCTTTTCTTTCCTCCTCTCCTGTGTGGAGAAAAGCTTTTATTTACCTTTCTTTCTGTCACATTTAAGCAGAGAAGCTGAAAGAATCGAACCTGTCCTGTCTGTGTTTGCTGGCCAGCGTGCGGTGCAGCTCCTCGATGATGCAGCTGGGGGGCAGCTGTTGGTGGACTGCACCCAGGTGGGGGGACCCAGTGGGTGTGGAAATCCTGCCTCTCAACAGAGAGCCGTGAGGGTCTTTGGGGAGTGTGAAGTTCCTGGGTAAGGTGGCTGGGGACTTTTTGACGGGCACCAGAGGAGCGCCTGAAGAAGAAGAAGAAAAAAAAGAGTTTTCTCTTTCCGTTTGGTGGGACATCACATGGGCGTGAGATGAACGGGGAAACTCACCATCGAGGCTGCCCAGCCTGGTGAGCAGTTTGACGGGAAGGTTTGGGGGAGGAGGGGTGCTGGCTCGTCTCTGGGGCTTGGCAGCCACCACCTCCTGTTTCCCCTCGATGGCCTCCACCTTCCCTGTCGCCTGCTCTTTACTGGGATCAGCCAGCGAGGAGCTTTCTTCTTCTCCATCTTCCCTCTGATCGGGGTCTCCCGCTGTCTTTAAATCTTCAGTCATGTCTTGTTTGGAAATGAAACATCAGCAAAGGTTAATGAGAAGGTGTTGCTGTTTCTAAGGTCTCTGTCTCCACCTAGCGGACAACCAGAGTCATGCTGATCTCAATTTTATTAAAACATCTAAAACTGGTGTTAATGCAAAACAAGGAGGTTGTTTTTAGCTTTTGTCAGCCTCTTATTGTAGTTTAATGTTTGCTTTGTACATTCAATCTTAAAACCAAATGCTGTGGCCAAATGTTTACCATTTTTTTGCTATCTTAGGTCCGCTTTGATTTTTGATTAACTCCCTAATGTTAAATTTTGAGAGACTTTGCAATTTAATTTGCTCAAAAGAAAACAAGACAAAACAAACAAAAAAAACAACTTTCAACCAGAATCAACCTCAACAATTTCCTGCACTTTTTCAACAGTGTGGGATTTAAATTAAAATCCACAAGCACAAGTCTTTCGACCCCATCACTGTTTGACATTTCCAGTCAAACAAATGAATGAATCCTGCTAACTGTGCTTTCATCCATCAAACGTCATCATAGGATAAGACCTGCTAGTTTCGTTTTACTTTCCAAAACCTATTGGGATTTTCTGTCAGTGTGCAAGCATGTAGGAAACATGCAGAACTCATATTTGAAGGCTGTTTCCTCCAAAAATGCATTGTGAGAAAAGCCCGACCCATATAGATTTTTTTAGGTCAGTGCCGATATTTGGAAGAAAAAAATTCCGCTAACCGATTTATCGGCCGATTAATAAAATAAATAAATAAATAATCTATCTATCTATCTTTCTATCTATCTATCTATCTATCTATCTATAACTTGTTTATTTTTCTTTTAAATTTGCATTGTAATTTTTTTTTATGGTACATGCATTAATTAGCTTGCAAGGTGGCACCAAAAACCAGCTGAGATGGAGTTGTTTTGGTGAGGATAGCAGGTAAATAGTAGCATAAATAACTGTAAACCAATTATATAAATAAAATTATCTTTAGGCCATAAGTGTATCTGTGTTATATATAAGCAATAAAATGAGTGAAGTTAATGGCAAAACATTAATTATTCAGCCCTCTACTCCATTATTTTCTCTGCCATGAAGTCACGACTCATACGAACTAAAATAGACGCTTTGTCTTGGAAAAAAGTGTCATCTATAACAGAGTTGTATTTTAAACATAGTCACTTATGTTGCTTCACAACACACAGAGTAAGTTGCTGTTACGGCCTGAGTCACATTCTAGTACTTTCTGACAAGGTAAATCTAGGAGTGACAGGACATCATGACAGTAGCTGAAGAATGTTCATCATCTGAACTTTTCCCTCCTCTCTGGTCACATTTTAAATGTGTCTCAACATGCAGCTGATGGAGAGATGAAAGCTTGTTCTGTACTCTGTAATATTTTGTACACTTGCTTTATTTCTGCAGTTACTGGCTTTTAAGCTGTTAGCTAATGCTATGCTAGGTTGATAACCACAGTGATATAATTGCTAACAGGGAGTAACTTAAGTTAGTTTAACACAACTTCAGCAATGCAACATATTTGTAAAGCATGACCAACGTAACGAAGCACGGGTCACTATGACACAGCGCAAACAGAGTTAAATGGACACTGATGACATGTTAAGTCATTTTTAATTTCACCACGTCGTTATATAGGTATCTGTCTTCAAGCTCCACTTGACAGCAGTGAGGACAGAGGGTTGAATGGAGTCAGAGCTCCATCTAGTGGACAAACAGCGCAACAACATCTAATGCTTGCATGTCAAAATTATAAGCACTTCTAATTTTCTTCTCTTTTTCCAGGGGTGAACCTAAACATTAACACACGTGTGTGAATGGCGGCTTTATCTGTATGATATGTGGATGAGAGCAGCCTTCGACCTCCAGCGACCGATGCTTTGTGAAGCACAGACAGTTATGAAATGTGACACTAACAGCTGGTAGGGTGAGTTTCCTACTCAGCAGGGACACATTTTCCCATCCAGAAGAGACAGAGTATCAAAGATGTGCATAAAGGCTGCTCTATCTTTCTTTTTTATCCAGCTTTTATAGGACAGAGTTGGCTCTTTCAAAGCTAAATGTTCAGCTTGTTGCTGCCTGTATCTGTTATGTGAAAGCAGGAGTCCTTGTTGTAATGCTCAGATATGAAATACCTCTTCTTCCAAATTCTGCTTGAAAACTGAAAAAGTCTCAGTTAAATATTAATATGTTATGTATTATGTATAGTATATCTTCACAACCGCAAAGGCTGAATGTAAAGTCTTGGTCTCAAAAGAAAGCTGAGACATGTGAGGTTATTACAGAAGTGTCAGAAACAAGATGGGTTTACTTCTGCACCTGTTCGTGCTGGTTAGTTGTAGAACATGCAAAAAAGCTGTGATTTCTCTAAGTGGAACGCAGCCCTCTTTAACCTCTGATTGACCAGACCCCTCTGTATAAGATGTAGCATGAGATTTGGGCAGTACAGAAGATGTTTGCAGACAACAGGAAGCAGCAATGCTAGCATGTAGCTTAACAAAATAATGAGAAGATACTCAAGCATTGGTATCCAAACCAAACACAGTTCAAACCCCATTTATTTTCTATTGTAACTTATTTTCCTTCTGCTAGTTTCTCCACTTCAAGCAAACCACACAAACAAGGAGTCACATGACAGCAGAGACTCTGCTGGTTACAAAGACATCTGTCTCGTCACTGTGGGACAGAAACTCTGGAGCTAGCAGCCAGAACCAGAAATCATGTCTTACTGTTGCTGTTTGTGATGAAAAGTTTGATTCCAACTCTAAAAACTCTGCTAATGTTTCTTCTATGACTGCCTTTGTTTGAAATGAACCATGAAGGT
This sequence comes from Melanotaenia boesemani, assembly GCF_017639745.1. Taxonomy (NCBI): domain Eukaryota; kingdom Metazoa; phylum Chordata; class Actinopteri; order Atheriniformes; family Melanotaeniidae; genus Melanotaenia; species Melanotaenia boesemani. The sequence continues at coordinate 4,669,241 of NC_055684.1, read as the reverse complement.
CCTGCTGGTTTCCATGGAGATGAAGGAGGTTAATAGTGAAGGGTTCACTCTTCCTATCATAGAATATGTTGGGCTTCACTTCTTCCTGGACCCTCATGGTGTTTCTAAGGTGAATGTGGGGCTATCCCTGGATCCTCCTGACTCTGACCATTGATAGAGGTGTCCGTCCATCATCATCATCATCATCATCATCGGCCGATGGCTTCCTGAGATATTTACCTGCCTAACACCTCAATTAAACACCTGGAAACCTGCTCAGGTTCACTTTTTACATTCTACTGTAGTATAGTTCCTCAGCACATATTACTTTACTCATTCATAGGATTACTTTACTCATTCCTAGGATTACTTTACCCATTCATAGGATTACTTTACTCATTCCTATGACTACTTTACTCATTCCTAGGACTACTTTACTCATTCCTAGGATTACTTTACTCATTCCTAGGACTACTTTACCCATTCCTAGGATTACTTTACTCATTCCTAGGACTACTTTACCCATTCCTAGGATTACTTTACTCATTCCTAGGACTACTTTACCCATTCCTAGGATTACTTTACTCATTCCTAGGACTACTTTACCCATTCCTAGGATTACTTTACTCATTCCTAGGACTACTTTACTCATTCCGAGGATTACTTTAAGCATCCCTAGATGAACTGAAGTGAAGATATACTTCATTTACTTTGGGGATCTCATTCCTGAGAGGAGGCAAGAGAAACAGGCCTTCTGAAGAAGAGCTTAAGCACATTACTCGTGGTGTGTGTCTGTGTGAGTGTTTCACTAGAAGCAACTGCAGTGACTGAAGTGAACCAAGATACCGAATGTAACTTGACTTGACTTGCTTGTATATAAATATTGATTACAGCGGCTTTAATCATAAACACTTTTCAGCTCTTGGTGCTGTAATGACAGATTTAACCTAACCTAACCACCAACCTAAGAAAATTAATATAAATTCAGTGCTTTGTGTGCTCTCAGACCACAGATCTGGACTCTACCTGTTGAGGCCTCTAAATCACTCCCAAGCTCTTCGTTGGCGCTGGCCAAAGGCGCCTCAGGCTCCTCATCTCTGTCCTCCCCATCAGAGTGAGTTGGGGTATCTGGATCCTCGCCATTGCCCCCGCAGGCCAGACCGGACTCTGCATACAGTCCACAGAGAAGACAGCCATGAGTCTGGGTAGCAGTTGGGCATCATGTGGCTGAACAAGTCAGCTGTGATAAGCCTGGAGTCATTTGTGTGCATGCTTGGGAGTGTGCGCTAATTTCTGATTGTGCACCTGTTTCCGTGTCCCCGGGGCTCCGCCTGACGAGGTCATCTCTCTTCTGCCGTACAGCTGCCTTCTTCTCAGCTGCTAAACAACAAAAACATTCATGAAACCAGCTGCAGAGGCTGCATGGGAAATAAAACTAGTTGTAAACATAGCCCCCCCATCTTCCTGTCCCCAAGGTGATTCCCGAAGCATCGGCTGTTTGCCACCGCTTCCAGATGCACGAGTCTCACGTCACACTCACTTCCTGAAGGCTTCAGCTTCTCGTTTTTCTTTTTCCTCCACTTCCAGGGCTTGAAGATGCGTCCCAGACTCGCCAGCTTGCTGTTGCGGCGGACGGGAGGCGTACGGACCCCTGAGACCAGGCAACCAGACTGCAGCGCCCTCTGCTGATCCATCACATCTGCAACAATCAACACACCAGTCAGCACTCAGCCACGCTAACGGGGTTCAGGAATTTCTATAATCACTCCTAACACAACTGGCTGAATAGCACAGACACACTGCCGTCATGTGAGAGCAGCAAACATGGGTCATTGGCTGTGAATGCCTTATTGATTCCAGTCTCATTTCTGAGGAGAGGACATAGAATCTCTTTGTTTATTTGTGGCTCACATGGTTTCAGGGCAACAAGACATTCTTGGCCCTGAAACTGGCACACAATGGGAGACTTTAAAAAACTTCCTGAAAGACTAGCAGGGAATAAATAAGATGGGCTTGCAGACATCTGCGGCCTGCCCTCCACTCTGACGTTACTATTCTGAGCTGTGCGAGCATCATGGTGAGGAAATGACGTAGTCATGACAGAAGTGAACAGAACTAGCATTTGCTACTGACAGACTAGGAGGTTTTGCCTCTGTCATTATTTTGCAGCATGGACGAGGCCTGCTTCTGGAGGGAGGATGTTGTCCAGATAAGGCTTTCACACCCCTAATTTACTGAAGGTGAACTGTATTTTCTAATTTTCTGTCCATAAATGGACAAGCACAAATTTAAGGTTATTCATAACGTTTTTCTAAAGGAAGAGTTTATTAAATGTAAACATCGTGATAATGTTATTTTACATCGTTTCACTAAAGGGATGTTTTCATTATTTATAGGTTATTATGCTGTTATTTTACTGGCCCTGTCTACTTGAAATCAAATTGTGTTGTATGTGGCCCCTGAGTCTGACTGAGTCTGGTCTAAACAAACCACAAGACTTCTGGAACAATGTGCTTTGGACAGACCAGATCAAGGTGGACATGTTTGGTCAGAATGCAGGAAAAAACCAGACACCTCATACCAGCTGTCCAGCACGGTGCTGGAGGCCTGACAGCTAAAACTTGGCTGAAACTGGCTCGTACAACAAGACAATGATCCCGAACACAGCAGCAGATCTACAAGTGAATGGCTGAAAAAGAAAACAATCGAGGTGTTGACATGACCTACTCCTGCAAACAAAGGCTGCAGACCTGAAGCAACACTGTGAAGAAGAAAGGATCAAAATTCCTCCACAATGACATGAGAGACTAATAACAGAAAACTATTACTTTCTGGTAAAGGTGCTTCTGCAAGCTGTTGAATCATGGAGCAGATTTATTTTGGCATAGATTTCGTTAAATAAATAAATAAAACACATAAATCAACTAAGTTTAAGACCTGGTTTGGAGCAGGTGATTGTTTTATTGTATCCTGATACATAAAACCAGAAAAATTAAAGTGTACTTCTTTTTCATGTGACTATCTGAAGCTGCATTTTAGAAGCTGAAAACAACTCAGTCTGTCCAATTTCAGCCTAAAAAAGATTTAAACTTGATCCATTTCCTGTAAACAGACAATCAAATCAACTAATCTCTTCTTTCACTTTCAACAGGCTGCTTATTGTGAACAGAAGCTTTGATATCTTGTTGAAGGAAGCACAAACTGATGGCTACTCCTCTCAGCAGGTCCGCTGACATGGTGTTAAGTCTGCAGGATGAGCTACAGAAGAGGCATTACAATGACAGGCAGGCAGAGAAGCTGCTGCACAGAGAGAGCAGTTCTTTGGACTTAGGACAGAAATAGGCCCTCCTACAGAGTCTGGCTTTGACAACAAGCTGACACCTCAGGGAGCTTGCAGCTGAGCCGTGGGCAGCGTGGGGACGGTTCCACGAGCGCCTTCTGCCTCTAAATCCACAACATCTGTTCATTTATCCCCTTAAAAGAAAAAAAAATACTTACTCACACTACTGACCCCTGAAGGAAGGCAAAAATTAAATTTCCTGCGATTTATACCTAGGTACTCCACAGGTGAGGATGGATGAGTCAGGAGTTTGGCTGGGAGCAGAGCCAAGACATTCACAGGGAGACATGGAAGACAAGTTTAAAGCGAGACACGACAGGCAGAACCTCTGTTGTCCCCCCATCACCAGGTCAGTTTAGAGATTAAAGAAAGATTAGAGTTTAAAGAAAATGTCAAAAATACACATTTAATGTACTTATTTACCAAAACTTTGTCTGCTTGCACATCTGAAATCTCCAAAATTCACCTAAAGTTTGGCTTTTCTCAGGGAGCGCAGCGTCGTGGTGGTTGTCTGCACCCGTTATGTCGGCTGTACGGGGGATCTTACCCAAACCCGACTGACTGGATCTAACGTCTGCAAATAATGTTTTATAACAAAAACGTGTTGAATTTTACAATCCAAAAGTTTAAGATCTGTTTTCTCAAAATGACTTTTTTCCTTATGTTTCGCAGCATTTCTACACACCAGGCTTTCCAGTTATGCTCCTCTCCATGTTTTTAAAGTTTTTACTTAAGGGTTCATTGGTATCTCCTTCACAGCCTGATTTATAGAGCATTTATTTCCAAAAAACATGGTGAAAATTTAGATTTTTCTGGTTACTGAGACATACAAAATCCTCCCCGGTACCAACCTTTGACCCTATAATGTTAATAAAATAAAAAATAAAATCTGAATCTGGTTTAATCCATTGTTTAGATTTTTTCCCAAGAAATATATGCAAATTAGTACAATTTGGCTATATTATACCTAATTTGCATGTTGCAGTATGAGAATTAAAATGATCACAGATTTGATGCACTTGCTATAATAAGAGTATTTGCGGTTGGTTATCTCATAATCCTTAAAGCTCTGCTAGATAGCCAGTGCCCCCGAGGGTTATAACGTATTTCGTCAATAATTTATGGTAGTGTGTAGCTCTTTGGGGTAAATTATGATGAATTGTTACCCTTTAGGTGATCTACGGAAGTTTTCCAGGCATTTCTATCCCATCCAGGAGGTTTACAATCCAGCCACTAAATGTAGTTTTATTCAGAGACTCTATCTGGTAAATCCACAATGATCCATGATAACAGCATTATTTATCACATGTCATCATAAAAACATCACTTTCACTACTATGTTGCTAAGAGACCTCTATTTAGACCTGGACATGATGATGAAGCCACTTCCTGTCAGACTTTCCACCAATCAGAGAGCTTAGATTGACGGTAACGTCCAATCAGGAGCAGCCAAAGATCAACCAGTGAGCAGAAAGTTCTATGTGTGTGTGAAAAGAAGAAAAATAATGCTCCTCTATGGCTGGAATAAAGCCAAGAAGACGTTTCTGATGCACGGTGGCGCCACAAAGCAGCTGAGCTGGAGTTGGTTTAGTGAGGATAGCAGGTAAATAGTAGCAGGAATAACTGGAAATGAGGAAAAAGTGGAAACATGGAAATAGTTTCTGTTGTGTGTTTGTTTCAATAACAATATTTTTTCTCCTAAAAGCCAAGACTTGAGAGAACGATGAGATGAGAAAAGGCTTGGTCACTGTTGATCTGTGTGTTATTTCTACAAAGTTCTGTTAGTAATAAATTCTGCTTTCTTCTTCTGGTCGGCCTTTATGCTGCTATATCTATTCATACATTCATTTTACATCATTTAGCCTCAGAATGTGACAGCTGAGAAACATCATGACTGATGCTGACTGGAGTTAAAAGCTTGTTTTTAAATAAAGAAAAATACAGGTGGAAAAAAAAAAAAACAAAGTGGCTTGGAATTTTAACGGTTAACATAAAATGTCAGAAAACTTGCAATACAATAATAATAATAATAATAATTAAAGTAATATACACAGAAAGTTTCATGGTTATAGCTCTTAGTTGTAAATTTGGCCCCATTCCCCTGTTGTGTATCCCCGTAGAAATTAGCTTATTTCTCCAAACTCTCCAACACTATGCGGCCAGGAGGGATTTTATTTACCCAGAATTCCTTTACAGGCACAGGCGGAGAAGTCGGCGACAACTCAACAATATCATTTTCTATCAGGGAATCAAAAAGCTCCAGAAAAGCACGAAATCTATAAAAAATACAGCACAGTCCAGAGAATCCTCTGCTCTTTAACAGATGCAACCAACATATCCATGTCAATAAACAAGCATTGTGCCGAGCATTTAGCCAAATCAAATGTTGATGCGCATACGCGCACGCTTTCAGCCTCACCCACAGCTGCTTGACCACTAATCAATGTGAGAAGCAGGTCAGTTGTCCAAACTGTGATTGGCTGCCTGGGGATGAGAAATTCAGGTCAAGCCTGAAGTAACTGTAACAAGCACGCCCAGGGTCAGGCTGCAGTTGCTATGGTTACCACGCTGGATGCTGCAAAAAGAAAAAAAGGGCCCCTCAGAGAATCACCACAGCATGAGGAATATGGAGTTGCTGGGTGCATGTGAAGGGCTGTTGCCACACAGAGAGATGGAGAACTACAGCCAATCACGTCCCTCCATCTCATGATGCATAATGGAAGTCAGGGAGAAGCTTGTTTTAAACTTGCAGTGATGTTAAAATATTCATTCAAACTGAAAAATGTTGAAGTTTCAGCAGAATTAGAGTGATTTTAGAGGAAATGGCTTCTGAATATAAAATAAACAGCCTGAAGCAAATGTCTGCTACAGCAGATAATGATGCTCAACACAGCAGCGCACCTGGAAATGTCACAACAGCATCATCACACATTATAGTTCCTTGTCATGAGTTGATGGCTGGCGATGTATTAAAGACACAAATGATAGTTTTAAGCATATTAAATACACAAACAAAACAAAAACAAACACTTTAGACTGAGAAGAAATAAATAAAACTTTACAAAAAGCAACATTATTCAAATACAGGCTGCTGAGAGCCGTGGTGGTAATTAAATCTGCATGTTGTGTATAAATATAATAACTCATACGGACTTATACTCAAACAGAAGGGTCATTGCATTCACAATGTTGTCACGTTTCTCAACGATAAACAAGCAGGTTAATTAAAAAGCTAATGTCTCGGGTAACACTTACACGGAGCTTTTCTGGTCTCCAGCTCTCGATTCACATCATATGGTGCCGATGAGCCCACGGAATCACGCCGACTGACCGCGGACAGGCGGTCTCACAGCCGCGGTGTCTTTTTTTATAATAAATATATTTATCACGCAATTAAAACCGTTTAATGTTTAAATTCCTCTGTTAGAAAGTGGTGAAAATGTCGTTTATCCGCGACGGGGACACCCGGAGGTGGTGGAAGCGACCCGGTTACATCTGCAACTAGCTGCTAGTGTTGATGTAGCATCATGTGGACCCCGCCCCTCTGGACGGGAGGAGGAGGCGACTAAACTGGCACACACTCACTCAAGACTCAGCTGCAAAACGTAGTAGTACAGTAGTACTGGTACAGCAGCTGTTTTTCTGTTTACATACGAACAACAGCTTAGATGTTATGAATTAATTTATCATGTTAAAATACAGATATTTAGGCTTTGTTTTATGCTCATTTAATGCTTTTGTTTATACATTTAACCCCAATTTTAGGTCCACCTGATACAGGTTCAACTTCAAAACACAAATATTTAACCAGCCGATCACATGGCAGCATCTGTGAGCATTTAGTTTAGTTCTTTTCCGCCAACATTTCCAGAAATTTTTATAACCCAGAATTTATTTATCAGGGTAAAATCATTCCTAGTGCAGCATGGTTTGTGTTCCCACCGAACTGAAAATGTATTCTAATGGCTTATACCACTTGTTGGTACGGCTCACTGTGGCTGTTGTGGTCCCTCAGCTCCTCTAATAATTTAATTTTCTTTTACTTTTACCAGATTTGCTTCTGTGGGTGTTTTTCATTCAGCTCTGCCAGCTCATTGGCTTTTCTTCCAGAAACTCTGTTTCTAGTTGCCCACGTGAAGTTGCGTTAAATGGCATCCTCCGTAAATACGTTCAAAAAGCCTAGACCTCGTTGTGCATTTACTTCTCATTTTTCCAATAATCAAAACATGGAAATAAGTTTATAGAAGAAAAAGTAACAACTTTGCAGCCACATACAAGATTAAACACAGAGGTGTAGAACCCTGGGCAATCTGAAAACTCCAACACACACACTCACCAACACTGGACAACAGAAGATGGAGAAACATTGATGGTCTGATGAGTCTCCATTTCAGCTCCACATTCAGATGCTAGGCTCAGAATCTGCTGGACACATCATGAAAACATGGATCCATCCTGCCTTGGATCAACGCTTCAGGCTGCGGCTGGTGTTATGGTGTGGAGGATATCTTCTTGGCCCACCTCAGACCACCTAAGTACCAACGTGGCCTGGTTTGTGGCCGTGGATGTGGTGGAATGGGTGGAACGAACTTTGATATCTCTCCTGTCAGTAAAAGACTGTTTGATGTTGACTCTTGTCCTTTTTTTATTTGCTCTACCGCATTCTCTCTTTTCTTCTCTTCCCCTGATTATGACTTCTTGCATTTCTTTGCTGAATCTGCCACGGTGGACCTTCAAAACAGCGGGTGTGTTGATATCTGTTTGCTAGTGTGTGATGCGGTGCATAAAGCAAAACTGGGCTGCAACATCACGAACGAAAAAGTTGTATAGAGTGGCTTCTCAGCTCCAGAAATGCACAGTAGACGTCACAGTGCCATCAAACGAATCTGTAATGCAGGCTTTTATGGTTGGAAAGTTACGTAGTGCGCCTTTAACAAGCAACCGTGCCGTGGCAGGTCGGGGTTATGCACTCAGTGGTGTCTTTACCACGTCGTGATGTATTTTTCTACTTTCTCACTGCTTCGATCAGCTGTTCCTTCCATTTACACAATTTTTCTCGGACACCCCACGAGAATAGTTCTGCTCAGCTGATTTCAAAAACAAGCCACAAGACATCCCAAACCAAGGCTGTGAGAACAAGAGCAAAGTTCTCTGTTCTTGTGGAGTATATAACCAGATTTAAAACTGGTCTGCCACCTCTTCTGCTCAGGAACTCATCAGAGCACTATACTGAGGACTGTGTACAACTCCACGGAGAAGAAAAGGAGGGACTTGGCCCAGCTAGCGACAACAGAACAAAGGGTCAAAGGGGCCACACCGTCACCCCTGGACTCTGTATACAGCGACCAGCTGCAGGACCGTCAGAGCTAATAAAACTCACACTCAACAACACTCACATAGCGACAGTAATGTCTGAACTGTGCAATATGACAACTAATGATCTGTGTGAACGTACAATAGTACCATACTGCTGCTGACTCATTTCTAGTTTTTATTTGGATCCCATTAGCTGCAGCCAACAGCTGCTGCTATTCTTCCTGGGGTTATTAAGTACAACCAAATGTCTATGCACATATAATTTATGCAGACAAATATCTTTTTAAATATATCACATAAGTCCATAAACTACTGATTGAAATAAATAATATTATGTGTTCACACACACATATGCTTTCCTACATACACACTCACATACACATCAACACACAAGTATGCATACATATAACACAAGAAAGTCCATGTGTAAGTTCAGATAGACAGATATATGTACATTTACATATGTGTACACACAAACATAAATACATACACCTATACATATATACACACATACCATATACACACATACCCATACCAATACAAATGTATGCACGCATATGCACGGTTAGGATTCTCATATCCATACACATACCCAAATACACACATATGATTTTATAACTATATTCTCTGCTTTAAATGCTGCTGTGGTGTCATTTTTAACTCAATGGTTCTTTTGATTTTTGATATGTAATTTGGTAAAAATGAAAAGTAAAATTATTCTCAGCTGCGAGCCTGGTGGTGTAACCATGAATATTTATACTGAACTTAAGGTTTTTGTAGAGTATACTGGGCGTTTTTCTTACTTTGATAAAAATGAGTAGTGAGTATAATAACGTGTCTTTAACCAATAACCATTTAAAACTATTGTGCATTGTAGTAACATTTGTCCTGTTATCACATTTAAGTTTTACACCTGCTTTTTCTTATGTAGTCTGACTTTCCTTACTCTTACTGGTTGGTGTTACTGCAGGGGTGGCCAACGTCGGCCCTCGAGATCCACAATCCTGCAGGTTTTCCAAATTTCCCTGCTCCAGCACACCTGACTCAAATTAAATGAATCCAACAGCCTATAAGGATCTGCACAATGACTCATCAGTTTAAGTCAGGTGTGTTGTAAGAAAAATTTGGAAAACCTGCAGGATTGTGGCTCTCGAGGACCGACGTTGGCCACCCCTGTGTTACTGTTTTTACCTTTTCCTTTTTTTTTTTTTTACCAAAATAAACTTTATTCTAAAACTGAGTGAAAGGAAGACAAGCTCTATAAAATCAAATAAGTATAGTGAACCAGAGCACTGAACCCAAAATCCTCAGAAGAGTAAAGCCCAAGCAAACCAAGCCCAACCTGAACAGCAGATGCCAAAAAGGCATGACATTTTCAGAACACAACAAATCCAAATAAAACTTATTTTGATTTAAACAAAACAACATAAAACGTCACAACTTTAAAATAAATTTTTACTAATACTTCTATAAGTCGTATGTTCAGTCAGAGACTACCTATTAATTATTCAGTCTACATCACTCTGTGTGTAAACAAAGCCTTTGGTTCAGATCGATCTTCTTCAGGGCCACTTATACATTAACTGCAGGAAGGGCTGAATTACATCAGACATGATAAAACTCAGTGGCTGGATTTGTCCTCAGGGACAGAAGCGGTAAGCAAAGAACATAAACAATGATGTAGACTACTCAGCAAACCAAAATCTCATTCAATATTTACAAGACTTCATTTATAAGCCCAAGGACGGAGGACATGCCAGAAGGTTGTGTACACATATTGTAACCAGTTAATAATAAAAAAGAAAACCTGACAAATGACCGTAGGCGGGCAAGGCTGAAGGTGATGTAATCTAAACTACTGCAGTTATGTGGTGCTCACACACTGTAGGAAATATTCATCAGAGGCTAGTGCCTTTTCTCATTCATGTTAACTAAACAGGCCAGGAAACACTCCTGGATTTAGCAAGTAAACCTAGCAGGTGTGATCACTACCTGGAATGACAGCTTTACCAGTTCATGAGCTTGGTATTGTGCGTGCAAGGACACTGGCATTGATGACTGGGTCACTTAAAGTCCAAGTAAAACAAAGTTCACAGATTTGCTTGAGAGGAAGTTGTATGTGATAGACAGTAGCTCCTTCTTACATTCCTAAAGGCCACGAACTGTTTTACTGAGTTGTTAAGCTGGACTGTAAAACAGATTTTCATCAGGGTGCTCTGAATTTTAGCGGTTGGGTTTGAGTCTATGAGGTGAACAAAAGAAACTCTAAAGGCCCATTTATGCTCCCTACATGAATGTAAATAGGTATGTTTTTTTCAAACATCACTGCCCTCATACCTTCATGTGTCCTTGAGTTGTCATGGTTACCAATACATCCACCAGAGGGCAGTGCAGAGTTCACCTCCAACTTACGACATTAGTTTCAGACATTAACAAACATGGTGGAGGGGATCATGATAATGTACATTTTTACACAAAGACGTAAAACGAGGTAGTGCAGTTGATAGCGTGGTCCATGAGGCCATTACATACATTGTGGCGTCTTTTTTTTGTTTCTTTTGCGGGTCGCATGCCCCCATGGTTTCTGGTGGTACGTCTCTATTTGCTCTGTCAGGGTAGGGATCTACAACGGCCCCGAAAACAAACCAAATTATACATGTAAAGAATGCAGAGGGCAGATGCAAGGCTCCATTTATTACGTAGAGCATAAATGGGCCTTAAGGATGTATTCACACCAGGATAATCCAGGGGATTCAACTGGGCAGGGAAATTTGAGCAGCAGCCAGATATCCACCATGCTGATCTACATCACTTTCCCTCTTTGCTTCACTGGATGCTTCATTTGGTTTCACATTGTAAAAGAACTGCACCAGGGTTCACTTGGAAGTGAACCGAGACCCCCAGTTTTCAAGCAGACCAGAGTTCACTTCTTTAGTCCACACACCAGGGTCACACTGTTCCAAACAAGCTGGACTCTTTGTGGAAGCAGACCAGGGTTTGTTTAAAGTGGACCAAACCGCACCAGTATGAATTTGCCCTCTGACCGGTTTTCCTAATCAAGCACTTTTAATGATACCTTGACAGCTATACCTTAACTACTATTAATGGCTGAGCAAGCAGGAGGCCACAGATAAAAAGTAAATTAATAGGAATATTAAATTACAGACAAAAAAAGTTCAAAACAGCAGGGTAAAGGGGGGATTGAAAGAAAAGCATTGTGCTTGAGCCAGTGTTTATCCACCTCCTCCCTCTCTCATGAATGCATGGTAAGCAATCCATGTTACTTGTTCTTAACTCAGCGCTATAAACTGACATTTTTCTTTCACTTTTTACTACTAACTCAGCTGGCGTTTCTCTTCACATCACAGCAAGACGGAAGGCAAAAATGCAGCTGTAAAGCAGTTTCCCCAGGCATTGGAAACTGATGCTAAGCGGGTAGCTTGAAAACTGATGTTTATGTAAGACGAGTTGGGAATGAAAATGTGTTGATGCCACCGGTTAGGTGGTGAATGCAATCCAAAAATGTTCAATAAACTGGAATAATTATGCCTGCCTAACTGTGTTTTATCAAACTCCAGGATGGATGTTTAACTCAAGCATCTTTCACCACATCTTGACGTTAGCATTTTTACTCCTGCTGTGGACCACGATAAGTATAAATATAAATATAAATATAAATATAAATGATGAGTGGTAGTTTTTTATTTTATTTTTTATTTTTTTTGGTGTCAGGGCATGTAAGTGTTCACAAGGGAGATGACACAAGGTGAAGAAACATGCTCTCCATCAGCAGTATAACTGCTCAAATGTGCAGTTATGGAGCGTCCATTTTTGGAACAAGTTGCACTAAAGCACTTTACAATTGATTGCAAGCCTCAAACCACAAAGTGGTCCCGTCTCAGTGGTGAGAGAGCTTCTGTGCTTCAGAGATTAGCCACAAAGTCAATCATGTCAAGAAAGACTAGATTTTTTTATCTACATAGCTGCTGTGCAAAAAGGTAGCAAACAGGGCAACCAGGAGCATCTTTGGGTGCAAATTGTTTACATATACGTCAACATGAAAACACAGTTCAAAAGAAACACAGTTTAAGTTGAAGTTTCCCTTCAGTTTGGGATATTAGTAGAGGAAACCTTGTCAGGCAGAGGAAGGCAAAGAAATCAAGTATGAGTGGATGGATTAACTATGAAAGTAAAAGTTTCTAAAGCAAGATGTGTGTGTTTGCTTGATTTAAAACATAAATTGCACATTTGCTGCTGCTCCACTTCCGTCCTGGTCCCCTGTCAGTGTGCTGAATCATTCATCAGGTAGGCTCAGCCTGCTCTGCCTTGGAGCTGATGCAGTGTCAGAGTGACAGATGGAGGACTCTGGCATCGGGGAAGGCACTGCCGCCACTCCAGGTGTGTGTGAGCTGCAAGTATAATAATGTCTGGGATTCCTTTAAAGGGGATGCTTCAAGGAGGAGGCCAGGAATTTCAGGTTGGACTCGATGCTGCCTGGGGTTAGACAGGGGGACTTTGATTGATCAGCTCCCCGGAGTCCACAGAGATTAATTCGGATGTCTTTTTTGTGTCAGTGCAAGACTTAAAAATATCCAGTTTACAGAGGTTTTTTTTTCCTTCATTACTTGCTGACCTGATTGGGAAGAGCTTCAAATGCATTTGTTTAATATCCCTTAATTACTGTAATCAGACATCTTTAACAACACAGGGATGATCAGGGCTGTTCAGAACTGATACTGTAGACGCAGCGCTGTCATCATCTACCAAAGTACTGACAAGTTTGGTAAAGCTCAAAAACCATAAGACAAATTAAAAATGATGGACCCCATTCACATGCACCTATTTATTTTAATCTCATACAGGTGTGTGGGCTCTGCAACCCCTGCAAATCATTATCTGATTTCTAAGTGGCTGAAGTTTGCAAAGCTCTGAAAGTCTGACAGAAAGTCTGATTGTCCAAACAGTCTGAGTCCCATCTTTTAAACATGGTGTCTGATGGTATAATATAGCGATTTACTCCTATTCTCACTGTGAGTCTTGTGGCTACACAATATAATGAAAACTGGCCTTCATCGTGATCTACATACCGCAGGATGTGATCGTCACAGCCAGATGTGCAGCTGAAAAAATGACTTTACAATAATAATATAAGCCTTAATAATAATGTGACCGTAATAAAATGATGGAAATAATTTCCACCTTAATTAAATGTTTTAACCCCTTGATGCCTTTTCTACTTCTACACTTTATTCTATTTCTCTATATCTAATTAATTTATCTTATTAATGTATTTGTTTTTGTTTTCATTTTAATTTATACATTTAGTTTTATTTATTAACTTGTATTAATTTATCTTATATGTAATAATATTTTATTCTATTTGTTTTTCCTTTGCATTTATTTTGTTTTTATATGATTGTAAATTAATTCCTGGATTAAGGGATCAGTTTAATGATATAGAATTTTGTTGACTGAAGTAAATGTCAATATGTTGGGCCAACTCAATGTGTTTGGGTTGTTGTCAGTTATGGTACCATTAAAACTAATAGGACTATCACATACTTAATAAGGTACTCCTTTTTTAAAGTAGTATGGTTGCATGAATTAATTGGGCTGTTGGATGAAAACTAAAAAAAACCTGTCATATTCCAGCATTGAAAGATGTCAGTAAAATTCCATAATAAAAATCCAGTGTTTATACTTTCACTTGGGATCTTTTGTTTCATTTAGGCTTTTTAATGATTAATGAAAGGCTGTGACGGCCAGCCAGCCACACACATTAATATCCACACCTCACCACCAGTATACTGTAGTTCCACTTTAACTGTATTTGAAGCCATAAGTCTAAACACCATAAGTACCATTTCACACTATTTCTTTACTAAGTCACTTCATTTCCAGTAGCTTACACTGGCACTGTAAGGTGAAATTATGTTTATACTAATATATATATTAATTTTGGAGTTACCTGGGGTTCAGTCTCTCCTTCCTGGTGCACAAGGGTGGGGCCAAGGCGGAGGACTCCAACCAGCTGCTGCCAGATTCAATGGACTTTACCACAGGCTGCAGTGTCATGGGGGTGTTAGGGGATTTATTTTGAGGTTTTGGTTGGTACAAATTGTAGCAGCCATTTTATTTCCTCCTTTGTGTTTACTCTTGGTTTTGCTGGTATTTAAGTTCTGCTGCTTGAATGTTCAGGTCAGTTTGTTCGTTTGTTCGTTCATTCCTTAATTTGAATTTTCTTTAGTTCTGATTTTTTAAAATTATTTGGGCTCTTTCATCAGTTTGTTTATTTGCATGCATTAATGTAAATCAGATACACAGGTCTACTTGCAGGAAGACACTAAAGTACTGTGGAGAAATCTAGGTCTGTTTATCCAGTTTCTCATAACCAGCATTATCTGATAAAAGATATCAGATTATGCTGTCTACATGATCACTTGAATTATCTGATTTCTGATCTCTGAAATCAGGTAATTAACTGTTTTTGGTGTTCATGGCTCAGTGTAAATAACCACAAAGCTAAGATGCCTCAACAGTGTAAATTAATTCCTGGATCTATTATTAGCTTATGCAACAATGAATAGTTTAAATATGCAATTTCTATAAAAATACATAAAATTTACATAAAATGAAAGTTAATTAGTTAATTTTACCACACTTGGATTTATAGGGGTGTCCTCACACTGAAACTAAGTTTTTGTGTTGTATGCTTGCGCGGAAGACGTAGGGAGGATGTCTCAGTGTGTAGGATGAACACCGGCTTGAACACAGATCGCAGGAAGTTCCTTATGGGCAGCATGTGGTCAGCAGAGTCAACGCCATAAATCAAGGCCAAACTAATTTTTTTGCAGCTGCTGCATTCACCCCTCCTCCACCCACCCTCCTCCTCTTCCTCCTTCGACACTGCTGAGACAGTCAACCACATCTCTCCATCCCAACTCTGTGCTTAATGGTTTCTTTTAATTACATCTACCACTGGCAGTGAATATTTCTTTGTGTGATAGAGCCCTCACCAGGCTGTTCCCCATCGCAGTGGGATGCAGTGTAGGTTTTGTACAAACAAACGGCTGAAAATAACAGCTCAGTCGGCCTCAAGATGCTGTTTCCGACTTCCCAGGGAATCCAAGTCATCCTGTTCTGTAGCTGCACTTCCGCCACGCTACGTCCTCTGGTTGTGAGACGATGTTAGAAGGATCATCTGGGAGCTCTGGTGTGTTCTCATGTGCAACATATTGCTTTTACTCGGCTTTGAAAGGAATTAGGTCAGCACATGAAACATTCATAAAAGATACATTATGTGTAAATGGCTGACAGCTTAAGTCAAGTAGCTCCCGCCGACATGCAGTCGCTGGGTAGATCTGAGCTTCTGCTACACAGTAAGATGCCTTTTGGTCTTGAAGTAAAACATACTAAAACATCAGGAAAATACACTGATGCTGACTGTACTTCAAGTATATTAAATCCCTGAAGAGCAAAAAAAAATCGTGAACATGCAGAACACATATTCAAATGCATAAAAGGTTGTTTTGAGGCAGTTTAAGCAATGGACAAATTATAGTCACAGAGAGCAAAATGAAGCATAAAAGCAAATCTGTGCTGGGAGAGAAAACACTGAGCTGGCTGCTGATGTCTGAGCATGGCTTCCCTGCCTGTTTTTCATGTGACTGTTCTGCTGTGTGATAATGTGACATCCTTGTTGTTTTTGTAGAGGTCTCAGATTGTTTGTTGGGGGAGGGGAGGCATAGGGTGTATGTGTGTTGAGGGGGGAGGGGGTGGTACAGTTTCTCCATTTCTGCTTGTGCTGCAGTTTAATCACGTCTGTTCTCTGACACAAATGCATTCCATCTATATTGAGATGTTTTAGAAAATATATCTTCTCTGAGAGGAAAAATGAACACATTATTACATCATGCAGGTTCATTCTTGATTCGGGCAAATAGTTAAATTACTCTAGTTTTTAAAGAAAGAAAATGTAAAAAATGGTGGTAAATTTGAGAAAAATTTAGTTTTCAACTCAAAATCCGAACTATTAATTTAATCCAGTAGCTTAAACTTTTCATGGGCACTGATTGGCTGCATTATGAGGTCCACCTGTTCAACTTCTTGTAAACACAAAATTCTAACCAGTTAATCACATGGCAACAACTCAACACATGTAGTCATGTAGATGTGGTGAAGACGACCTGCTGAAGATCAAGACACTTCAAACATGGCATGGTTGTTGGAGTATTTACTGGGATTTTCACACACAACCATTTCTAGGGTTTCCAGAGAATGTTCTGAAGAAGAGAAAATATCCAGCGAGCAGCAGTTGTCAGAGGAGGTCAGAGGAGACTGGGAAGACTGGATGGAGATGATAGAAAGGCAACAGGAAGTCCAATAAGAACTGGTTCCCACCAAGATCTGCAGAACAGCATCTCTGAACACACAACACGTCCAACCTTGAAGCAGATGGACTACAGCAGCAGAAGACCACACCGGGTGCCTCCTGTCAGCTAAGAACAGGAAACTGAGGCTACAATTCACACACACTTACCAGCACTGGACAATAGAAGATGGAGAAACGTTGCTGGTCTGATGAGTCTCCATTTCAGCTCCACATTCAGATGCTAGGCTCAGAATCTGCTGGAAACATCATGAAAACATGGATCCATCCTGCTTTGGATCAATGCTTCAGGCTGCTGCTGGTGTAATGGTGGGGGAGATATTTTCTTGTCCCACTTTGGGCCCCTTAGTACCAACGTGGCCTGGTTTAACCAGCACAGCCTACCTGAGTACTGTTGCTGACCATGTTCATCCCTTTATGACCACAGTGGAGCATCTTCTGATGCTACTTCCAGCAGGATAATGCACCATGTCACAAAGCTCAGATCATCTCCACCTGCTTTCTAGAACATGATGATGTGTTCACTGGACTCCAACGGCCTCCACAGCCACCAGATCTCAGTCCAGTAGAGCAGCTTTGGGATGTGGTGGAACAGGAGATTCTCTTCATGGATGCAGCCGACAAACCTGCAGCAACTGTGTGATGCTGTCATGTTAATATGGAGAAAACCTCTGAGGAAGGTTTCCACCACCTGCTTCAATCTATGTTAGAAGAGCTGATTTGATGAGACTGCATAATGCTTTATTCCACAATATTAAATGCTCTCCTTTTCTTGTGAATTTGATTAATTTGACTTGATCATCACTGGCAAAGCACAAACCATGACATGCCCACAACCACTTTCTTTCCAGACAGTTCTATTTCCTCTTATTCATCCGTAGAATCAAAGAACAGACGTTTCCTTTATAGCTGAGGTGACGTAAAAAGCTTCTGCAAAGGCTATGCACGCTGTGTTGTGCATTGGACCTTCAATGAACAAGACAATGATCCTCAAAAATATAACCAAAGTAGTCAGAAAATGATTAGGGAACAGTAAATTTAACATTTTGGTCCAAACCTGAATTCTATCAAAAATGTGTAAAAGAAGTTCAAGCCCAGAGCGATGAAGAAGAATTGTTCAACATTCTCCATCACGTTGTCTTAACTAATTTTCTTACCACTTGTTCACATAATTAAATCAAAAGTCAAATCGCTTTGTTCTTAACTGTATCTGGTAATTTTATTAGCGTTGTGTGTTATATAAATAATATTTTTCAGTCAGGGTCCAAACAGCTCGGTATTCTTCATTTGTGTGTTGTGGTTCTGCAGCTGAGTAATGACAGTGTCCTGCATAATGGAGTTAATGTCCTCTGATCACATTGGGCGAGGGTGACGTCATGTTTTGTCCTGCTTCCTGTGATGCTCCCCAGGGCCCTGCAAACAGTGGGACCCGGGGACGTCTCTGCAGAGTGCACAACAATATGAGAGATGACTTGGCACAAAAACAAGAAAAAGGGTGCTTTCGCATTATCTGAGTCTTAGCCAACTCATTTAAAAGAATCAATGCTGCAAAGACTCAAGGGTAATATTCACTTCTCATACCACCTACTAGTGTCTCAGCAAAGCCACAATATCATTTATAGGCCTGCATTACAATGACACCACACTATGCCGTCTGTATTAAGTCTTTGTCAGTGCTTTCAGCTGTTCCACTTCTGAATCAAACATGATATTCAAAGAAACTCAGATGACTTGCAGCAGCTCTTAAAATGCCCCCAAAATTAAAATTTTCTGTGTGGATGTTTTCAATTTAATAACTTGTAAGATTTCAACAAGATTTCTGCACAGATGACTCATTGGCAACCTTGCAGAGCGGTGCTGAGTAATCCTGAGTGCAGCGTCTTTCGGTTCTCCCTCAGTGCAGCACGACCTTGGACAAACCGTCCCTATTCTTTCTGGGAGATCTGGTGACTGCAGTGCTGGACCGGCCGTGACAGTGATTGCTCACCTCACTTATGCAACATTTAGCCATTTGCCAAGTACAGCCCTCTTGTGGCAGATTGCCCTTACCTGCTGTTACCCTTCTTAAACTCATGTTGACCCCACTTTGCTGCATTTGTTTTAACCTCTTTTAACCTTAAAGGGCAGCGTAGGGACCAATCTGACCAAATGTGAGGTCACAAGGTGGAAACAGAAGGTGACAACAAGGCGCTTTGCTGAACCACCAGGATCAGCAAGTGAAATCCGTCGACTCATCCAATTAGGCGACTGACCAAAAGTACCTGTGTCATGGTTTATAGGCAGAGCCCCCACCCCCGAGTCTTTACAGGCCCTTAGCAGAATTTGATTTGAGGGACCAGCACCACTAGTACTCAACTTTTACTGGTGCTTGACCATTTCATTAACTATAACTGTAACAAAACCTATTCATTTGCATTATATGTAGTTTCCTTACATGTTTACAGCCCAAAAACGTGCATGTTAGCTTCATTGATAATACTACGTTGACCCTAGTGAGAGCTAGAGGGCGTAACTAGTCTTCCATGCACATTGATTCAGTAATTAGTTATCCAATAGCATTGATCCCAGTTGAAAATATCAATTAAACATCAATATAGTAATCTGTGGGACATTCTTTTGAAAGATTAATAAGTAAATAAAGTTGCACACTAGAAGCTGCTCCTGAAAAATAAAACGTTTGTGACATTTCAGGCACCGGCCCTTCTTTAGACATTCTTTGGAATGAACATTTGGAGAATAACATTTATATTTGTTTTGTTCTAACAGCCAAAACATGAATTTGATGAGGAACATGTGGATATCTAAAGGTGTGTTGGGCAACTGCTATAACGCCAGAAGTTACACAAATATTTGGTTTGATCCTCTCAGCAGGAGAAAGGTTTGCATTGTATCCTGCTTTAAATTACTGTGTGATGTCATCTCGTTTCCATCTCTGGATCCTGAATCAAGATTATATCCTTGCAGAATTTGTGATAATATAATATAGTACTGTGATCAATCTTGTGATTGACTCGATTTATTTATCTGGGCAAACATATTTTAATTTTTTCTAAAAGTCTTGTTTTAGTCAAACAAAGAAAATCGTGTGAGTGCTCCAAACAGGAAGCTGGTGGAATCCACTGAAGGACAACAGCATCATTAGTAAGAACAGAGTACTGTCTCATCCTTAACACACACCAGTTCAGCTCCATCATCACTCCTGTTGCTGTTCTATCAGCTGCAACCCACTAACTCTCCCGCAGACAGGGGCATCCGTCCTGCCTCAAACAGGCGGGTAGGTAGGAAAAGCACTTTGTGATTTAATGTCAACTCATTGTTTTACTTTTTAAATCTTCAACTGAACCACGTCCATTAAAACTTACCAAACTGCAACAAAAGTTTGTTTTTTTTAATTATAAAAAATATCTTAATCTACTCTATAATTCCTGTTCAGCCACATCAGATTTATTAGGTTATAATGTTAAAAAATGTCCCACTCATTATATAAATGATAATTATGAAATTAAATTGATGGGAGTTTAATATAATTAAATTAACTAATATTGTTGAAGGTTTTAAAGTTAATATTAACAGGCTGAAATAAATTATTTTCTCATCTGTTTCAATATAATAATTGAACACAGGCGCCCGCAAACAGGTGAAATCTGTAACAAGTCTAACTGTACGATTTACAGCGTATCCATCAAATAAAAAACAAAGAAACAAAAAACAGAAGGTGAGATTTCTTCGACCACCAACTCTAAGCTTTCAGCTCCATCCTGATGCTGCTTCTTTACACCTCAACAAACTGGGTTAACTGGTATGGATGAAGTTTGGTTAATGTTTCAGACTAGATGAGACTCAAGTTCTGTCTCTGGATGTCAGGGACACATAATGGCTTAACCAGATGTGATGATTGTTAGAAGAGGGAACAGACTAACAAATATGGTTTGGATGAATTTTACATGTTTCATGTGCTTTACGGAGACATGGCTTCATTCACTCATCCCGGACCATGGCGTGGTGCTACCTGGCTTCAGCACTGTTTGAGCCGACAGAGCAGTGGAAAGAAGAGAGGTGGGGGGATTGCACTGTAGGTGAGTGAAAAATGGTGTAATCCGGACATGTTCATGTGAAGGAATGTCTCTGCTGCCTGGACATAAAACTGCTTGCTGTGGGAATGCGCCCATATCATCTGCCTCAGGAATTCACCTCTGTTGTGTCATGGCAGCGTACCTCCTGCCATCAGCAGACGCAAAGGCGGCGTGTGACGGCATCAGTTCCACGTTGCCAAGGTACAGACTCAACAACCCAATACTTTCACAGTTATAACCGGGGACTAGGGCTGGGCAATATATCGAGATTTTATCAGACCCAACATAGAAGGAGGGAATATCGTTTATATCGAGATAGCTAGTTTTGAGTTAAAAGCATCTTTTCTTTTGCATTTTGCACATCTGTATTTTTATTATTGTCATTGAAAAGTATTTTTAATTTATTTTGTTTTAGGAGCATTTAATTTAATATAAAGGTACTGTAATTTCAGTCAGCTGTTTTAATGCACATGTGCTGCTGATCCTTAATAAAAGTATATTTGGCACTAAAGGCTGTAAATTAGGCTGTAAAAAAACGTTTATCGCGATATATATCATATATTGTGATTCAGGTAAAAAATATCGAGATATACAATTTGGTTCATATCGCCCAGCCCTACCGGGGACTTTAATCACATGAGTATGGTCAAACTTCTCCCCACATTCCACCAACATGTGGATTGTCCCACCCAAGAAAATAAAACACTGGATCTTCTGTATGCAAATGCCAGGGATGCATACGCTGCCACAGCTCTCCCTCCCCTCAGCAGATCAGACTACAACATCATTCTGTTAACACCAAAGTATGTCCCACTTATTCAGCAACAGCCTGTGGACAGAAGGACATTGAGGAGGTGGCCTGAGGACGCTGCTGAAGCACTACAGGACTGCTTTGAGTCAACGGACTGGGATGTTCCCTGTCAGCCACACGGGGAGGAAATCAACAAGATGACTGACTGCATTACATCAGATTCTGTGAATAAATCACCATTCACACTCAGTCTGTGTGCTGTTTCCCCAAAAATAAGCCTTCGATCACCAGGGACCTGCAGGCTTGAGAGTTTTTAAGTCAGGAGACCAGGAAGAAAAGAGGAGGGTGCAACAGGAACAGGGTGTCACTGAGGAGGAGTAAGGACAAAAACCAGAGGAAGCTGGATGCCAGACTCCAGCAGAATAACGTGTGGACAGGGATGAAGGAGACGGGTTTGCAGAGTGGACTAGCAGGAATCACCTGCATCTGAATGTCATCAAGACCAGAGAGATGGGGATAGACTTCCAGAGGAAGAGGACTCCTCTAACTCCACTGAAGATCCTGGGACAAGTACCTGGGAGTGACCATCAACCACAGACTAGACTGGAAATCCAACACAGATGCTGTGTACAAGAAGGGGATGAGCAGGCTCTACTTCTTAAGACGGCTCAGATCCTTCAATGTCTGCAGCAATATGTTGGAGATCTTTTACCAGTCTGTCGTCTCCAGTGTGCTTTTCTTTGCTGCTGTGTGCTGGGGAAGCAGCATCGGAGCAGCAACACCAACAGACTGAACTTATAAAGAACGCTGGCTCTGATATCGGGTACAAACTGGACAATTGTGAAACTGCAATGGAGAGGAGGTCGCTGAAGAAACTGGTTTCCATCATGGAGAACCCGACGACCCTCTCCAGCGCTCACTGGTCAGACAGCGGAGCTCCTTCTCCACCAGACTGAGACGCTCCGCTGTCGTACGGACAGATACAGGAAACCTTTCCTGCCACGTCCCATCACTCTGTTCAATAAGCCACCTCTGGTAGACAGAGAAGAGCTGCTTAGACACCAGACCTGCTGCTTTCATCTACTTTCCGTTTTATTCTACTTTTTAAATTCTATTTTGGTTTGCACATTGTTTTTCTTACATTTGATTTTGTACATCCTTATTTAAATGTATATACTTCTATATTCTATTCTTCTTACGTATTCTCTCTTGCGCTGTTGATTTGTATATGTTGTACACAGATTTGTATATTTTTTTTATTATTTGGTTTATAGATTTTTGTTTTGCTGACTTATTTTATTATCTGAGTCTCTTGAATCAATGTGTGCTGCTGCATCAGTAAAGGCATCTGTCTATCCATCTACCCATTTCTCTCTCTTGCTTGCTCTGCTCTGCTCTGACATACTGGTTGAACATCAAACCCTTTCTCCCTGGGCTCCTCAACCATGTTCTACCCCACCTGCACCTCTCAGCTGCCTCAATTCAACCCTCACATTCAGTCTAAAGAGGTGGAAAGGGGCTTGATGAGGTGATTAAGATTCCTTTTATTTGAGAGTCTCATTTTTTATTAATCAAGGAGCCAATGCTTAAGCTAGTTTGTCACATTCCACATTGGGAGCCAACCTGGCGCCTGGCAGCTCACTCCTACTTGCATGTTCAGTGCAGCGAGGAAAATGTGTGAATATCTCCACAGCCTCATGAGTCACTGCACAGCAACTGCAGTTTGACAAGAGATGGAATGAAAGGTGTGCACAGCTGAGAATAGAAAACCAGTAAAGCAGAGTGTCAGTGTCAGAGTTTCTGCATTCATCTTGAAATCTTGGACCAGAAGTACTCTAGTCCTCACTGCAGACTATCAAGTTGTCAATGCTCATATTTCACACTCTCACTGGGTTTTTGGCATGAAGCTGAGTGTTTGAGACTTTAACTGGAAATGTCATAAAAATACAGAACAGTGTGGAGCTGCAGACGATGGACCCCGAGGTCTTTGAGCCAAAGGAAATATTAGCATACCCAGACATAAAGTGTTTCACCTCCGTCAGGGCCCTGGAAGGTGAACTGGGTCAGTTAATTCCCGTCACAGTAATACAAAGTACTTGCCCTAAGAATGACAAAGAGAATTCATGTAGAAGCTCAACCGTTTTAATCCCAGTCAGCATCAGACATGTTCCCAGCCTCAGCTGTCAGATTGTGAGACTAAAATGATGTAAAATGAATGTATGAATTGATATAGCAGCATAAAGAAGAAGAAAGCAGAATTTATTACTAACAGAACTTTGTAGAAATAACACAGAGATCAACAGTGACCAAACCTTTTCTCATCTCATCGTTCTCTCAAGTCTTGGCTCTCAGGAGAAAAAATATTGTTATTTAAACAAACACACAACAGAAACTATTTCCATGTTTCCACTTTTTCATCATTTCCAGTTATTCCTGCTACTATTTACCTGCTATCCTCACTAAACCAACTCCAGCTCAGCTGCTTTGTGGCGCCACCGTGCATCAGAAACATCAAACAGCTGGAGGGAAAAGCAGAAATATAGAAATAGTTTCTGTTGTGCTGTTTTTTCTCCTGAAAGCTAAGACTAAGAATGACGTGCAGATGAGAAAAGGCTTGGTCACTGTTGATCTGTGTGTTATTTCTACAAAGTTCTGTTAGTAATAACCTCTGTTTTGTTGCCTCAGCAGCACATTTGGATTAGTTTCATAAAAGTTTAATGAGTCCTCATCCTCTTGACCTGCAAACCTGCGTTTGGATCATCCTGCATGCAAACTGTGATGATGTACAGTTTAAAACTGAGTAAGTACCAAACCAACGAGGAAACACACCTTTGGTTGGTAATGTGTTGGCAGCCATATTGTTGTGCATCTCTAACTAAATGAGTGATGTAACCAGTTTGTGCTGAACAAGGAGGCTGCTTTATAACAGATCCTCGTGAAACCTTAAACAGAACTCCATGAAGAGATGTTTTAATCCATAATCAGCCTGCTGACTCCAGCTGGTGTGGCTAAGCGCTGTTAGGGCTGCCAGGTGGAAACTTCTGCGAGGCCAGTATTCATGTTAAATCTGAATCTTCTGTGCTCTGCTGGCTTTATATGGCATCAAAAGAAGCTGTGTGGGATTCTGCTTTGAAGCCATTAACTGAGGACTCAGCAAATACTTTTTTTTTCTATTCTTATTGAACGCACGTGCCATAGAGTAAATACACAATATTTGTCCAAAGTATCGCAGTGTAGGAAATCATCTAATATTAAGTCCAGTCTGTCGTGCAACTGATTCACTGTGACATTGCCCAGCAGGGTGCCTTTGATAATACTACCATCATAGATCTATCACTCCCCCTTTATTCCATTTAATGGACGTAGTTCTTCAAGTGGCAGGATAAAAGCTGCAGGAGTTGTGCCAAAAGCAGAGAGGGGGGGTGTACAGACTGGTTTTCTCTTGCTGCATTGCCTGACAGTCCTGACTGCATGATTTCTGCACCGGAAACACCGGGCTGTAGGATGAAATCAGCCTTCAGAGGAGCTTCAGGGCCGAGGGAGGAATTCAGCATCAAGTTGAAAATAGTAATAAAGGGCACATCACAAGACAACCCTTCTAGTGTTGACTCAGAGTTTCACAGACACCAACGCTGTTACGTAACTATAACAACCACGACAACGTGACAAGCGCTGGAGAACCGAGGGCACGAACACAGCAGCGTCAGCCACTGGCAAGAGATGCTTTCTGCAGGGGCTGCTGTGGCCCCTGTCAGCTAAAGATAGCTTGGCCCCTGGAAAGGGCTTTGTGTTCTGGCTGTGGTATCTCATACAAATGGAAATAAAAAAAGTAGTAAAGCATCCATGCAAGAATTTATTGCTAAAAAAAGAAGAAGAAGGAGAAAAAACCATGCATGACTGTAATTGAACCCTTTTTTCTTAAATGCACATCAAACAGCTGCAAAATCTGTTCTGAACAGCATCTGCCTGCAAACCGTAAGTTATTCATTATGGTTTTATATCAATACACTGTATACCTAAGGTACACAATACCTTTCAAAAAACATTCACTGTAGCTGCTTGGTGGCTACTGAGCAACAGAGAACACCTGGCTAGTCATTTCCAGGGGAAAAATCTTAAATCACAGCCTTCTTTGAATTGCTGGCTGCTGCACATCACCGAATGTTGCAGACAGACAAACACCATGTCGGCTCTCACAGTTGGAGAGCCAAGAACTGCCTTCTGCCATTTGGATCACCATGGAAACAGCCAAATACACCACCAGCACGCTCATCAGCTTCAGCTCAGTACACTGCATCCAACATGTGATGGCCGAGCCGTGCTGTACAGCCTTATCTTCACATGATGTAAACTCAAATCAAGATTATCACTAACGACATCATCACGTAGATGTAAGAACAAGTGACTAAAAGTGTGCATATAAAAGGGGTAAAATACTCTCTAGTTTATTATGAAACCGAATGAAAACACCCAACAGGACATGCCATAGTACAAATATTCCCACAATCACCACAACACAGTGAATGACTTTCCAGACATTCCAGTTTAACCTGGAAGGCCCACATCTGACAGCGCGCGGGGGGAGTATCCACATGACGCACGTTCACAACATAACCTACGTTTGTTGCATACAAATTCTGCGGCATCACAGAGAATGAACCCCGAAGTCCCCGCGCCCTAAATGCAGGTGGGGAGATGCTCTCCTTCTCCTCCTTACCTGACCTGCGAGCTTCCCCCAAGCGGACCTCGGTGATGCTGCTTGGGTCACTCTGAGATCTTCCACGTTGCAACACGCAGTCCTCGTCCAGCCCGTTGGAAGGTGATGGTGATGATGATGCCATGGTGAAGAGAAGAGCGCGAGGCGACAGGCGTCACCAGCCAAGGTCACCGGCATCAAGTGGTGGAGCTGATTTAACGCGCCCGGACTGCTGCGGCTCCTGGTCCCCGATAAGCAGCAGCGGTGTTGGGGAAATCCATTACGCGCGCAGCATCATGCTGCCTTCACGGATTGCTCGGAAAAACTCTTTCAAAAGATTGTCTGAATTAAAAACGTTAACAGACGCTCCAGAAGATATATTACCGTTATGAAATGTGTTTTATGTTATTCTAATTCCTAAAACAGTTGAGACAGTATAAAATGTTAATAAAAACACATTAAAATGATTTGCAAATCTAATGAAATAGAACATCAGATGTTAAAATTAAAACATTTCAACATTTCATGGAAAATATTTGGACCACAAGCAACAAAAAAGCTGAAAATGTAATTGGGACAGATGAAAAACAACTGGAGGAGCATTTGACAACTAATTAAGTTAATTGGCAACAGGTCAACATGAAAAGAGCATTTTAGAGAGGCAGAGTCGCTCAGGTGTAAAGATGTAAAAATCAGTGACAAAAAATTGTGGAAAATTAAAAAGAAAATGTTCAAAAATGAAATTGTAATCTTAAAAGATCCAGAGAATCAGACAAGGAAAGGCAGATCTATTTTTATAGCACATTTCATGTACAACACAACTCAAAGTGCTTTAAGACATAAAATTTTTTGTGCATAAGAAACATTAAAAAGTACAATTAAAATAGAAAAATTAAAACAAACTAAAAAGAATTAAAAAATGAATAGAAACAGAATAAGCTAAAATAGAGATAAAAACAGATAACAGAATACATACAGTGGGTTACATATGATACAGAATGAAAAATACACCATCACTGTCATCATCTTCCTCATCACCATCACTGTCAATGTACATATGTGATCAAATACATTCAGGGAGAAAAAAAGAAAGGAATAACTCTATCTTTATTTAAAGTGGGGGCAAATGAAGGTTTTAAGACCCATTTTAATGAACTTAGGTTTGGATGGGACTTCTGGTTTTCTGGTAGTTTTCTCCAGATATCAGGAGAATAAAAAATAAATGTGTAGTGTAAGGATAACGGTTGATGGCAGGAACCTCACAGAAATGAAGAAATGATGATGAAATAAAAAACGGCTTAATAACAAATAAATCTGGAATTTGGTCGAGTCCTGAAATTAAGCAGTGGGGATGCAAAGTGGATGGAGGATCTGGTGGCTGAATCCAAGAAACGAAGAATCGTGCAGTCGGACTTCAGCTGGACAAAAACAAACAGGATTGCTGGCAAGTCACATGACAGGAAAAACTCAGCTGATTGTTAGATGGCTGTACATTACTGCGGGAAAGCAGACGAACGAAGAGCAGTCCCAGGATTTTATAGTAGAGCCAAATCAGGAACAGCTTTGTCCAATAATGAGCCACATAGGAGGAGGGAGGACAGGCAAAACAAACCAAAACAAAAACAAATCCTGACAGTCTAGTCTGAACTCTCAGGATGGAAATCAAACTTGATCCATATGATCTTTGATGCATTAGTAGCTCATGTGGCATCAGCAGACCAGATATAGGTTATATTTTGGTACAGAACCATCCAGAACCGTGTACACCAGCAGCAGCATTTTAAAATCAACTCTTTGTCTCACAGGACGAAGATTTGAAGACCTGGAGTGATATGTTCCCCGTTTTATGGTCTTTGTGAGGACATGAGGGACCAGGCCAAATGTCAGAACTGGATGTTGGTGCTCTTCAGGCCCTCAGGCAGCACTGCATTAAAAACAGATGTGATTTTCCCCTGAAAAAATCCCAGCATGGGCTCAGAAACACTTTCAAATCCATATTATTATTATTGGATTATATTATTAATCCATATTAGCTGAAGTCTTTATTTGGCCATTTAACAAATGTATAAACAAATGAATACTAAAATATTTTTTGTATATTTGCCATTAATTACTGTGTGATATGATATAATTGTTGTAGTGCATTATTGTATTATTATTGTATCCATCAGAGGGAAATATAGGGTTAAAATAATTTTTGACTTATAACACTAACTGCAGTGGTGAGGTGCTTCATTGTAAGGAGTAAGAAAAAAGAAAAGAAAAAAAAAGAGAAGGCATTTCCTCTATTGAGGCCTGGATTCATCAATAAAAACTAACATAATGCACAACATTTAAGGTTAAGGTATATACTTATACATTCATAATTTATCTTTCTACAAGCAAAAAGGGCACATCTCACAGATTAGAAGGAACGATGATCCACTGAAGTAGCTCACTTGTGAGGCCATGTCTAAAGTCTGAAATATCCTACAGTTCCTGAAGGTGATGTTGCATTTCTATAGCCTTGGTAGAATATGTGGCTTTCTCAGTCACATCTTTCCACTGGTCTGAATCATATACATGAATTCAAAAGGATTCCTGCAATAAACGCTGTTACGGAATTACTTCCAATAAAAAACTGAGGATTTCATACTGAAAGGATATCAAGAACAACATCTTTATAGATAAATTCTTTCTGTTTTACAGGGAAGAATGTATGGATAGAGTAAGAGATTAGCCAGGGAGGATGAAACATCTCAGTTGAGTTTTATTTATAGAGCATCAACTAAAAATGATCTCAGCAAACTCCAACAATTTCCTTTGTGTGGAGACTTTTGACAGGATGAAACCTCCAGCAGAACCAGACTGGATTTGATCAGCTTGGGAAGTGATATGGTAAAAATAAGGACTGAACAGGTTGTTCAGACCAGCAGCTGCAGATCAGGAACATGAACAGAAGGAGGTAAAATGGGTAGATGGGTAGCTTTTTCCTTATTTTTACATTTTTCTATATGTTACAATAACACTTGAGACATCTAAAGTGCAGTTATGTCCCAAAAACAGGCCTGCACTCTTATTTAGTTCAGAGGCTTTACATATCAGGACTTATAGAAAAAAAAGAAGTAGAAAAACTAGTTACCAGCTCAATGCAACCTCAAATGAACAACACAAGACATATTACAGTGTGTTGTTATTTATGCTGCAAGTACTGAACAAAATGCCAAGCCAGCATGTGAAACACAAATGCTATAATTTAATAGATTTAAGGTCAGTACCTTGAATTAATTGTGTCCTGTTTAGTATGAGGACTTTTCATTCACTTTTCTTTACAGTTTTTCTTCAGTTCACTGAGGTTATGTCCTTAAAATCTCACAACAGATCTGGGCTTTAACTGAACCACCATTAGCACCTTGATTCTTTCCTTTTTCAGACATTCTGTTGTAGCTTTGCTGCTGTGTTTCGGATCATTGTTCTGTTAAATGACCTACTTTCAGTTAAGCTTTAGTAGTCGAACAGATGGTCTCATATTTTTCTCTAAAATACTTTGGTACTCAGAGGAGTTCATGATTGATTGAATGACAGCAAGGTGTCCAGGCTCTGTGGCTGATAAACAAGCCCACATCATCATCTCTCCACCATCATGCTAGACTTTCAGAGTGTTTCTAAATGATTAATTACCATTTGCAAGTTTTTATATGCCTGAAATTTGTCCATTTTTACTGTATCGTATCAACAGAAAGAGCCAATGCTACAAATATTTGCTGTTAACTGACCTTCCCTTTGGTAAACATCAAATGTCCAAGGGTCATTAAATACAGCATGTAATATAATTCTTTATATTGTTCTGCATCATCTCTACCGTGTTCTAGATCAGCAGCCCCCAGCCTATTTTCCTTGGGGCCCCCTTCATGCAAATACTAAAAAGCTGTGGACCCCCTGTCCCACTCTGTTCTGAACCATGCTTGATTTTATGCTTTCAAAAGTGAGAGTCTCACAATAAATAATGTTTTCTGGCTGAGTCCTGTCCTTTGACAAAGTTAAACGACTTAAATTTAGCTTTACTTTTTATTCTTTAAATAAGGACAATGTGTGAACATTAATTACCGTTATCATCAGTAAGGAATATGAAGACCAATTCAGGAAACGAAATATGAATACAGGCGATGTAATATCAGTTATAAACTTTAACAGTAGAAGCCTAAATTTAAACCTCTCAAAAATCAAATACTGTCTACGACAATAAGGTACTAAATTTACAATAATAACAGTATCAGAAACCTGGCTGAATAAGGAACAAACCCACATGGTGCAGATTACGGGATATGAGAGCTGTTTTATAAATAGACTGACAACAAAGGCACGGGGAGTTGCCTTAAACGTAGACAAAAATGACCAAAGTCATTTCATCTGCAATATTCATTTGTGATGGACAATATGACGGAGTGTGCTACAGGAGAAATACATATGAGCAATTAAAAAAATGTTGTAATAAATTGTGTTTATAGAAAACCTGGTTCTTGCATCGACACTTTTAAGGAGAGGTTATCTGAATTAACTAACAAGACTGGCAATACGAAACAGGTTTTCATTTGTGGCAATTTTAACATTGACTTGTTAAATCCACAAGAACATAATACAAATACAGAATACATTAATACCAATAGTCTGGGTTTTTATCCTACAATCGCACTTCCAAGCTGAATAACAACTCAGAGCCACACTTATCGACAATGTATTTACCAATATCACCGGCAGGAAAATAGAAGGTGGACTAATCACCAATGATACTAGTAATCATCTTCCAGTGTTTGCAATTATTCATAACAATCATGAACAAAAAAAAACAAGAAAATCCTGTTAACATTGTACAAAAAAAATTGCTCACTTTTAGAAAAGATAATAAAACAAAACTATGTACAGAAGCCTTGGATAACCAAAGTAATACTTAATGCATATAAGAGGAAAAATATACTATATAAAGAATTTCTGCAGAAAAGAACGGCGGAGGCTAAACTAAAATATAAGAAATACAAAAATAAAAAATTAACTAATGAAAACCTGTAAAAAGGATCATTCCAGTAGATAGTAATAGAGGACAATAGAAACAACACCAAAAGTACATAGAATCTACTCAATAATATTATAAAAAAGAGAAGTGGGTAAACAGACTATCCCAACAATTTCCTGGATAAAAACAATAACGAATTTAATCATTTTTTGTATTTTTTTTGTGTTTATATATATATCTATCTATCTATATATATATAGATAGATATATATATATTTATATATGCATCATCATACTTTGTGACTATTTTATCTAGTGTGTGTGTGTGTGTGTGTGTGAGCGTATATGTGTGTGACCTACATTAATTCTGCACTTTTACATCTCAACAACAGCATCTTACCAGCAAAGCGTACCTGCAGCAGGTGAAAATAAAGTTTCAGAGTGGGAGGTAGCCTTTGAAGAAATGTGTTTATTCTAAAGGTGTTGAGCTGTAAATGTTGCACTGTAGCTACCAAGACAACGTCAGAAACCACTGCCACTGGTGGGGGTCCTACCCTTAAAACCCGTGGGTCTGCTGGCCTGAATGTGCTTTGAATTAAGCGTAGGACCACCACAATGAGTCTTGTTTCAACGCTTTTACTGGTCAAATTTACAGAAACAAAACAAAATGAAAAAAAAGGAAAGACACAAACACATGTGGGCTGCACGGTGGTGTGGTGGTTAGCACTGCAGCCTCACAGCGAGAAGGTTGCTGGTTCAAGCCTTGGCTGGGGGGGGGGGGTTTGAACCTGGGGGGCAGTGGCCTTTCTGTGTGGAGTTTGCATGTTCTTTCCGTGTATGTGTGGGTTCTCTCCAGGTTCTCCGGCTTCCTCCCACCGTCCAAAGACATGCATGTTAGGTTAAATGGACACTCTAAATTCTCCGTGTGTGTGTGAATGGTTGTTTGTCCCAATATGTGTTGGCCCTGCGATGGACTGTTGACCTGTCCAGGTGTACCCTGCCTCTCATCTGTTAATGCCTTTGGTTATGACGTCAGTTATGCGACGTATCTAGGTAGAGGGCGGTAGGACCCCACTGTTAAGCATTCACCATATAATAAAGCCATATCTATGTAATAAAGTCACATGCAAGAAAACAGTCGGACTCGCGTGCATTGTTAGATCACACAACAAGATATAAATCAAGTTTGTGTGTAGTTTATTTTTGTTTTGCTTTATACCTCTGAAAACAATCAAGAGTTACAAGTACACCATTTAACAATTTAGCTAGCTATACATGCTAGTTAGCTAGCATGATGGCTTTCTCTACTGCTGGGCAGTTTCTGTCATAGACGTATGTAGACAGTGCATTGGTCCCGCTTCGTATGTCAGTGGCGTCGCCATATTGATCCTGGGATTTACTTAAAACAGTGAAAACGGACAATGTTTTGTAATCTATAAATAATAACTTCCGGTACTTGTTAGTCATACAGGAGCCTATAATGTTGTTATCCTAGCCTATAATCATTGATGAGGCTGCATGTGAGATCCTTCAGTTCCACTTTAGACATAATCTGCCTGCATGTGAAAGATCCTGGAACCTTTCCAGTTTTACAGGGTTTACTATAATATTTACTATGGTGGTTTTCACTGGTGCATTCCTTAAAAACTTTTCATTAGTGCTTGTCAAACCACCCCTATGATGAAGAGAAATCAAGGACCAAAGTTTCCCTTGCTCGGACGTGGGTCACCGGGGCCCCCCTCTGGAGCCAGGCCTGGAGGTGGGGCACGGAGGCGAGCGCCTGGTGGCCGGGCCTTTGCCTATGGAGCCCAGTCGGGCTCAGCCCGAAAGGGTGACATGGGCCTCTCCTCCCGTGGGCTCACCACCTGCAGGGGGTCCATAGAGGTCGGGTGTAGTGTGAGCCGGGCGGCTGCCAGAGGTGGGGACCCTGGCGGTCCGATCCTCGGCTGCAAAAGCTAGCTCTAGGGACGTGGAATGTCACCTCTCTGGCGAGGAAGGAGCCTGAGCTGGTGCGCGAGGTTGAGCGGTTCCGGCTAGATATAGTTGGACTCACCTCGACGCACTGCTTGGGCTCTGGAACCACTGTCCTTGAGAGGGGATGGACCCTTTTCCATTCTTGAGTTGTACCCGGTGAGAGGCGCCGAGCATGTGTGGGCATGCCCATTGCCCCCGACTTGGCGCCTGTACGTTGGGGTTTACCCCGGTGGACAAAAGGGTAGCCTCCCTCTGCCTTCGGGTGGGGGGACGGGTCCTGACTGTTGTTTGTGCTTATGCACCAAGTAGCAGTTCAGAGTACCCAACCTTTTTGGAGTCCTTGGAGGGGGTGTTGGAGAGCACTCCTTCCGGGGAGTCCCTCGTTCTGCTGGGGGTTCAATGCTCACGTGGGCAATGACAGCAAGACCTGGAGAGGCGTGATTGGGAGGAAAGGCCCCCCTGATCTGAATCCGAGTGGTGTTTTGTTGTTGGACTTCTGTGCTCATCATGGATTGTCCATAACGAACACCTTGTTCAGACATAAGAGTTTCCATATATGCACTTGGCACCAGGACACTCTAGGCTGCAGTTCGATGATCGACTTTGTAGTCATGTTGTCGTACTTGCGGCAGCATGTTCTGGACACTCGGGTGAAGAGAGGGGCGGAGCTGTCAACTGATCAAACCTGGTGGTGGGTTGGCTCAGATGGTGGGGGAGGATGCTGGTCAGGCCTGGCAGACCCAAGCGTGTTGTAAGGGTTGCTGGGAACGTCTGGCAGAGTGCCCTGTCAGAAAGAGTTTCAACTCCCATCTCCGGCAGAGCTTCAACCATGTCCCGAGTGAGGCGGGGGACATTGAGTCCGAATGGGCTGTGTTCCGTGCCTCTATTGTCTAGGCGGCCAGCCGCAGCTGTGGCCATAAGGTCGTCGGTGCCTGTCGTGGTGGTAACCCCCGAACTCGTTGGTGGACACCAGCAGTAAGTGATGCCGTCAAGCTGAAGAAGGAGTCCTATCAGGCCTTCCTGGCCTCCAGAGGCAGCTGATGGGTATCGACTGGCTAAGCGGAGAGCAGCTTTGGCAGTAGCTGAGGCAAAAACTTGGGCATGGGAGGAGTTTGGAGAGGCCATGGAAAATGACTTCCGGACAGCTTCGAAGAGATTCTGGTCCACCATCAGGAGGGGAAAGCAGTGCTCCGTCAACACTGTGTACAGTGGGGATGGGGCACTACTGACCTCGACTCAGGATGTCGTGAGGCGGTGGGGGGAGTACTTCGAGGACCTCCTCAATCCCACCAACATGTCTTCAGATAAAGAAGCAGAGTCTGGGGTAGCTGGTGCTGGCTCTCCTATCTCTGGGGCTGAGGTCACTGAGGTGGTTAAAAAGCTCCTCAGTGGCAAGGCCCCGGGGGTGGATGAGGTCCGCCCAGAGTTCCTCAAGGCTCTGGATGCTGTAGGGCTGTCTTCGCTGACAGGCCTCTGCAGCATCGCATGGACATCGGGGACAGTTCCCCTGGACTGGCAGACTGGAGTGGTGGTCCCCCTCTTCAAAAAGGGGGACAGGAGGGTGTGCTCCAACTACAGTGGGATCACAATCCTCAGCCTCCCCGGTAAGGTCTATTCAGGGTGCTGGAGAGGAGGGTCCGTCGGATAGTTGAATCTCGGATTGAGGAGGAGCAGTGTGGTTTTCATCCCGGTCGTGGAACAGTGGACCAGCTCTACACCCTCTTCAGGGTTTTTGAGGGGGCATGGGAGTTTGGCCAACCAATCTACATGTGCTTTGTGGACTTGGAGAAGGCATTTGACCGTGTCCCTCGGGGACTTCTGTGGGGGGTACTCCGGGAGTATGGAGTGCCGGACTTGCTTGTACGAGCTGTCCGGTCCCTGTACGACTGGTGTCAGAGCTCATTACCAGCAGTAAATCTGAATCGTTTCCAGTGCGGGTTGGACTCCGCTAAGGCTGCCCTTTCTCACCAATTCTGTTCATAACCTTTATGGACAGAATTTCTAGGTGCAGCCGAGGTGTTGAGGGGATCCGGTTCAGTGGCCTCAGGATTGGGTCTCTGCTCTTTGTGGATGATGTGGTTCTGTTGGTTTCATCGGGCCGTGATCATCAGCTCTCACTGGAGCGATTCGCAGCCGAGTGTGAAGCGGCTGGGATGAGAATCAGCACCTCTAAGTCCGAGACCATGGTCCTTAGCCGGAAAAGGGTGGAGTGCTCTCTCCGGGCCTGCAATAAGGTCCTGCCCCAAGTGGAGGAGTTCACATACCTCGGGGTCTTGTTCACGAGTGAGGGACGGATGGAGTGGGAGATCTACAGGCGGATCTGTGCAGCGTCTGCAGTGATGTGGACTCTGCATCGGTCTGTCGTGGTGAAGAGGGAGCTGAGCCAAAAGGCAAAGCTCTCGATTTAACAGTTGATCTACGTTCCTACCCTCCCCTATGGTCATGAGCTGTGGGTAGTGACCGAAAGAACAAGATCGCGAGTACAAGCGGCCGAAATTAGTTTTCTCCGCAGGGTGGCCGGGCTCTCCCTTTGAGATAGGGTGAGAAGCCTCCTGGACACCTCCCTGGTGAGGTGTTCCAGGCACGTCCCACCAGAAAGAGGCCCCGGGGCAGACCCAGGACACGCTGGACGGACTACATCTCTTGGCTGGCCTGGGAATGCCTTCGGGATCCCTCCGGATGAGCTGGTGAATGTGGCAAGGGAAAGGGAAATCTGGGTTTCCCTGCTTAGGCAGCTGCCCCCACGACCCGACTCCGGATAAGCGGCAGACAATGGATGGATGGATAGTGCTTGTTAGTTTTTGGAGTACGATCTTTCAAAATACTGTAAAATCTACATTCTCAAACATTTTTATTCAACTACATCATGATAAAATAGATCTACTTATGGATGCATGTAACTACAACCAGGCTAATTAGGCTTTACTATTTTATAAAGAGAAACCTTTTTCCAGAAACCAGAACACCAGCAGGGCAGTTGAGGAGGCTAAGCTGCCATATTTATATATTTGTTCCAGTGTAAAGACATTTTATTTGGTCATTTTATTTCTTTTGAATACTTGTCTAACCATATACTGTACTTATTATTACTTATTATTTTTGTGTGTGTGTTCTTTTTATCTGACCTGTGTGCTTCTGCTACTGCACATGTACTGTTGCAACAAAGCAATTTCCCATGTAAAGGTTTCTTAACGTTACTTATTATTATTATTATTATTATTAGTTTCACTTTAAGCAGTGTGAAGCAGTCTCGGCTCAAAATGACCGGACCGATTTCTTGTCCCAGTCCAGCCCTGTTGTCTATTAATAAAGTTGTAAAGATGGTTGTAAGGCTACAACATGTGTGTGTAAATCTTTACATCTGATTCAAATACAAACCTTAACTACAGAAGCGTAGAGCTGCCAGGAAAAGGAAAAGAGGAAAGGAAAAGAAAATGGACCACACCACATTAAAATGTAATATTTTTTTAGTAAAAACATGAAATTTATCAAGTTATAACGTCATACGTTTTGTTGGAAAATGAATATGAAAACCTAAACATGACCATACTTCTGCACAAATACAAGTATAACAGTATAACAGTCTGCTGCAGATGTATCAGCAGCTGTATGTATGTCAACATAAACAAGTGTCAGAACAGCTCCAATAAATTCATTGAAAGCTTAGAAGGAAGCTTACCTGTAAGGACAAATGATTTACTGAAAACAGAACACATACACATAGAAATGCCAGATTTTGGAAGAAAAAAATATTTAATAAGGCAGTGTACAAAAGATTTGCATTGATTGTATCGTCTGTCTATGTGCATAAAAGTAAGCAGACACATATTTCATACAAGGAAAAAAACCTTGTTTTACTTTAGTATGTACTGTGTGTAAACATAAATCAAATGTCTTCAGGCAGCAGGTGTAGTTACAGAAAATGGCCAGCAGATGTCACTATGTGAACTTTCTCCATTAGATGGTGTGAAACATGAAGCGTCAGTATTTAGCAGAAATTCTGTCTGGGACTTCTTATTCATCTTCCATCAGCTAGAATGAGGCTTTCATTCAACTGTAGATTTAACAGCTGTGATCACATGAATCCACATGACAAAGCAAAACATTAATCTGCTTATAAATTTAGCTCCTCAGATCACAGCTTGCAAAAGAAAGTCAGGTTTGCATGTGTAGTAAGACTGCTAACATGGTCAAAATGAAATTTCTGCTTTCATTTATGTTTCTGACCAAAATGTTCCAGTTTCCCCTCCACATTATACAAAAAGAGACATTTCTAGGATTCTATATTTTCTTTATTCACATCACATGAACACTTTCCAACCTCAAAGACAAGGATACAGTTGCCAACAAGGTTTAAAATTCAGGTAAAGACGTGCAAAAAGCAGAAGGGATTGTTATTCATTACTGAAGAATATTATGGACAACGTTGAACATGGCATTTTAGTGAGAAATAAAACATAAACAAAAGCAAAACAAACAAATACTTAAACTTATGTTTAGTTCATTTATGTTAAATCCCAAACAAAATGGACATTTGTAGTGAATATATGATCACTTAGCACAATTATGTTGCTACTGTGTCCATCCATGACTTTTTCAACATGGATCAGAACATGAATATTTATTTTCCAGAGAGGAGGATTCAATAAAAATGAGTTTAGAACAAATATTACTGACATTCCTTATTCTCCTTCATGTGCAGCCAGTGCAATGGCTGCCTTTCACAGGTATAGAGAGAGGTAACCTGAACCTATTCAAAAGTGGACTCTGAGCACACTTTGTGAACTCTGGCTCTTTGTTACTCTATGCGACTCTAAACACGTCAATTGTGGATAAAAACTAGAGTCATCCTCAAAGTAAAACATCCTGGTAACTAAACTCAGGTGTAGGGTTAACTGTGCCAAACAGATGTGGAGTTATATTCATTTTAATACAATTTGGTAAACAACAGTGTCACCGTCACCTAAAGCTGACATAAATAAAACAACAATGAACAAATTCTCTCTCATTTTTTTCATTTATACGAATGATTCATGCATCTGTCTTTTAGTAAAACATCCAGATACAAAGAAACATGAAAAAGGCAAAAACAAAAGCTTTCTTTAAGAACTCTGGTGGCTGATACATACAGAGCAGTTATAGTAAGGCACATTATAAAGGCAGATGCTGCAAAGAGTAATATACATTGTGAAAGCTGTGTGATTTAGTAAATGTGCTTCTGTGTAAGAATCCTGAAAATGAAGCCTCTTTAACCTTAACTTCAGAGCCCCAGAGCGTCTTTCTGCACGCTGCAGCCCAGCAGTGCATTTCCTGCTTCCACACACTCTGTCACACATGGTCCTAAAAAAGCAAATATGATTTTAACCATTTTAAACAGTAAACACTTTAAAAAAGAAAAGACAAAAACAACAGTTCCTTATTAATTGTATTACCATTCTAAGGACGGAGCCATGATGCAGCCTTCATGGCCAGAAGCTCCCACTCCTCCTTTACATCCATCTTGAAACCATGAAGCCAGATCAGAGCCAGAATGGTGGCCCACACCTCCTTGTTAACCTGATTCAACAAAACAAAGAAACACAAAATAAGAAAATAAAATAAATGAAAAGAATTTGGAAAATGGTTCTGATTTGACTTTCTCCTCTCTGTGGTTGTTGAAAACGTCAAACTTCAGATTAGTGAGAGCTCTCAGGAGTTTTATTATGTTCAGTTTGATTTAATCTGTTCCATGTTGTATTGATAAACACATTTAATAGTAAAATATTTCCTGATATTATTTGCATGTGAAAATTGCTTAAATAATATCATTACAAATGTGGGTTATTTTTCCAGTGACCCACCAATGCAGGCTTTGACTTTTCCACCTCGTCACTGGTCTTTCCCAGTGCAGAGGAGCATCCAGCATCCATCTACTAGACGCCTTCTGCAGAGACTCCAACTGCAAAAGAGGCTCTCTGAGGGGCTGCTGGGGAGCAACAGCTTCATCTGCTGCAGAAAAAATCACTGGAATTAAAGTCAATAAATGAATTAAAGATGATACACATGAACACATGATTAGGTACAGTAAACTAGTGGTTGATGGTGAAAAAATCAAACCAAAATGAAATGATCCTGTAATGCAGACTCCACTGAGACTTAGGCAGTTTACCCCTCTTTATTGAACACACATAAGAAAATGTCTGGGTGTAGACAGACCTGAATGAGTCGGTTTGGAGATGAGGATCTGCATCAGAGAAGGGGTGAGTCCATTATGAGTGTTGATTAAGATCCGACACGGAATAAGGGCAGGAAGGCTCCTTATATACCTTGTGGATCAGGTGAAACCCATAGGTCCTGATGCCTATTAACTGATCAGGACCAGCTGTGGAGGATGAGGGGACTGCAGGAGGAGGAGCTCCATGACAGTAGCCCCCCCTCTAAGGGCCGAATTCCAGACGGCCCGAAAAGGTGGCTGAAAGCCATGGCAACAGGAGCCGGATCTCCAGAGGACGACCCGGCAGACAAGCAGGCCGGGGCCAGACCCAGGGAAGTTGAGCAGACCGGCGCTGGACCTCTGGAGGACGACCCGGAGGGTAAGCAGACCGGGGCCGGACCCAGGGAGGATGAGCAGACCGGGGCTGGACCTCTGGAGGACGACCCGGAAGGTAAGCAGACCGGGACTGGGTCTATGGAGGACGAGCAGGCCCGAACCGGATCTCTGGAGGACGACCCGGAAGGTAAGCAGGCCTGGACCAGGTTTTGGGGAACGAGCAGGCCAGAACCAGATTTCTGAAGGACGACCCAGAGGGCGAACAGACAAGGGCCATGACCTGGGTAGACGAACTGCCCGGAGCCGGACCATGGAAAGATGAGCAGGCCAGAACCGGATCTCTGGAGGACGACCCGGAGGGTAAGCAGACCTGGACCAGGTTCTTGGGGAATGAGCAGGCCACAACCGGATCTCTAGAGGCAGATCCGGATGTTGAGCAGGCAGAATCTCCGGTGGTTTGACCCGGAGGCTGAGAAGACTTTGGCCGGTCTTCTGGAGGACGACCCGGAGGACGCGCTGACAACAGGGTCTCTGGCGGATGGGCAGGCTTGATCTCTGCAAGCTGAACAGGCTGGACCTTGCAGGCTGAACCGGCTGGATCTCCGCAGGCGGAATCTCCGCAGGCTGGATCTCTGCAAGGTGCGCTGAAAGGAGCGCAGGGAAGTGCGCCGACTGGAGCACTGGAAGGCGCGCTCACTGGAGCTGCTTGAGCGCAGGGTGGTGCGCTAACTGGAGCTCTGGAAAATAGGCACAAGTCATTAATTCACCAGGAGGTCGCTCAGACAGAGGAAGAGTCTCCTCGGCACTTTATGACCCTTATCACACAGAGCAGTGACCACCACATCCTGTCCTCTGCAGGGTGGGTGAGACCGCAAATCATTACCCATCCTTAGGGGAGAAACTTTAAACTGTCAACTTCTGCTTACTCTAACACCAACCAACCCACCAACCAACCAAGCAACCAACCAACCAAACCACCAAACAATCAACCAACCCACCAACCAACCCACTAACCAACCCACCCACCAACCAACCAACCAATCAATTCTATTCTGTGAAATATTAGAACAGGGCAAACCTTACAGAAGTGTGTTTGTATAAATATTATTTTAAAGTTAGAAATATGTGTATTCTGCCATTCATATCTTAACCTACCTTTTCCAGATGCTTTTCTTCCCCCTCCAAACACCTTTTTCACTTAGGCATTAAGAAGAAGAAAAGCATAAAAATGAAAGATATGTTATAATTTGGTTAGAACAAACTGTCAGTAACAAACGGTGCACACTGCAGGACGCCATCTTTATTTTGCTTGCTTGCATTTAAGACAAACGTGTCAGAGGCTGTAATGTTAACTGCTCATGTTAACTTAAGCTTTGATCATAAACACAAAAGCTAGGACGATGTTGGAACGTGAGAAAATCAGAAATGATGGAAAGTCTTTGACAGATTTAAAAGCACTTTTTGACACATACAGACGGAGAGAAATGCTCTAGTTCCACATCTACCAGTGACAACTAAACCCGTCCAGCATGTAATTCATGTCTGACCTAAAAACAGCTGGAATAGATTTTTTTTCCTGGTCATCCTAAATTGGATTAAGTGATTAAAAAAATAATGAAAGATACATACTTTTTACTTCAACTCTCTTAGTGGATCATGCTTCATTTTACAGGACATGTGCATTTTAGTAACGTATAAACAAACAAGTAAATGAATAAATTAAAATGTGACATGAAAATACTGAATTTAAAAATGATGAAAAAAATTTAAAGAGAAATGACATCTAGGTTATTGGGTTCAGTCAAACCGGTCTCAGGATGCATCGTGTGGGTTTAGAGCATTAAAACATGAAAATCTACTCCAGTATTATATTATTTGCCAAAAAGAAAGTAATGAATGTGTTTAAGAGTGTTGCATTGACCACATGCAAGTTGCTGAGTTGATTCTATTCTCATTTACTGCAGGTATAGAAAGCACAGATGTTTGCTTCTGTCTCATCTGGTGCTTCACTTATGTTTCAGTGATGCAACCTTGCATTTGATCTTGTGATAAGCTGGGCATTAAGAGGCATTCAGAATAAAAACCAAACAAAAAGTCAGGTTAAAAATCAAGATTACAAGTAAAATCCACTCCAGCTTTTGGTTTGAGTGTTTTGTGATTATTAAATATTATTTTGGGTTTTATACACACCAGATGCAAATTAGCTTAAAAAGAGTTCTGCTATTAAGGTGTTATATTCTGGCTGATACCAACTCTCATATTTAACATTTTTATCCTTTTAAAACACTTTTATATGTTGACTTTAACTTGGCTTTTACTTTTACTGAAACGATAGAAAACAAATCCCATATGGTCCACGGTTCCACTTACCAGGTAAAGACTGTATTTGTCCTGAACAGTAAAAGGCATGAAAAATAAACACAAAACAAGACATTAGTACAGGATATTATAAAACAAATAAAATGTTGGTTTCTGGGGCTGCGAGGTTAATATTATGTCTATTGATATTCAAACATTTTCATTTTGTTGTCATTGACATTTATTTCATTACACTGCAACAGATATTCAAGTCATTTTAGTCCAATCAAATGAGTAAAAAAAAGATTAAAAGTGATAAATGTAGATGTTCTCTGATGTTCTCATAAAGACATTGACGTTTTTACTCACTAAGAGGTGAACCAATAACTGGTATCACTGAGGACGTAAAAGAATATATGAAATGAGAATCATTAATTAAGGCAAAAATCAAATTCTGACTTCATTTTAAAGAGAAGCTGATGGAGACACGCAGCAGGCCATCACAGGGACGGACCAATAAAAGACAAACAGAAATACAACTTGCCTAATAACTGTGCACACAGTGTCTCATTCATCACTATAAGCTACTAGAATATTACAGGACTTCAATGCTATCAAAATAATGGCAATGGAGGAGTTTAGGTCCAAACATTATAATACAACTTCAGTGTTAACTTCAGAACTAGTGATAATGACTCGCATGAAAAAATATTCCCATTCCTCACATGAGGACATTTACACATGCAAGAAATGTGGAACAGACTGAAAATGGTGGATTTTCTTACTGAATTCTAATGGAGCCGCAGAGCCGGCCATCATGGGAACAGACCAATAAAAGACAATCAAAACAAACACAGAGAAGAAGAGACGACAATAGATTATGAAAGACTAAAATGTTGGTTTCATGAAGCGTTTAAAATATTTCTGATTGCAAAGTTGTTCAGTAATTCAAAACATAAAGAATTCTTTGTACATGTAAACACACACTTGTAAACTGAGATTTGCACATGCTGCAAGAGAGAGAAGATTAAAAACTGGATCTTTTTTACAATTCAAATGCAATATTAATTGTGATTTGCTAATTACTGATGACGTAGATTGTGTTAGTATCATATCTGTGGAAACTTTTCCAAGTTTAGAAGTAATTCATAGAAGAAGCAACTTTTTCTCCACTGCTGCAGCAAATATCTGAGGAATTAAAGAGTCCCCTGGTGGTCTTTTTTCATTTTGTTTGTGTATGTTGTACTCGTTAATGTTTTCATAAAGTCATTAAACAGTTTGCTCACATGGACCTGAACCCATCACTGCAGAACAACAACGTCTGCAAAGAAAACCCTGAGATCAGAGAGTAAGACATGAGATGAAGATCATTCGTTGTGAGCTTCTTTTCTCTGCTTTACCATTAGATAAGCTTTACAAAAAGGAGCTTGGAAGGTCATTTGTTCATGAACATCCTCCCAGCACACCGTCTTTGAACTGGACAAGTTTCCTCCTCACTAATTTAGTCTTTGGAGAAACAAACAGACGTACTTGGTGTTGGAATATGTCTGCGTGCC
This sequence comes from Melanotaenia boesemani, assembly GCF_017639745.1. NCBI lineage: Eukaryota > Metazoa > Chordata > Actinopteri > Atheriniformes > Melanotaeniidae > Melanotaenia > Melanotaenia boesemani. Next base: position 4,625,350 of record NC_055684.1, on the reverse strand, counting down.
AGAGGTCCTTGAATCCACTTGCCACTGTCTTTGTTGCCAGCAATGAAGGCAGTAAAAGAACTGCTCACTCCTGATTGGACACTGAGGTCCACCAGCTTCTTCTTCCCTCCTTCATCTTGCCGTCCTCTGTCAGATCTGTCCTCCAACTCCAGGCAGCGAATCCGAGTGCGAGCAGCCAACCTGTGGATTGTTCATCTGAAGAAGGCAGAAGACACAGAGAACAAAAATGCTGCTTGGTTTTCAATTAAAGGTCATAAACTACATGCTGACAATGACTAATTTAATGCTCAACATCATTCAAACCAAAACCATCTCATTGCTTTACCCAGTGTCCTCTGCTGGTTTGAGATGGAAGTGCAGCTGGTTCTGAGAGGGATGACCTGCGAGGCTGAACTTCACCGTCACACAGCCCTCTGCTGCCTCTAAACACTGAGAAATCATTACAGGCTTAAAATAATACACACATCTCTTTAATAATAATGGATTAGATTTTTATAGCGCTTTTTCAAGCCACTTTACATTGTATCCATGATTCATTCACACCTGCTGATGGTAAGCTGTGTGTGTAGCCACAGCTGCCCTGGTGCAGACTGACGGCGTGTTTGAACCCGTCTGCACAAACAGTGTTTCTCTGACCACCGAACATTCACACACATTCAAACACTGATTCATACAGATATGTCAACACTGGAGGCAAGTAGGATGAAGTGTTTTGCCCAAGAACACAGTACATTGACTGGGTGAGAAGGATTCGAACCCCAACCTTTCCAACGAGCCGCTCTATCACCAGAGCTACTGCCAGATACATGTGTTTGTTTTTGTTTGTTTGTTTTTGTTGTTTTGTTGTACACTTGGCCAGTAAAAGCATTTAAACAAGACTCGTGGTGGTGATCCTACCTGTCCAGTGAGCTGTGATTGGTGGAGAGAGGACGGTGGCTGACACTCCCTTTGGTAAATCCCATGTTACTGAGACGTCCTCCACATCTGGCTGCAGTGCAAACCGCAGCGACTGCATCACCTGATGGTTAACAAGAGCTTTACTTATATTTCTTACAACATTTTTTATTTTACTAACTTTTGGCTGCATCCTGTCAGTCCCTGTGATGAACTGAGCATGACCTCCTCCCTCCTTGGCCAACCCATTGATAAGAGCACGTCATGGCCACATCGCTTTAGGAAAGATGTGTGTGGGTAGTAAACAGGTAAACAAAATGCTGTTATTTTCATATTTATTCACCTTGAAACCTGCTTTTAAAGATTACACTTTTCAGGCTCCCAAAACACTGCTTTCAAAACGTGAGCAGATTCACCTAAACTCATCTCCATGTGGACATGGCCCAATAACTAGACTAACTTACACTCACCAGGCTCTGCAGAGGCCTGTCCTGCCTCCACCACAGCAGTGGGCTGGTGGGCATCTTTGTAAGAAATCAGCAGCTCAACATCTCTGTCAAATTTGTGTCCTGCAGCCAACTTAACCTGATGTTCAAAAGCACAAATACACAGTTCATGAAGTTATTTATCTTCTATGCAACAACCACACACAGCAGACACATCACCACTCTACCTACCACGGCCTGTGTCTGATCAGTGTTGAGGTACTGAAGAGGCTCTGGACTCGACTTTAAAGACGGGACGAGGAGAGGACACTCTGGCAGAAAAAGACAGGCTGTAGGGAACCAGAGAGGCTGGAACTGAGCTCACCTGGACACTGACTTCTTCACTACCTGTCAACAACATAGGAGACAACTACAAGTCATCTGCTTTATGGAAAGGTGGTGGCTTCAAACCTCATGTTTACTTCAAACACAATTGCATACTGTTCTCAACTTCCACCAGTATGAAGTCCAGATGGACTTTAATAAAACTCCTTTCAATCAGCATATTTGTGAGCACTAAGATCAAACATAGTAAGTGCTTCTCCTACCCTGAGGTTGCTAGCGAGGATTGAGGACAGCAGGCAGACAGAAGCGTTTTAACCTGTAATTTAAATCAGTTTTGGGGGATTAAAAAACATATATAGGAAAAAAGAAAAAAAAAACAAAACAGCGAGCTTTCATCCACTTTCATCAATCAGTGGTGCCAACTGGAGGCAAGTGGGGTGAAGTGTCTTGCCCAAGGACACAACAGCAGCTGACTGGGGGAGCGGGGAGTCATATCCAATCTTGAGGCCTACTGGATCGCCTGCTCTACCACCAAGCCACTGCAAGGGCAGACAACGGCGGGAGCTGGGATCGAACCGCCAATCTTTTAATTTCTGGTTCCCTGCTCTACCACCAAGCTACTGCCGCCCCCAACCGTTCTATGACTATTAATATATTTATCTTGGATGTTTTATTCGGAAAAGTTTGAGTAATTTGAAAAATGGATTTAAAAAAATGAGTCAATTATGCTTGTGAAATGTTAAGCAGTATTTTGTATTACAGAATGAAATTTCATTGCTGCCACTCAGCTATTGCTGCTAGCTACTATCGAGTGTTACTTTGTTAGCTTGCTAATCATTTTGCTAGCTAACGTAACTTCATACACCGCGGTAAAGTTGGTTTGTTGTTGGATATTGGCTTGACATTCGGCAGGGATCGTCTGCCAATCACCTGAAAAATGTTTACTAAAAATCAATTAATTGACTTTTTAACATTCTTTTTGCTGTAGTACATCATTTTTAGCATGTCCTATCTACTACAGGTCCGTTTATCTTGATATGGTATTTTATATGCCCATAGTATGCATTTATGACCTGAAAATATTCACTAAAAATCAATTAATTGACTTGCTGTAGTACATCATGTTTATCATGTCCTATCTACTACAGGTGAGATTATTCTGATAAAGTACTTTATATGCCCATAGTATGCATTTATGACCTGAAAATATTCACTAAAAATCAATTAATTGACTTTTTAACATTCTTTTTGCTGTAGTACATCATGTTTATCATGTCCTATCTACTACAGGTGAGATTATTCTGATAAAGTACTTTATATGCCCACAGTATGCATTTATGACCTGAAAATATTCACTAAAAATCAATTAATTGACCCTTTAGGCCCCCAAACGCGAAGGCCTCCAAATTTGTAATCAATATGTTATGAGAAAAAGGGAACAAAACAACGGTTTCAATAAACACATCGATTTAAATAGGCCTTTGGACCGCCTTCGATGCTCTGGCCTAAATATTGTCTATGACTCCAGAAAATATTACAGAAGCTGGAACAAAAAAGAATAGAAACCCAACTCGTAACATCTCATTGTAATTGGTTATTTATTTCCAGAGAAAATGTTATAACTTCAAAATCCCATTCTTCCATAAAATTAATTTATACTCCACCCACTTGCTCTTGAGTTTTGAGGCAAAACAGCAGCTTGTGAGGAAGGTAAGGAAGCATGTTTTTTTTACTAAAGTTTACTAAAAGCTACTAAGTTGTTTTTTGGAAAACATGAGCTATATTTTTCATGATACTGAATTTTATTAAGAAGTTAAGAAATCTCAGCTTGTACAGAGTTAAAAATGTAAAATAAGCTGTGGAATTTGACACACTTAGAAATAAGGTCCAATCAGCAAAGGCAGTGCAAAGGCCTTTTGTAATTGTAATGTTTTTTTCTTTTTTTTTCTTCATTTCATTATTGTTTTTCAATCATATCCCATTGTGTGGCCGTGAATGCGCTCCAAATCTCAAAATTCAGACTCAAAAAGGCATAGGCTATATGATAGACAGTTAGATATACAGCATATACGTACACATATAAGCCTACAGTGTTTCCTTTACATAGGCCTAGCCGTGGACAGCGCCACAGCAAGAAAATGTCATTAATAAAACATTTTCACGGGTTTCTGTGAATTTTAATTGGACTTGCCCTGCTGCCGAAGCCTGAGTAAGCAGCGTACGTATATGCTGTATATCTAACTGTCTATCATATAGCCTATGCCTTTTTGAGTCTGAATTTTGAGATTTGGAGCGCATTCACGGCCACACAATGGGATATGATTGAAAAACAATAATGAAATGAAGAAAAAAAAAGAAAAAAACATTACAATTACAAAAGGCCTTTGCACTGCCTTTGCTGATTGGACCTTATTTCTAAGTGTGTCAAATTCCACAGCTTATTTTACATTTTTAACTCTGTACAAGCTGAGATTTCTTAACTTCTTAATAAAATTCAGTATCATGAAAAATATAGCTCGTGTTTTCCAAAAAACAACTTAGTAGCTTTTAGTAAACTTTAGTAAAAAAAACATGCTTCCTTACCTTCCTCACAAGCTGCTGTTTTGCCTCAAAACTCAAGAGCAAGTGGGTGGAGTATAAATTAATTTTATGGAAGAATGGGATTTTGAAGTTATAACATTTTCTCTGGAAATAAATAACCAATTACAATGAGATGTTACGAGTTGGGTTTCTATTCTTTTTTGTTCCAGCTTCTGTAATATTTTCTGGAGTCATAGACAATATTTAGGCCAGAGCATCGAAGGCGGTCCAAAGGCCTATTTAAATCGATGTGTTTATTGAAACCGTTGTTTTGTTCCCTTTTTCTCATAACATATTGATTACAAATTTGGAGGCCTTCGCGTTTGGGGGCCTAAAGGGTCAATTAATTGATTTTTAGTGAATATTTTCAGGTCATAAATGCATACTATGGGCATATAAAGTACTTTATCAGAATAATCTCACCTGTAGTAGATAGGACATGATAAACATGATGTACTACAGCAAAAAGAATGTTAAAAAGTCAATTAATTGATTTTTAGTGAATATTTTCAGGTCATAAATGCATACTGTGGGCATATAATGTACTTTATCAGAATAATCTCACCTGTAGTAGATAGGACATGATAAACATGATGTACTACAGCAAACAAAATAGTGAAAGATCATTTTTATCATTTTTGGTTACCAATTTTCATGACTTCATTTATGCTGAAACGTGTAATTTACACACGGTCCCTTAGTCGACTACGGCGAGTGATGGTCGGTTTACAATGCGAAGTCGCTATTTTCTGGTAAAATTTTCAAATCGCAAGGACAGTTTACATAAATCTTGTAGTATATTAAAGTATGATAATGTATCTATAAGCTACAGTCTTTGACCAAGTTGGCACCGCCGTGGTCTGTGATTAGAAGCACAAATAAATACGAATGTCAAGCCAATATCGAATAACCAACCAACTTTACCGCAGTACTTCATACGTGCTGGGAGTGCACGACCTGAAGACACACTGGCAGACAGACAGCAACACTTTCCAACACTGTTCATACGTTTGCTATATTTTGCTTCATTTATAAGGATGTCTATATTATTACAGTTGATGGTTTATGTCAGACTGACTTGAGTAGTTATGTTGTATGAAAAAGGGGTAGGATTATGAGATCATTTCAAACTTTTTTTTTGAGTTATGTAATATAAATATGAAGTGGGTTTTATTTGCAACATTGTAAAGCACATGAATCATTTATGCTGAGAGTTTAAAGAAGGAAAGAAAATCAGACAAAACAAGTAAAGTAACCCACCAGTCATTAGGTCACTTAACAGCAGCTTAGCTTCCCTTTGCACTGACACTGTGTCCTGCAGTCCTGCGGTGGAAGTGTGAACAGATCCTGCTCCCAGCCATTCCTGAAATGTTCGTGAGCTTCCAGAGATTTGTAGTTTCTCAACTGTTCATACGTGTAAGCACTGATACCATAAACGAGGTAGCTTATGTCCAGCGATGAACTTAGAGCTAGTAATGTAGCATCGTAGCTCCATTCCTTAGCTGTGGGGTCGTAAGGCTCTATGTCATTGATTGTTGACAATTTGGCCAAATACCCATCCCGGGCGTCCCAGATAAGTTTGTCTCTGTACGGTATCCTTTCATCATTCTTCTTTTTCTCCATATTGGCGACTGAGTAAAGGGTTTTAAAACGTATTGCTAACTAAAGTGCTGCTCCTCCTATTGCTTGTTTCTATTGGAGATGCAATCAGTATGGCGCAGGGGGGCGTGTCGGCTAGTTGGGTCACGTGTCTGACAAAGCCAGATCAAACACTGCTTGTCTGGCTATACAATGTGCTTGAATACAGGTGAAAGTGAAGGGACATCCTGGGAAGCATCAGGCATTCACGGCACCAGTGTAACGCAGATGACAGAGTCCAGGGGCACGCAGCCTGAAGCAAGTAAGTCATTTGGAATGAATAATTTCAGCTCATAACCATGTGAGAAAATGTACTAGACTATAAAGAAAAGAAAAGACATAGAAGTCCCAATAACATTTCATCCCTATGAAACAAATTTCAAGCACCATTTGAATGATTATTGCAAACTGAATTGATTGCCACTGACCTGGCTGATGCAGGTGATGTGGCCACATCTAGCATTCCAGGCACCAGTGAAACACAGAGCACTGAGACCACGGAAGCTCAGCCTGAAACAAGTAAGCTCCTTGAATACTATCTATTAAAGCACAATTAAAAACGTCAGTGACTTGTTTTCTCATCGAGCCAAGTTGACACTCTTCATTAATTGTTCTCAAACACTGCTGGTCTATTATGCTCTATCGGCTGGTCTCTATTAGATGCAGTATAGTAATGCTTAGTGTAAGCAGTCTAAAATAGCTTAATTACACTGAAGTTATAATGTCCATTTTTGGGCCATGGGAACATGATAGATGTTTGTGTTTTATATGTGAAAAACGTATCTAACATTTAAGCACTACTTGAGAAAACTAACTGCAATTACAGCAGAACTATCAATGTCATGAAATAGAATGAAATAAGATTTCTTTTCTTCCCTTAAAGACTTGGTTGTGTTTTTATGTCCATATTATTGCAGGCCACTCCTTTTTCTGTCCTTTCCATCTCCAACGTTGACCTTGTCTTGAGCAGGAGTTTCTGTTGCTTAAGACAAGTTCAACTTTCCTGAAACATTTAAAGCTGTCACTTTTCTACTGTCCTCTATCATCAGGTGTCCAGGCTTTCTGAAGGTCTGTAGCTTTTCTTTAGACGTTGGCTGCTTTTTAACTTATTTTCAATCCAGTTCCAGCTCAAACCGTTACAGTCTCCATCTTTAACCTCCTTGATGAATCTCCACAAACACACCTATAGCCTCCACCTTCTGCCACCAGCCTCCAGGTAAATTTCACCTTCAGTCTCCACCCACATCCTCTGCCATCCACCTTCAGAAAATTTGAGTGATCCATTGTCTGTACCTACTTATTCAACTGTAGGGTCATGGTGGGGGGGTTACCCGACAAGAGGCAGGGTCCACCTTGGACAGGTCACCAGTCCATCACAGGGCCAACACACAGAGACAACAACCATCCACGCTCACTCAGAAGCCAGAGTACCTGTAGAGAAGCCACACATGAACAAGGAGAACATGCAGACTCCACACAGAAAGGCTCCAGCCGAGCTTCAAACCAGGAACCTTCTTGCTGGGAGGCCACAGTGCTAACCCCCACACCTCCATGCAGCCCATCTTCCAACTTACAATGTTAGAAACAAATCTACAGATGGAACCTCCACCTGAATCGTCTCCATGGTAACATCCTCTCTTCAGCTCCATCTCATCTTCCATGTAGCTCCATTAACTTGAGGTATTTTTATGTTCCTCTGTACCTGCAGCCTGGCTGATAAAGTCCTCCACTCAGGATCTTTATTGTCTTTCAGTTTAAAATGACACAGCTCCACCTGCAGTCTCTGCCATCCACCTGCACAGCATCCACCTCCAAGAAGAAAAATCCACCTTCCAACTCTACCTGCAACCTCTGGCATCAAGAAGGAAACTAAATCCATCTTCAGCCTCCACCTTCAGGCATCACCCTCCAGGTAAAATTCACCTTTATCCTCCACCTGCAGACTCTACCACCCACCCTCAGTAAAAACCACCTCCATCTCTTCATGAACTTTCTAACTTACACTGTTAAAAACACATCTTCTACAGACTGAACCTCCACCTGAATGGTCTCCATGGCAACATCCTCTCTTCAGCTCCAGCCTCCATCATCTTCTGTCTTTGTACATGAAGCTCCACCTGCAGTCTCTGCCGTCAACCTGCAAAGCATCCACATCCAGGAAGAGAAATCCACCTTCAACCCATAATTGCATCCCATTATTCCTGCTTCTATTCCTCCACCTCCACATTCAGCATCGACACCCCCCATCCTTCCTTCGACTGGGAGCGCTCCTTCACACGGACGTCTTCACT